>NW_022987803.1:12395113-12982613 GCF_902827165.1 Trematomus bernacchii | reverse complement strand
AGGGAACCCCAATGAACTGATATATGTTTGTTTTTTGGATTTTGTGTGTAAAATGTGAAGATGGGAGCAGTTTGTCTAAAGTTTACTTCTCTCTAGTCTGAAGAAAGATCCGGACAAATTTAACATGGGAGTCTATTGGGAGCTAGGTGGACTTTTTGACAAGTTTTTGTCTCTTCATGCCCTCAAGAGGCATTTTGTTTAATGTCTTTTCTTAATTTTTTTTAATTTTTCAACGTAGGAGAGGTTTTCCTACGTTTTTCATGATAAATGATGTCCAAGGAGTGTACGGTTTGGGAATTAAGGCGAATTTCAAGCTCTCCCCCACTCTAGCTGTGACATCACGCACTCTAAGCCTTAACGAGCTGTGCAATACACACTAATGTTAAAATCTGAAGAAGGCCTCTTTACCAAGCTCCAAACTAAGTTAAATATCTCAAAAAGTGTAAAAGATATCAAAAATCTGAAAAATGAGTTGTATAGCTGAAGGTCTTGTGATCGTTTTAAAGTTGGAATGAAGTCTCTAGCTGAAAGTATGTGGAAGGAGTAGCATTTGGCGCAAGGTGTAGGTAAAAGAGGATTTGAAGGTTCCTCCCATTGAGTTACATGTTAAACTAGAGAATGCAATTCCTGAAGAAATTGCTAGTGGGAATGCTTTATGCTGAAAAGCTGACGCTGAATTGCTATGCTGAAATGTAATGTGTAAGAAGAAAGTGAAGAATTTAGATTGAAATGATACATGAACACTGGGGGCTTGAATGTGTGATGAGAGAAGAAAAGAAAGTAAAAAGGCTTGGAAAAGCAGCAGAATATTTGAACTGCAAACTTTTGAACTAACTTGATGGCGAATGATCTGTCGCCATGCCAACGGCATTTGATGACATCCCATAATACGCTTAGATGCGTTGATGGCTGCATCGTTACCAAACCTCTGAAGTTTTGGGCCGTTTGGAGCATTTTCACTGAAGTTATGAGAAAACCGTGTTTCATGGTGAGCATTGTGTTGCCATGGCAACGGCATTTGAAGAAATCTCAAAACTGTCCCGTAGGTGTCTTCACGGCTGGACTGTTAGCACACATGTGAAGTTTGAGCACTTTTTGAACATTTTCATAGGAGTTAGAGCGACATCGTCTTTTATGGCGAGGGATGCGTTTCCATGGAAACGGCATATGGTGAGATCTCAGATTTGGCGTAGAGCTGTTGAGGCATGGACCGGTGATATACAAGTGAAGATTGGGGGACGATCAGACCGTGTCCATTGGACTTACAGCGACATCATGTTTCATGGCGAGTGATCTGTCGCCATGGCAACGACATTTGATGACACCCCATAATACGCTTAGATGTGTGGATGGCTGCATCGTTACCAAACCTGTGAAGTTTTGGGCCGTTTGGAGCATTTTCACTGAAGTTATGAGAAAACCGTGTTTCATGGCGAGCCTTGTGTTACCATGGCAACGGCATTTGAAGAAATCTCAAAACTCTCACGTAGATGTCGTCACGACTGGACTCAAGAGGCATTTTGTTTAATTATTTGTCATTTTTCAAGCTACGAGATGTTTTCCCACGTTTGTCATGAAAAATGATGTCTCAGGAATGTAGGGTTTGGGAATTATGGCAGGTTTAAAAAAAAAATATGAAGGCTGTCCTACACTCTAGCTGTGACATCAATCAATCAATCAATCAATGTTTATTTATATAGCCCAATATCACAAATGTTACATTTGTCTCAGTGGACTTCACAGTTTGTACAGAATATCAGTATGACAATACGACACCCTCTGTCCTTAGACCCTCACATCGTACAAGGAAAAACTTCCAGAGAAAAACCCCACAGTTTAAAGGGGAAAATGGGAGAAACCTCAGGGAGAGCAACAGAGGAGGGATCCCTCTCCCAGGACGGACAGACGTGCAATAGATGCCGTGTGTAAATCGAAGAGATAATACATTTTACAGCATAGGTAGACCAAATGTTTGGAAATGCATGTGTCTATAATAAGAAGATGAATCCACGAGGATGTCAACAGTCCTGTGGGAGCCATCAGGGAAGTAGTATGATGAGAGTCAGGCAGGACCACAGTGATAGGTTCAGCCACGACTCGAAGTCCAGGACTCAAATCCAGAACTCAGGATAGAGGATACAGGACACAGGACCGCAGCAACAGGATCAGCCACGACTCAGGATCCCGGCGTAGATAGACACCAAAAAGAAATTTGGGGGAAGCTGGGTTATTCGGAACATGAGAGTACACAGGTACAGACAGACAGAAGGAAGAAGTAAGGTGTCCCCCGACAGTCTAAGCCTATAGCAGCTAAACTAACGGGTCTACGTACATGGACTCCCTTAGGATAGGTTGAGGGAAAGGGGTAGCAAGTAAGAAGTAAGGAACCGAGGTGGAGAGGCACAACGTGTCTACGTACATGCACTCCCTTAGGAGGGAAAAGGGTAGCAAGTAAGAAGTAAGGAACAGAGGTGGAGAGGCACAACGTGTCTACGTACATGCACTCCCTTAGGATAGATACATCACGCACTCTAAGCCTTAACGAGCTGCGCATTTGGGCTGTCAGTCGTTTAAAATATTTAATTGCGATTAATCGCATGATGTCCATAGTTAATCGCGATTAATCGCAAATTAATCGCACATTTTTTATCTGTTCTAAATGTACCTTAGAGGAATATTTTTTAAGTTTTTAAT
Source organism: Trematomus bernacchii (assembly GCF_902827165.1). Taxonomy (NCBI): domain Eukaryota; kingdom Metazoa; phylum Chordata; class Actinopteri; order Perciformes; family Nototheniidae; genus Trematomus; species Trematomus bernacchii. The sequence continues at coordinate 12,979,919 of NW_022987803.1, read as the reverse complement.
ACTCTTATCAACATATGAGAAGACAAATATGCTTTATGCAAATGTTTGTAAATTATCATTGGAACAATGACAAATATTCTCCTGAATATTTTCAATACAACAACCTGGAACCTCTCTCTTTCTCTTACACTCTCTCCCAACCCTGTCTACTTCTTTGCACTGAGCCAGTTGCTCAAACAGACAGGCCTGTTTACAGTTGTCGGCAAAATGCCGCTCTGCTGTATCAGCATTCCCACTAAAAAAAGAGTTTATAAAGCTGAATATTTCAAAAAGTATAAAATATTTTGAAAAAGTTGAAAGTTTCCCATCATGTGCTGAAAAGGCTGAATATTTTGATATTTGAATGGTTTCTGTAGCTGAAATTATGCTGAAGTTATTGAGAGCCAAACTATTGTTTGAAATAATAATAATAAGATTAAAGATTTGAAGATGCACAGCATTCGCACTAACTAAGTGAAATGTGCCCTTGTTTGTTGACGATGGATGGGTATATTAAAGAGGAGATATAGGTCTATTAGAACATCCTAATAGGGGAGCAATGGCTAGGAAATTGAATCAATTAGGAAGAAGGGGTCAGAGGAAATTACCTCAGGGTCAGTGAACCTCACCTCTGAGCCACAGGAAGGTCTCTGTCACAGGGCTGCCCACATCAGCTGACAGTCTGGTAAGCCTATATGTGCTTAAAGTAGCAGATAATTATGAAAGGCTTCCATTTACTTCCATTTAGTTTGTTCATAATGGACGGTTCATCCTTTCTGACCCCAAAATTAATTATTTTTTCCATTTATACTTGTATGTTGATACATTTCCGAAGGAGCATCAGATTGCTGATATTGTCCTGTTGTGTGACTGTTAAATGCTAAACCTTATAACACAACTTTAGAAATGTAAAGGTGAATTGAAAGTAAGGAAGCAAATCAGCCTTGTTTTGGCTGGCTAATGGACCATATATAGACAAATGAAAAGATGATTGACGTTTGGTTTCTCCTTTGCTAACATTAGGCGATTTGAAATGACTTTATACAACTAAGATCTTCTAAAATATTACTTTAAAGTCCTTATGAGATGTTTTTTGGGGATCTAACTTGCCACATCTTTGGCCTACTGGCCAACACGTTGTTTTAAGATACAATATTTAGATTACCTTTATTATTCCCTGAGGGGAAACTCAGTTTTACACTCATACACATTTTACAATTACACACATAGGCCCATAGACACGCACATGCAGAAACACATGCGCTAATGAAGAGGTGGCAGAGCTAAAGGGCTGCCAGTGTTCCGGCACTGGGGAGCATTTGGGGGTTCGGTGCCGTGCTCAAGGACACCTCGGCAGTGCCCAGGAGGTAAACTTGCACCTCTCCAGCTACCAGTCCACACCCCATATTTTTGGTCTGATTGGGACTTGAACCACTTTAAAAATCGAATGAAACTAATGATGAGACTTGAACTAGTGACCCTTCGGTTCCCAAGCCAAGTCCCTACAGACTGAGCTCCATAGGAGTAGTTCACATTATGGATATGATTGTGATATAAATGATAGAATAGGATAATACTGTTAAATTGAACATGATGTGATATTGTCGCACCAATGTTTTTTCACTTAACTTTAACTGTATTCCTTGCGAAAAGGCCCAGGAATGCATCCTTCCCCCCACTGCCTGGTGATCAATAGGCAATCCCAATTAAACACATTTGAACAATATGAAAATAGAAATAATCATCAACCCTACTAAAACTCATCCCCCAGCAGCAGGGAGAACCACAAATGATGTTCATAGCTAGAGCTTCTGCATGATATCCCTGTGCAAATATCAAAAAGCTGTGCTACTCGAGCGAGAGTTTCCTCGATGTTGAGATGCCATTAGCAAAGTTGTGAAAAAGGAAGTGTGTGAGGAAAACTGTCCTGAGCAAGAGGATGAGACTAATGATATTTCTGTTTATCTGCGGAGATGGTCCTGAGGTATTTTTGGATGGCCGTTGTTTTTTCCTCCGTGAATTCCAGGTTCCGGCTGTTTTTCCTTCTCCTTGTTCCCAGCCTGTGAATGCAGGGCTGCTTCCTCTCCCTCCTTCCTATTCTGAGCCTCTGATTGCATGGAGGTGGGGGTGGTTAACAGGATAGTGTGCATATGTGTGTGTGTGTGTGTGAGAGCAGGAGGGAGCTGTGTGTGTTTTGAATCTGGGGGAAGGAATGTTGCGATATGTATTTTTCTACTAATGAAAGCGCATGTGTCTCTCAGTGTCTCGGGTGTTGGGTGTGGAGGATGTAACCATTAAAGAGATCAGCATGTCAACTGTTCCCCAAGTGCTGCTTTCTCCGATCCAGCTGGTGATGGGAGGTGTGTGTGTGCGTGTGTGTGCACTCTATGCCCTACACGCTCCTCTCAGCAAGAAACAGACAGATGGATATTTGCTTTGGCCAATGTTGTCTGAGTCTTCTGATCTGACTGTATCCTGCTGCAGGAAGAATTATTCGACATCTCTACAGTGAATGCTTTTATCTAGATTAAAATGGCACATTTGAAGTCCATAAAAAAGTTTGCATCTATATCATCAAAGTCAATTTTCTGTAGCTGCATTTAACCATCATGGTATTTACTTTGCACTTATTTCATTTAGTTGCATTTCAAGCAAAAAACTTGACATTAACAACATGCTGCATTGTTGCGTTTCGGTTGCTATGCAATCAGACATGTTGCTACAACATTAATATTGCTTAAGTATTTTATTTGACATTTGGAACAGGGTTCCTTGTCTGCTGATGTCTTCACTTTGTGCTTGTGTGGGAGGCGTGTGGCGCAGTGGGTTAGTGCGCTGATCTTCTAATCAGAGGATAGCAAGTTCGAGTCCCACTGCAGTCAGCATGTTGTTGTGTCCCTGGGCAAGACACTTCACCCCAAATTGCTCCTGTGGGGATTGCCCACAGTATTGAGTATGTAAGACGCTTTGGATAAAAGCGTCTAACAAGTAACATATGTTTACATAATGTAAACAATGTAATGTGCTTTTAAGTAGTTTATCAAATCTGTGAAGTTCGAAGCGAGGGAGTGACATTTCTTCCAAATAAAAATGTTTACAAATCAAAATGTGATATTTAATCCAGCCATGGCTGTGAGACCTCGAGGCTTGATGCTAGATGTTAATGTAAACATTCCAAAAAATCAAGAAACACATTTGTTTCTCCAAGACTGTGAGCATGCTGGGATTCAGTATCAGTTTCCTCTGTTGCTGTTCTTATTAAAGCTTAAAAACAAAGAATGAGATACTTCTCTTTTTTCTCCTAAGTAAAACTCAGAATAAGAGGACATACATGTATAGGCTTATTCATTCCAAGTCTCGCTACACTTACTAATATAACATAAGTAATATAGTGTATTCCAAAAAAAAAGAAGAGTAGATATCCTGAAAAAAGTTTAGGGAAATACGCTTCTTGAAGAAAGTCAGGTGTGAAAATTGGTATTGTGTCTGTGCGGTCGGTTGCAACACAGTCTCACGGCATTTCGTGTTATAGTCACGAAATTAATCTATTGATTCGTGTTCACCAACACGATTTTGGCATTTTTTTCGTGTCACACAATGTAAATAATAACAAATTTGAAGGAAAAAGAGATAAAATACAGATTTTGCCATGAGACTGGGTTGGTGCGGTAGGCTTAGAATTAAGTTAGAGCTAGCAGCATGTTAGCTTATCCTAAAGCCTAAGCGAGAGGCTAAGACTAACGGGAGGGTGAAACACAAGTCTTGCTCTGTAAAAAGGTAACACAATCTTCTTTAGTAGGCTAGTATTTTATGGGGAGTTATGTGTAATTCAGAGGTGCTGGTTGGTGGATATATTGTTAGCTATGGACAGTGCTGTGCTAGCTGTTTGCCCCTGTTTCCAGTCTTTGTGTTAAGCTAAGTTAGCTAGGTGCTAGCTTCATATTTACTGGGCAGGCATCAAGAGTGGTAACATTCTCCTATTCAACTCTCAGAACTACAGTGACTAAGCTATAACCATCACTTTAAATGATTCCCACTAGAGGCACGTATGCATTTGGAGCAGGTGACATATAAGCAGATCAAAGGTGTGTGTGTCCTTTGGTTGAACAGCTCAACAGTGTTGACATTAAAATAAAAGCACACTGCAGCTTGCTCCTCTGTTTATTGCACAACAAGCCACCCAAACCACCGCCATATTGGATTTCTCCTCTGTCTGCAGTTTTTTTTAGCTTCACGACCAAGCTATGTCGTTTATTGTAAAGTATAAACACACTGACATACACATAAAAGCACTGTGTCTGACTTGTTTCACTGTGGGGGTCTCTCATTTATCTTCTTATTTTTATCCAAACTGCACTTAACTGTTTTATGTAGCCTGATTTGTCAGATTTATAGTTTGATGAATATCTCCAGCAATTCGAAAGAGGATGTTTTCCCCGAAGACTACACATTGGTGTTTCCCTGGTCCTGTTTTTACTATCGCTAGGCGTTCAGGAAAGTGCACGGTGTATTTGTAAAACTATTGTTTGTATCTTTCCATTCTATCTCCCACAGTAAATCTTAAATGTTACTCTTTGTCTGCTTCCTCTCAGGGACGTTCAGGGTTATTTGGGCCGACAGTTGAGAAGCTTGAACTCTTACTCATACCATTTATATCTAGACGCTGAAGTATTTGCTGGGGATTATGAATAATGTTTCTTCCCTAATACAGGCTACAGATATCTGCTTAAAATATATTTTCTTATCGCCATTGAACGAGTATTTCCAGCTGAAAGCTAAGTGATAGGGGTGGTGTTATCTGTGTTTAGACTATAAATGTTTTTAAGGGATATTTTTTGGAGTGTAGCAAATAACAGACCTCGTGTGTAAGCGTGTTTTAATTGTATGTACTGTAAGCGTGCAAAAAGGCACGAGTTACACCATCAGGTTGGAATTGGATAAATAGGCAGATCACCACTGAGGTTTGTTTTACTGGGATAGAAGGAATTTGTCTTTTCCTGGCCTCATACATCAATATGGCAGATGTTTCCTAGAGGATGAATCGTGAGGCCTTTCAAACAGATTCACAAACTACCTTAATTGCTGTTTGTTTTGTCTCCCTCTACCCCATCCCTCCTCCCACTCTCCGTCTTGCGTCAAACATCTGAGGAGCATTTTCAAGAACAAAAAGGAACTCATATTGCCGCTGCACGTTTGGCTCTCGGACACACGGGGAACTGGGTATTGTTCCCAAGCTTTTATCCATCCAGCATTTGATCTCACACCCCCATTCACTGTCCAATATGCGCTCAACCCTGCTCATGCTCATTTTATTTGAATTGTGAATCCCATTCATGGGGTTTTTCCATGCCTGAGATGGGTATTGGGGCGCTGATAGGATATCAAGCACACCTAAGTGCTTCCCTTTCCTTCCTCTCTTTATTTTCTTTCCTTTTCTCATCGGCCTCTGCCTCTCTATCAGGCCCCTCACACATGCTCTGTGTCACGTCCTGTAGCCAACAACAGCCCTACCTTCCCTGGAAGGCACGATGTTTTCTGCCATAGATCAATCCTCCCCATGTGTGCATGATTGATGGAAAGCTTTGAAAGATTTACTGTGCACTTTTTTTAAAGAGAGCACAACTCATCCATCCACTTTGCACCGTTTTCCTTCTCTTTCACACATATGATGACACACTTATCTTCCTTTTTTCCCGTTGTTGCTTTGCCATCCCCCTTGGTAATTCACGCTGAAATGAATGCAAGGATTCTAAGCATTTGAAGCTCACTCTCATTTCACCTCTTTCTGTGTTTATTGACCTGCAGCCATCTTTCAGCCCCCATCATCATCAGGTAGGACTGTTTGTTGATGTTGTCCTGGTAACAACAGGGGTTGCCAAGAGTCGTCCGACCACGTCTGAGAAGGAGCACGACCCCAAAGCTTTGTGTTTTTTTTAAATGCCCTCAACTCTACGACAATCTGTTTTATCATAGACTTCCCCATATCATAGAAATAGCAAAATTGCAAGATTTTGTGAACCTCTTTTGAAGATATACAGAAATATCCATCACTAATATGAAATGTCTCATCAGTCAATCTTGAGTGGCGTAGCATCCAGAGCTGTCTCTTTTTAAAAAACCTTGGCAAATGCTTGTTTTTGCTGTGAGACGCACATTTGTTAGAGCTTGCCAGCAATGGAGAAATGGGACATTGTCCATCCTGACTGTCATTTTGGTTTCACATCCAACAGTGGAGGGATGACTTCATGTTCAAGTGACTCAGCATTTGTCTTAAGTAGTATTCTACATGCAGAGGAACATAAGTGAACGCAGCAAGGTAATGAAATAAAGTCCCGAATTAGGCAGTGATGCATACGACTAAGCGGCATTGCTTTACATGGCATAAAGGGGAAGACATTAGCTCATTGTGCAGTGAAAACTATACTGAGTAATTCCACCGTACGTGAGTAAGGAGTGTAGTTTATAGCTTCTGCCAGCCCCTCGCCCTCTCCGTGGCAGCGGTGATTCATGTGATTGAGAAGAGTGTGGGAGGGGAAGTGGGGTGGAAGGGGAGGAAGTGAGGCAGGAAGTAGGGGGGAAAAGCTGGTCTATCAACGAGTCCTGATAATGGAGACCCACAGGAAACCGCTGAGGAGGATTTTCCACGATGTCGCACAGAAGCCTTGGCACTAGATCCGAATAACACACACGCATTATTTTACCCCTTCCCAACCAGCACCCCACCGCTAATCCCACAAAAACAGGGCCACCCACGCCAACACGGGTGCCGCGTTATCCAGCAGTGTCCCCTCAGCCAAAAAGTAGCCTTCCATCAATCGTCCCAATCAGTGTTTTTAAGTTGATCGTCATATCTGTCAGCATGTTCGTCTTATCTCTTATTCTGGCTGCACCTGCTCCAGCTGGGGCACCGTGCCAGCTCTCATCCCAGGCCTGTCATTGGCTGGCAGCAGCTCTCAGGACCACAGGGCATGTTGGCCAATAAACAAGAAGAAAAGCATGTGTACACAGAGATAGACGTGGCCCTCATCTTCCTCCTGATTACAAACGTAACACTCAGGACGAGCCAACTCTCAACTGTCTGATCTAACATCAAAACACATTCTTCAAAAATGAAATGTAAGAGAAATAGGTGTCCGAAAAGGAACTTGACTCGCCTCCAGATCAGCCTGAAAGGAAAAACAAGGTGGTGTGTGTTAACGTGTGTGTGCGTAGAACGTCTTTGTCCCATACTCGGACTGGGAGGGGTCCTTGTTTTCTTTCTGCTCTTCCCTTTGGTTACACTGTTGTTTCCCAGGCCCCCCTTGTATACAACACATCCCATTAGGAAGGCTGCTGCTGCGAAGACCTCCTTCGCGCACACACATACACACACACTCCAACGTGCACACACACACATGGACCCAGGAGGAAAATCAATGCTGAGAAGACCTTGCGTCCCTTCCTATGGGGCAGTCGTTAGGGAAATGGAGAGGCACTTCCATCTGCGTATGCCTGCTACTAACAACATCTTTAGGTTCCTCGACGCTGTTTATCCCTGCTGCTGTTTTTCCAACCACTGGTCCTGGTTAAAGCATCATCCATACTATGCTAACCCCTCATTAGCATAAACAGCTGCTGTTTGAATATCTGCCAGATGAAGATTAACTTCCTGATATTTAATGTCTGTTGTGATGGATGGGACATTTGATTTTCCCATCAGCTGTCATGCTGTTACGTTAGCCTTTGGGGGGGGTTTTATAATAATTTCTATTGTATCTAAGCGCTTTTTGTTGTGTATATTATGGCTTGACGTGGTGTGCGGCTCGTCCCCATGTTTCAGAAGCTCACCGTTCTCAGGACGTCCTGTAGAGTAGTCCCCCCTCCCCCTCTACCAAAACACACACAAACAGGCACAAACAGACACAAACATGCACACACATACTTCATCCGATTCCGAGCGACCCCCCTCCTCCTCTCTCACAGCTACAGCTCCTTATCTCCAGCGTCCAGGCAGCTGAGTGTTTGTTTGTGTATGTGTATGTGTGTGTGTGTGTGTGTGTGTGTTGTGTGTGTGTGTGTGTGTGTGTGTGTGTGTGTGTGTGTGTGAAAGAGGGGATGCAAAAATGTGTGCGTGTGCATTCATGTGTGTAAGCGCTGTTGTGTGTGAAGGCACAGAAATAGGTGTGAAGTACAGTCACCGAGGTTGCCTTTCAAGTTCTCCCCCCGTGATTGTAGTCAGTAGTGTGAGTTGGGAGGGAACAGGATTAACAGCTGCACAGGCGAGTCTGAAGGAAGGACCACGAATCGCTCCACGTCGACTCCAGTGAGCAGTATCATGGCCTGAGTTCATTCTAGGACTTTGTTTGCAAGCACAAGAGACCTGTATGATGTCATTTGAGAGACACATTACATAGCTGACCTAAACAATAAAGACTTGATCTTAGATTCTGGCAAATAATGTTTATAGTGATATCCCTCATGAAAGACATACTGCTCAGATTTTTAAGAATGACTTTTAGGGCTTTTCATCACATTTATTTTTCTTTCTCATTCTTGAACCTTATTTTATGACCTAAATAACTCATGCCATTTCACAGCATACATAAGGTTGGGTATTGTTCGAAATTGTTGGATACTGTTGCCAATAGGAGTTTCATAACGGTTATCCAAAAATAAATGTTTCCTTCTACGCCTAAGGAATATACACTTTCTTCTCCCAACAAAAGCTTGTTTTTTATTTCACAAAACATCTTATTTGAATACAAGCTGCTTTTTTAGATTAAGATCTGCTTTATGCTAATGTTGGCATGCTAACATGACATTTGTACTTTGCATGAAACAGAAAGTACATCTGAGTCTGATAGAAGTATTTCATCATGAACCAAAGACAAATTATTTGTATACAAGATGAATGCCATCCATTAGTTGTTGAGACCTTTTACTCCAGACAACAAATGTCAACCTGCTGTTGACAGCAGCCGGTGCCAAATAAATAGTCAAGGGAATAACTAAGTAATTTGGATTGAACCTCTGGGGACTATGAATGTTTTCACAAATGTAATGGCAATCCATCCAATATTTAAAAAAATCAGTCTGGATTAAAGTTGTTGACTCACTGTCCATAAAGCAATGCATTCCTAAAAATGATGATGCTAAACTAAATTATGTAGACATCTGTCTTTTCGCTGGAAAAGGTTTTTCCTAATAATGATACCTTTTGTACAGCAGACAGATTAGTAAGCCTATAAAAAGGATGTTTTTGCCTCTTGCATTTTCCGAAGCGAATTAACAATACCCAGCATAAACAACTTGCACATTTCTTTTCGTATTTCAGAGATGAAAGGTAGGGGAAATGACAAGTACTAAGAAAAGTTTTGCGCAGATGGTTTATGTCAGGCTGCTGTTGTGCACAGGGCGGAGCTAGTCAAGGACTCCCTACACAACGTGCCTGTCTCTGTGTTTGCAGTGCATTAAAACATTGGCTCCAGCTGTTTACAGGGCAAGCGGGATGTTCATAGTGGATTTATATGGCCTTGATACAGATCGGGTGGTAAAAGAGGGGTCTCGCTGTTGAAATGAAGCACAAAGGCATTCCTCGTTGCTATTGGCTTCTAACAATAAAGACATTTGTAGCTCCAATAGATTCACATATTATACTCTTTCAAGTCTAGATGGAAAAATGTGATGCTGGCTCACAGTTGCTTCTACAATGTTTGTCATACTATCCTTTGTATACACATGTTTGTATCCCTCTCTGCACACATCTCTAGTTGTATCTACATGTCCGATTCTCTGTTTACTGGATTGTTTGGGTTTAAAAGTCTTTGATTTTGTAGATCAGTGAATTTGATTTGCTGTTTTCTTGCTGTGAAGGCTCTCTGCATGAATGCGGGTTGTTTGGAATTGTACACCGTGTTTTGAGTTTGTGCTTGCCCGTGTTATCTGTCACTTTGTGTCTTGCTGTGATTTGGGATTGTTTGTCTGTGTTTTTGTCTTGATTATTATGGGATGCAGCTTGCTGCTGAGCCACTTCCTGTTTATTGTCCTCATCCTGGCCCCGGGATCATCACTGACATCACAAGGTTGTTTACGGTGTGGGAACCAAGGTAAGCTATATTTATCAGGAGTGTGAAGCCATCTCTTAACCTTTGAACTAATATAATTCAGCAGGGGTATTTTTATTTGATTTGGGTTGTGCTGTTGGAGAAAAATATGGGCAATATGATCGGCAGTTTGTTTTTGCTGTTCATTCCCAAGTATCAATAGTTTAACAGTGGATCAAAACACTTGTCAACTTCATTGATAATAAATCAGAAAACATTGACATTTACACCTTTCTTACACATAGCCAAGTGACGGCAGGTCAATATGCCGAATTATTTTGGAACGTTATTTATGAGAATGTCCCAGAGCAACATATTTTAGTCCTGTTCAGACATTGTCTCAGTCTGGTGTCTGCCCAGACCATATAAACATTGAGCTTGTCTACTTAGCATACTTAAGAACAGTTCATAGTCCTTTGACCACATCCTGTTTTGGTGATGAGATACGTTTATAATGCATTTTTACCATTTATTTTTGTTTTATTTCAAATTTTAAAACTTTGCATATGAAGCCCACAAGCCATCGTAAAGCCAAGGTTAACGGGGTCACTCACCTCGCAGTTGGGAATCTGTATGAGCATTTCCAAAAATGTGCAGGGAGGATGGATGCATACTTACCACCCAAGTGTGACAACCAAGAGAAATATGATTTATTACTGTTGGCCTACGTTATCCTGTATGGAATTTTTTGTCCAATTACCAAACTTTAAAGGATTTGTTAGACATTTTAGTAAATACACTTTTTCACTTTCCGAGTTAGATAAGTGGATCGGTACCATTCTTATGTATTTTCGATAGCTGGTTATCTTAGCTTGCTCAATAACAACTTACATTTTGATTGACTGCTTGTTATGTTTTGACAGGAAGTTACGGGTCCCTGCTGGGTGCCTGAATATAGCCTGGCACATAACCTCCTACAAACACAACATGTTTTTAAACCGGTTTTTGTACGAATGCTATAGATTACATCTTAAAGGCGCTTTATAGGCACTTTAAGGTCGTTTTTATTACCTGAGGGCACAGCCAGACTAGCTGTTTCCCCGTGCTTCAAGTCGTTGTGCTAAGCTAAGCTAAGCTAAGTTAACTGGATGCAGCTTCATATTACCTTACATCAGTGGTTCTCAAACTTTTTCTGCCATTCCACTTTGAACAGATGGGCCTTTTCAAGCCCCACCTGTCCTTCATCGCTCCAATCAAATGGTAGGCCAAGCTTAAAATGGTCAAATGTATCGTTCTATAACAGGGGTCTCCAACCTTTTTTAGGATGAGAGCTACTTTCAAAAAATAAAACAAGTCGTGAGCTACTTTTACTCCTCTTTCTTTTTGTTTTTTGCAGTGTATATATTTAGCACATTTTAACATTATTACATGCTGACCTTTAACCTTTGTGTGCTGTTTGGGTCTGTGGGACCCGTTTTCAGTGTTTACTAAAAGAACATGTATGCAATTTAATTATTAAAACCTGCTTTATTTGGGGGTGGACCTCACGTCCTCTAGGGGGTCCGGGGATATATTTTTAAATGTTGAAGTGAAATGCATCAATCTGGTGCACTTTGAGCACAACATGAATTTATGGAAACAGCTCTCAACACTCAGATGAAAGGGAGCTGTATACTTTTCAATAATCCAAACATCTTTAGAATATGATCACAACCAATAACAAATAATTTAAACTTGTTTATTCTTATCTTATGTTACCTAGTTAGCATTCTTTCTTTTTATTTATGCTTATTTTACTAATCACTCCCCTTTCAAACTGTTTACTGTCCTATAGTACACATTGGAATGATTTCTTACTTTATTTTTTACAACTAGGCTATATTAAATAGATAAAGGTGTGCTCTCTCTAGCTCTCTCGCTCTCTCTCTCTGTCTCGCTCGCTCTCTCTCTCTGTCTCGCTCGCTCACAGAGGCTGTGTGCTCCTCCGTGGCGATGACGGCTTGCGTTCAAAAATAATAATAAACATATTTGTAAAGTGGGGGGACACAAACGGGATTTCGAAAAGTGTCACGGTAAAACTCTTTATGAAGTGGTGAGGTGCCGCTCCACATTGCTTTTCTTCCCGACTGCAACGCTGGTGTGTGTGTGTGTGTGTGTGTGTGTGTGTGTGTGTGTGTGTGTGTGTGTGTGTGTGTGTGTGTGTGTGTGTGTGTGTGTGTGTGTGTGTGTGTGTGTGTGTGTGTGTGTGTGTGTGTGTGTGTGTGTGTGTAGTTTGTAAACAAAAATGATCAAGCGGCACCAGCAACAGATCCCCGCGGCTGGCCCAGAGAAGTCCCCCGACGTATCCGGCTTGGCTCTTCTTCTATCCGTTCCGCAGGTGTAGCTCGTCAGCACTGGAACCTGTAAACACCCACAAAACACACTCCTCCCACGTGGTGTGGAGGGGTCGTCACACTCCCCCCCATAAAGAAAGGAGTTCCCCTACGAACACCGTTAACTACCCAGTAGGACCCATCTCATCAGCTCCGGCAAAGAGGCATTTTAAGAGCTCGGAGCTCTAGACAAAGCATCGGCCACCACGTTATCCGAACCTTTAATGTGGCGAATGTCCAGACAATAGGCCTGTAGATACAGCATCCACCTCATCAACCTACGATTTGGGCAACAAACTGAGTGCAAGAAAGTGATGGGGTTATGGTCTGTATACACAACCAGAGGAACACTAGAGCCTACATACACATCAAAATGCTGTAATGCCCAGATGAGCACCAGGGTTTCCTTTTCGATCACCGAGTAGTTCAACTGAAACGAGTTAAACTTCTTGGAATAGAAACTCACGGGGCGATCCACTCCACTGCCATCAGCTTGGAACAGTACAGCTCCTGTCCCGACGTCACTTGCATCCACATGCAGTTGAAAAGGTTGAACCATGCAAGGAGCGGCAAGCACAGGAGGTGAAGACAGAACAGACTTGACATTATCAAAAGCCTGCTGGCACACGTCTGACCAAACATACCGGTCCTTCCCTTTCAGCAAATCGGTCAGGGGAGCACCACAGTTGAAACGTTTTTACAAAAACTGCGATAATACCCAACTAGACCAAGGAAACGCTGAAGTTCTTTTTTGGTGGTAGGAACTGGGTACTTAGTTATCGCACTCACTTTGGCCTCGACGGCACACACAGTCCCCTGCCCTACCACTTTGCCGAGGTAAGTGACGGTGGCCTTTGCAAAGTCACACTTTGCCAAGTTCACTGTCAGGCACGCCTCACTCAACCGGTCAAACAGTCTCTTAATACGGGCCAAATGTTCCTCCCTATAGATCACAACGTCATCCAAGTACACGGCACAACCTTCCAACCCCGACACCACCCTGTTCATAAGTCGCTGGAGGGAGCATTACGCAGACCAAAACTCATCACATTATAGGAATATAATCCTGAGGGTCCCACACTTTGAGAAACGCTGCCTTACATAGAGTAGTTGTTGATCTATTCCTTTAAAAAATATGACAAATACGTTAATTTTTCTATGGTTGCCATATGAAACAATGGTGAATGAATACATATCTTATTTCAATGATTAGATAAATAGACAAAAGATTAATACCAGACAGAGAGGAAGGCCAGTACAGATGTGCAGTTGTGAAAAATGAGAGCATCAGAGAGAGAGAGAGAGAGAGAGAGAGAGACAGTGGTAATGATATAAGTTTGGCAGCTAGTAGCCTGGCGCTGTGCTGCCAACTTCTGTTAAAACAAAACAGAGCAGGGGGATGCAGGCAGCCCCCCACGTTCCTCCTCTTCTCCCTCTCCTCCTCACCCCATTTCCTCTTAAGATCGCAGCCAGCTTCCTCTTTCATGTCTTCCCTCGTCCTGATCTCATTCACCTCTACTGTTCACCTCGACGTCTGTGCAGTGCTGCATCAGGAGAAACACGTCCACTTAGCTCTTTAATTGATATTTTGCACGTTTTTTCTTCTGGAATAGTTGGTTTTTATGCAGCCATTTTACATGTTTCAGATATTTCATCACATGAGCAGAACTGCCCTTTCAATATCAATCATCCTTAAATTTAGAGTTTCAATGTTCAACAAATCAAAACACCAAGTCAGCCTCTTGATAATTTTCTTGACGCGCAACCCTTACTGTATGTTATATTATCCAATTACCATCATGTTTCTTTGTCTTCCTTCGAACCATTTATTTTCAATTGGAACTCAAAGAGCCTGTTCTACCCGTGTGGTAAAACCAAATAATATTGATTTTGAGGTTGTATACAGTAAATAATACTTTTTGATATTAGTGCAAATCATTTTGTTTTTATCCAACTCCCAGTATTGTCTTCGCAGAGCAGGAATGAAAAACATGTCCTTCTACCTACTGTAAGTCCCTCTACATTTCTTCAAATCGTATCTTAAATATTTGTTTAAAATACATGTTACATGCCAATTTCTCCCCCAGAGAGCCATGCACACACAGTGCCACGTTTTCTCTGCATTCTTTATGACCTTTCTACAAGACCAGCACAGATTTTACTGGAGTTTTATGCAAACACTCCAGGTTCACAAGGGCATATAAAATGGTTATTATGTGGAGCAAGCAGCATATTCTGCACCAGGGCTATAATGTTACTGGCAAGGTTCTTAAAGCTGCACAATAGCATAGTTTTATGGCTGCTGTAAATTAATTATTGCCTTGTGCTTTTTTTTACCCCCCTTCTCTGCAGTGTGACATTAATCAGATGCTACAGTTTTCACCATATCTAACCTTTATGATTAATTTAAAATGAATTGGCTTAGAAGGAGATATAAGGGATCAAAACATTGTGACAATGACCTCCAGTGGTTTTTGAAATATAAAATACCTTAAAGTGAAAGGACTTCTGAAGTTGTCATTTACCAGATAATACTAGTTTATAACAACTCTAGTCTTATTTTTATACTTTTGGCCATCATTTCTATGAGATACGATAACATTGTGCACCAATTCGACCACTATTGCTGAGACTCTATGAGATGTGGGAGACAACTGCCAGTCTGATAGCTGGGATTTGTTTTTCTTCTAAATAAGTTCAAAATCAGTTGCCAAACCTAATTTCCCCACTTATTTCCAAAATCTAACTTTGTGAATGTAAACTAATAGTATGCCAGCAGCCCACCCTGCATGGCCCCTCCCCGCTGAGGTGTGCCGATGTGGGCCAACCGCAGCCTCGTTAGCGGCTAGCAGAGCCCACACCATGTACTAGACGCTAACTATTTTCCTCAGCTTTGCTTCCCTAATGTGGTCTCCATTGGACCACTTTTGGGAAATAGAGCTTTTGCGTGCCTATATCACAATTTTATTACACATTGGCTGATTAGTTTTTATACAAAGAGCGGGAAGGGGCAACAAAGTGGTAATGAGCAGGGGAGTGAAGTGAAACAGTGAAGGGGGCGGCACTGTGACAATGCAAGAAGTCGAAGCTATGGTTTACAACCGTTGCCTTGAGTGAGTGCCCTCTCTGTACTCCCAGTTTGATGATGTGACTCGTGATGTAAAGCCACGCCCCCCCCCCACCCCCACCCCATTTCCTCCGTCTAACTAATCAGCTACAGGAGGCCTAGCTTAGGTCTCCATGGCTACAAATGATCCTGGTAACATAGGTTTCCTCTCCTCTATTACCTTCCCTGACACCCCCCCCCCCCCCCCCCCCCCCTCTCTCTCTCTCTCTCCCTCCCTGCTCTTGGCCTTATACCTCCAAGCCTGGGAGCGGAATTCTGGGAAAAATGTTCCATGTGAAACAGCGAGGGTCAGTGCAGGGGTGTGACGCCACGGCATTGTTCCCGCTGCGAGGAGAGGAACCGTGCGCCGTGAGGCCAATTCCTGTCCGCTCCAAAAAAACTGCCACTTTCTCACACCGCTTTCCTTCCTCCGCCAGACAGCTCAAAACAATCCCAGAGTGTTCATGGGTACGAGGTTCAGCGAGCAAAAGGAGAGGGAGATGCAAAAAAAATGAAATTAAAAGAGTTTTTTTTTTTTCTGTTGGTTTTTATACAGACTGTTTACGGCCCATTGAAAACAAACAAAGGGGGAGAAAGACCCCACTGTGCCCTACTGACGCTCAGTCAAACAAACGGCAGGCCGACATTATATCATTTGAAATGGGCCTGAGCAGCCGGCTGTTAGCCAGCCCGCTGCCTGGGTCTCAGCATAATCTGTTTTGTTGTAAACACAATGAAACATTCTTGTCATAAAAATGATCGCTGCTCCCTTGGCAATGAGTTTTTCATGTTTTCCTGTCACCCTCATTTTCATAAAAAGCAATCTGTATACATTCAAACGGTTCCTGCGGGTAGACTTTGATTACATTCAATGTGTTTTGGAGAGTTTGTGCATGCATGGGAGTTTGCAAGTTGATATTTAAATGCACATTTTGGTGTTGGCCTCTTTGACTTGTGGCCAAAACCATTTTGCCCCATTTCACCATAAATAGCCCCCGGGCAAACCATACTAGTGGCTGTAATCATGTCTGAGCAACCTACAACTAAACGACCAAGCACTATTTCTGTCAAAAGCTAAGCTACTATTAACATTCCTTGATGACACACTGACAAAAGGATGCACTTCTGTTATCATATATAATTAGTTGTTTCCTATGATTTAGCAAATTACAGCATGGTGGGTTTTTTGTCAAGCCTCCACAGGAAGATGTGTGTAGCCCACTGTACGTCATGGTGAGCATGACTCGTCTTTGGTTGCAGCCCTCTCTGGGTCAGGAGTTTAATAAGTTCCAAATGTGTGTCTGTGTGTTTAATAGGGGCTGCACTATTGCATACGTGCACCTCTCGGCAGGCACTGACTCAGTATACCCCCCTCCTCTCTATTCTCGTCCCTAACCCCAACCATCCCCTCTCACGACCCCCCTGAGAGCCATGATGGTCCCATTGTTTTATTTATGCAATCTGCACGTATGGACGCCACATTCCTGCCTGTCTTATAATACTTCAATCATGGAGTTGATACGTAGCCCCCTATTGGATGTATGTTTTTCTGCAGACTACAAAGAGGAAACATGAAAGGAAGGATGAGCCATCCAAATCCCTGTCATACTTTAAAACAGGAGACGTTCCTATTTTGGTGCTCAGCTTCCTTTTTTAAAACATTCTTCAAGGTTTATTTGGCTTTTTAATAGTTCTCCTGTTTTTTGTTTTTTTCATGACTGTTTTTTTCCTACCTGTTTTGTCCAAAATGGAAACCGAGAGCATGGAGGAGGAGTGCAAATAGCCGTGGCTGCTCTCTAGAGTTTCCTGCCTGCTGTCAGGCTCGTCTGCGTGCGTGCCCTGTCCTCCGTCCTCCTTGGCCTGCTTGTCCCCCCCCACCCCACCCCGCCCCTCCTGTCTGAGGATGTGTGTGTGTGTGTGTGTGTGTGTGTGTGTGTGTGTGTGTGTGTGTGTGTATGTGTGTGTGCGTGGGCTGGATGTCTGGGAAAGCCTCTGACACAGCTGAGGGAGGAGATGAGCAACAGGCCTAATATAGTTTGCAAGTGTGTGTATTTGTGTGTATGTGCGAGTGTGATGTGTATCATTAAGGAAGCACCTGTCCCGTGTGACCGTCAGTTCTGGTGCGTTTATCTGACCCCTCTCACATCAGGTGGCTTCCTGGTTTGCGTCAGATGCTGCTCCCCAAGGCCTGCTGGGATTGGAGGACATTAGCTCCTCCTGTTCCTCTGCTGCTGTTCATTGATCTTCGGAGGGTTGTTGCGTCCCTCACACTTCTTCCAAGGCCCGACATTCACAGAAATGAAACTGTGTAGTAAATGGAACATGGTTTATCTATATTGAGTTTAGCTAAAACCATGAATTTCTGGTTTAACATTTTTAGCAAGGTCTTATTAATTTCCATTTCCATTACTTACCAATTTGTTCAAAATAAGTGGAAAATAAACTGAATATGTGCTGTAAAAAACTGGCCTTGGCTTAGAAAAAAACCTTTCTACAGTCCTATATTTTGTGCATTTGCATCTCTTATGATGATTTGAGGCAATATAAATGGCAGTTTACACATGCTAAATTGGACAGTCTTTCTCTAACTACAGTCTCTTGAAAACCTACTCAAGACACAGCAAAGACTTCCTCGACCCCCGCCTCACTGGATCTTTACAACCTTCATCAAAGTCTTCACCTGGTAAACAGGACACTCCTGTCCTATTCTCATCCTTCTGTTGATTACTCTGCTGTCTGCCCCGCTGGTTTGTTTCCATATTATGTCTGTCTTATCCCCATAGAATACCTAAAGTGTCCCATAAGGAATGAAACACGCTACCATATGTAAATCCAATGCACAAAAAAAGTGTATTTGAGGATTTAAAAAGAGGTTTTAAAACTGTACAGTAAATGAAGATCATGTGCATGTTTCTGATCAAGCAAGTAGAAGACTCAGTGCTGTCTTTCCTTCAATTCCTTTGTTGTTATTTTTGCATCTTTTTTCAGTCTCTTTACCCTCCTTTTCGCCCTCATTCTGCAGTTTTTTGGTCCCACACTCATTGATCTACGAAAGCCAACCCAGTTCTTTAAATTAGTCCTGCTTACAACGAATCTAGCCTGTTTTTTAACCCCCAGCCAGCGAGGTTTTGAACTCTGTTTGTTTACCAGCAGGAGTCTTTTCCTTGATCCCTTCAAAGGCGGCCTACTGTATTCTCTGATCCAAGCCCAGGAGGAGCAGCTGGGTCACTGCACACATCATTTGGGGAATAAAACGATGGTGGGGGCTCAGCAACAGCAAACAGACCGAGCAGACCTCCCCATCAGACACAAGCAGATACTTGTGTGCTGGTGTTTCCTCCAGAAACAGGCGGATAGTGCTTAATAATGTGATACATTATTGATCCCTATAATTACATTTACCTACCATATACGTGCTCAAGGACACTTAAATACTGTAGTGCAAATGGCTGCTAACTATATCCAAACCCTTGAGGAGGATTTCTAAAGCCTTCCAGGATACTGTAAATGTTTCTTAAGAAGAACACAATTAAAATGTCTGTATTATACTAAATATAACAATATAAACCTCAGATCTTAAGAGTTCTTGTACACGTCGGTTGCACAAAGAGCTTTAGACTGTTTTTCTTGCATGGCTTCCAAGTGCACGCCGTAGCATGAAGCTGCCATCATGTTCACGTCAAGGTCAGACCTGGAGAGAGGAGCAGAGATGAGAAACCAATAACAGGCAGCACTAATAATTTGGTTGAAAAAAAACCTTTTCTTCACTGTCCTGGCCTATAGGACACATCCTCCCCTTTAACAACTAGCAATGCATAAAAACGCCACTGTGACAGTGCATTTTGACAGTCACTGTTCACTGACTACTTGGCATTGCTAAATGATACCTACTGTTTTCTTTAAGAGCATCCTGACTGCTGCTCTGACTTGGTAAATGCACCCACAGGACAGCTAACCTAAGTGCATTTATGAGTGGCAGTAATTGAATATGGCTTAAAGGAAGCGATTCAATTACTTTTGTGTGTGACACAGCGTGGCCTCCCTCTTTTTTTGTCAGTCTAATGGTATGGTGCCTGTAAAGGATGCAGTCCAAATAGCTCTCTGTCACTTAAGGAAGGCAGTTGGATCTATATGTGGGAACATAGAGTGCCTTTCAATTGTCTAAAGTGCTTCAATACTACGTCTCCCTTTAATGATGAGTAAATGCTAATTCCTTGTGTGTGTTGATCATCACACATTGGAACATTTTCTGTTTTTATAATCCTCTTAAGAACTTTTTGTTTTCGAGGGAATCAGTTGTAGTTCCTGTAACTTATTGATCATTATTTATAATAATGACACTCTAATGATAAATATATATATCATCATATTTGGCCAAATGGATATATATTTTAAAATGTAATGATTTACGCAGATTAAATCTTCAGACTAGCAAATGTGCTGCTGCAAGCTAACTAAGCAGTACAAAAGTGGTATTTAAATTAACATTGTTTAATAGCAATTTAATATTACAGTAACAATAATTTAAAGAATTATAATTGTGAATTACATTTTATATTTCACAGATTGGTTAGATGGGAAGACCTCTTCGGTGTTAAATAAATCTAAAGCTACAGTCAGGAGGAGACAGTTAGCTTCACTTAGCATAAAGAGTACACATATATATGTAGATACATATATATACAAAAATGATATATATATTTTTACATAAAGTTATGTTCTGTGCTATCTCCTGGCACTCAACAAATATCCTGACAGCTAATTGACTTCGTTTTCAGATGTAGCGTTGGGCACAAAACGGAGAGCGCTATAGATCTTCTCAACCATCTCTTGGCAATAAGCGTACAATCCTATTTCCTTAAATTGCAAACGATGTCTATAGACAACTATGCACCTCCGTTTTCATATTTTCTTCTACTGGAGTTTTTTGTATTGTGGCACACATTACAGGACACAGAAAACTGAAGTAAAACAGACCCCAGACAGCAAGTCGTGGTAGATAACAGACACAAGAGAGGACATGTTTGCACCCCGAGCGAAGCCTTATCACATCTAGATAGATTCTAATTGTTGTCAGTGTAGTCTGGTTTGTAACAAAGTCTAACAGAATCTCCTGCCACATTCCCATCAGCCCTGGGCTTCAACATGCTGCTTTCTGTTTCAACACGGGTACCTTGTGCGACAACAAGCAAATTGCTTCCTTCTTGTAAACTGGCCTGTTTTCTGCCAGTTTGTGTCCGTGTTGTCATCCAGCAGGTGCTTCAAACCCCCCCTAAATCCTCCTTTCTTGACCCTTGGTGACACACTGACTGAAACAAGTAAATGTAAAAGGTGGCTGCTTCCCTTATGGTACCCCACCCCCCCAATGCTGAAGGGAAAATAATGAGCTTAATTGACTTGGGGGTAATTTCCTTTTTAATGGGCAACGGTTTGATGCCATTTGTTTAGTAAAATGTGCCCTTAATGGTCTCTCTGTGAGCGAACCCTCCCCCCTTTCTATCAGAGGGCTCTGGTTGAAAAGAAGAAAGTCTAATTTAAAGCTGGGCTGTATACCCAAGTGGGACGACAACAAATGTCGCAGTAACTGCTAATTGTATGAGTTGGCTTTGGATCAGATTTCAATGGACGCTGATTAGGAGTCAAGGGTGGTTACCCCTGCATCTGATGCTTTGTGTTGTTGTGTTAGTCGCACACGAAACAATCGATCTCCTTGTTGAGTTTGACATTATAAAACAGTGATTTGTGTCACAGGCTTTATCGTCTTTTAATCTCCGTGACACAGTGTTTTTGGGGGGTGTGAGTTCACTTTTGAAGGTTTTTCTCATCAGGGGGCTCGGTTCCCAGGGATATTTACTCCCCGAGGCAGAAGAGTGACATTGGCCAGAGTGTGATTTGGTGGGAGAAACACAGTCCCTACATCATACAGTGGAACACATGGCCTCTCACACGCACGCACGCACGCACGCACGCACGCACGCACGCACGCACGCACGCACGCACGCACGCACGCACGCACGCACGCACGCACGCACGCACGCACGCACACACACACACACACACACACACACACACAGCCATCTGGGCAAGGCACACGTCAATTATATCCAATCCACCTCATGTCACTCAGGAATTGGAGTCACAGTGTATCATTAAAACAATGATGTAGTGCAGTGATAAAGCATGGAGGCAAATGAGCAATAGCGACTTACCTACAAGACATGAAAAAGGCCAATAGAAAAACATGGCAGTGTTGATTGGCGGTCCACTTAGATGAATTGTGCGCCAGTGTTCAGCCTCACCTTAGCTTTAGGAACTGAATTGGCTGATGTATTGGCTCAATTATCCTAAAATGATCCAGCTGTGAGAAAGAAATATTTCACAAGTTTCACGATGTCAGAATTATGTATACGAGGGGAAACGCAATGTTTCCTTGAGTGTTCTGGGAAATGTACGCTTCTAGGAACTAAAGGTTTTGGAGTTGTGGGGACCATTAGTCCTCTTGTTTGAAATTTGGGGACAAATTAATAAGAATTGTTTCAGTGGAGATCAAACAAAGCTATAAGTAGTGGAGGCCTGTGTGATGGATGCCGCTGAGGAGCAGTTTCCTTATAAATAGCCCCGGGAGTTTTGCGACGTCATCTCAACTCAAGAGACTCTGTTATACTGCAGCGGACTGACTCTAATCTCAATATTAATCTTTGAAATAAATGACACTTTTAACTTTTGCTTCATTTTCACTTATACACTATACTTCCTCAATAGATCAAAATCAAGAAAGCTACATGTTGGCTAAGGTTCAGGACTGAAAGTAAATTAATTAGGTTTTTTTCGTGCAGAATTTATTTATATATTCTTTAAATACAGGAAATGTAGACTTTATATATTTGTATGTACTATCTCAAGGTTTGTCTAAGGGCATTGTGTGCCTTTATTAGACGGACTACAGGAAACCAGGGGAATGAGAATTGGAGAAAACAACAAAGATCCTTGGCCGGACACAAACTGGGATGTTGTGGTTCGTGCTCGGCGCCTTAACCCCTCGGGCCACCAGGGCACCGCAGCTGTAATGTGTCTTTGCACTACATATTAGGCGAGCTTGGATATTTATTCATGACCTTGGGGACACAGATATGTGGTAAATATTCTACATGCAAGGTTGATTTCTCTTCCCGGAGCTTTCAATCAAAGCAGCGGACACAGGATACAGTTCATATTGCGTGTCGAATATTTACCCTATAAATATGAGGGGATGTTTTCCCATTACGTGAACCTCAATGTTGGAATGTGTTTTGTCATTTGGGATCATGCGCAAATTAATATTTTATCCCTACAATTCTTTGGTGTTTTTTTTATTGAAAAACGAGTTGTGTGTTGTATTAAACAGCATACAAAGGAAGTTTATTTGACTTATTAAGATAAACACCTACTAAGAGAATATCTGTGTATAAAACCAACAAATATGAATATTTGCCACCTTTTAAAATAAAATATAAATATGTTTTTTTTAATGTTTTTCTTTATAATAAAGACATTCAAAAAAATTAAATAATAGTGCGACCCTCTTCGACTTAACATTGAAAAATAAGTACAACTCACAGCAAAAAATGTAATATCTGTCAAATAATTTTAATATTGAGCAATATATTTCAAAATCACTGCATAGTATATTCTCGTGTACACAAACGATCTTGGTTCTCAAGTTCCAGCACAGATAGATTTAATCTTTATAAACTTCCTTCTTCTGCTTCACTCCAATTAATGTACTTCTTTTTCTTTTGTCGTCTTTCAGCAACCGTCTCAGCACCACAGCAGCCATCCTGCACTGACTTGCACTGCGTCTGCGTCTGAAAATCACAAATCAATCATCATTCTATCTGGTCGTACAGTAGATCGATCAATGTCAAGGTACGCTCCTTATCTCTCGTCCTGCGTGTTTGATCTTGTTTTGAAGCATTCTTATCTTAACTTCCCAAACGGATCTGCAATCTGAACAAAGCTTGAGGGATTTTTTGTGATGTTCTACATATTTCTCCAAGGAGAAATAAAATGAAGTGCAAAGACAGCACTTTGTAGTTTGACTTGACTCGAGCAAAGCATGTCCCTCTGAGAGCTGGCATGACAGAATGATTGATGGTTTGTTTATTTCAATCTGGTTTGCTGCAGTTACACGCCATAGTACTTTATATACACATACATCAAAATACGAAACATCTGTATTTGCCCAAAAACATTTGGTAGATATTCTTTCTGAGCCAGTGAAGATATTTGATCCGTAGAAAGCCTTGAAGTGATTGTTATCCACCAATTTTGCCACGCATTGTTATGTGATGGCTTTGCAGTGGTAAAAACAATATGTGTACAATTCCTATAGTGCTGCCTCTGGCCTGAATCAGCCAAAGTCAAAGGGATAAGTCCCCTTCCTGTCTCCTGCTGTTTTTCTTTCCAGAGGTATTTCACACAGTAATGCAAATCCTTATGATTCCAAGGGCAAACTCGTAAGTTGGAGTCAATTTGAGGTGATGCCATAAAGTCACAAACAAGCCATACCGTTTTCGCCCCTGCCCCCTCAATCTTTCTTTTTTTTCGTTAAACGTGTGAAATCACCATGAGTTTTTCCGACATTCCAGAGCCTGGAAGAATGACAGCTCGCCTGGTGATTGTCTGGATCTGGATTTTGAGTGGAAGAGAGAGGAAAACATTTCGGGCCAAAAGAGCAACAAAGAGGGGGACCTTCAAAATGCAGATTTCTCATTAGATGGAGAAAGAAGAAAAAAAAAAAAACTTTTTCTGTGAAACAGTCACATGCAATTAAAATCATACTGTAGAAGCATTTGAGGTACGGAGAGGTTAAATCCAAGATAATAAAAACGACTTCTAGGAAAGACAAATGTTGTTTTTGCGAACAATGAAACCGTAAATTTGAATAGTTTTCTCAGTTTAAATCTGTTATCACTGGCTTTAATATTTTACATGCTTGGGGGAAAAAGATCTGGACTTTCCTCACAGACGAAAAAGCATTCCAGACCATTTGATAGGGGTTGGCTCAAATATTCATTAATATTTTTAGGGGCTCCTTTTGTTATTGGTAAGGTTAAAACAACAAATGCATTTAAGCCACTTCCAAATCCATATCCAAATACTCTCTAACTGGATAAGACTCTGAAATCTGGCAGTGTATTACCTCGTTCAAGTAAATACTCACTTGTTTCCAGTGGCTGAAAACTCAAAATACTTTTAGAACTCTATTTTACAACATGCAATGTGTTTCTTTAGGCAAATCACTATTGCCATCGGTTGCGATTGCTGTATGGATGCATGTTTATTGAAAACTGTCCAAATAGTTTACATTGTCTCTTATCGAAATATGGCATGCACATTTTCCAAACGCTCTCATAAACTGTTCTGTGCCACTTGTGTTCCTTCATGCATTGTTGTTCTTATCTCCCTGACACCATGCCCCTGTTACAAACAGACCGTGGCACAATGAGAATACAAAAAAAAACAGAATGGAAACCAATGTGATCTTTGGGTGCCCTTGAAAAACCCTTTGTGTGTGTGCGTGCTTCCTATTTATGTGCACAGTATTGCTGTTTTTGAGCATATATTACAGTGTGTGCATGTGTCTGTGTGCGTGTGTACTGTACACCAGTCCCCTCATGGCAAGGATTGGAAAGTTCAACCTGTTGACGGTGATGACAAGATGACAGGTCAAAGCGGAGTTTATTTTTCCACTATCTTATCGTAAATACAGCTCGGGGCTACAGACAGAACGCACTCTGCTCTTACTTAGAAAGTGAATACACAGGCAGGCACCTGGAAGAAAGAACAGGAGGGGGGGGGGGGGGGCGGGGGGCGGTGGATAGTGAAGCGTGAAAGGTTCCGCTTCATCAAACAGCCTTGACGCAACTCTTCAAGTCAATTGAGAGTTCAGCGTCTGCTTGGGTTTCAGCTTATTGGGCATTCTCAGCAACTATGAGAAAATAACCTTCACAATATACATCATAAAAGCGTCCCCTTAAACACCTTTTTATTGCACTTCCTCTCTCTTCACAGAATGTCTGAAGCCCATTTACTCTCGGGTTCACAAACTGGTAGCACACAACACATTTTTCTCTGCTTCAGGTGGCTCTCCTTCTGTTTAAACCATTAGTCCAGAAATGGTGGTACAATAAGTGCGGTGGGACACAATGGTGCCAACATATGCAGACAATAATGGAGTGAACTTATATAGCTGCCCCTTGAAGCTCTTAGAGGGGGAACTCACACATGGAAAGCTTAGTAAAAAAGTTCAGGTGGCTTATAGAGCTTGACAGAGCATTGTTTGATCTTACAGACTAAAGATGTCTGGAAACCATAAGCCTTTAATGGCCATTTTAATGGTAAAGTACAGATCAGTATTCTCCATTGGATGAAGCCACTTCCTTTAAAATCAGGGACTCATTTCAAGGGAAAGTAGGAAACTATAGTTGCGTAAAGCTAAATGGCCATACTTCTGCTTATTCTCTGTACTGAGTTAAATATGCCGGGTACCAAAGTGACTTTTACAGCCCTACACTGAGTGCATCAAGTTCCTTTGTGTTTGAGGTGTTACATGTGCCTGACCCGACTGACCTGCCCGACTGTAATATGATGCGCAAGCACACGGTTCAGCTCTCATCGCTTGTTAAGCATCCTGGCCAAATAGGAGACGCGGCAACTCAGGCATCAAACGCTGTCTTAAATAACAAGCTGAGGAAAGGAAAAATGGTTTGCGTGCTGAAAGCCCCGAGAGGTCAATCAGTCAGAGGAGAGACTGAGGAACAGTTGGAAGAGAATCGCTCAGCTTTTCTGTTTTTGAGTTGATGTGTTTTGTAAAGCATTTTATGATTTTGTCATCTCCAATCCAAAGAAAGAAAACATCTGATACTTCTGCTCTATTACCAAGATGATCAAACTTTTTCTATACATTTTTCATTCCTGTATTGGAAATAAGTAGCACGCATTGTCAGTCAAAGGAACCACCACTTTGGCTGTGACTGAAAGACTTTATAGGATGGATTGCCATGGAATTTGAGGTTGATTTGTGGTTTTGAGTGAAATGTCTCAATAACAAGTTATTGGATATATTGTTGTGGCACTCACATTCATTTCCCTTCAGGATGATTTATAACTTGGTGATTTCAGAACCCTCTGTATACAACCAAAGCTAGCTCAAACACAATTAGTCAATACTACTCGGACTATAAATGGAAACCAGAACACTTCTCTATTTGTATGCAGATATTTGTTTTTAGTTTAGAGACCCTCTGGCTTTTCATAAAGCACCATCAAAAGGAAGGGACATTTAAATGTGTCAAATATTTGCATAACTATATACTTGCAAAATGTAATGAGCCTCAGCTTTATTTTGGGTAAGTTCCTGTTTAGGAAATATTAGTATGTTAAAACGGGAAACTACGACTCACGATGGTAATCAAAACATTTGACCTGCTTGACATAGTCCTTGTAAAGCAGCTAGCATGGCTGTAGAAGGAGAACAAATATTGAAATGAAAGAAATCCCTCAGACATATTAAATCTGGGAACTTTTAGTCTTTAGCTTAGAAGTTACTTAACATAAAAAGGAAGTTGGAACGGATTCTCCTTTTCTCCAGGTTTTTTTGTTGGAGCAGAAAACACGCTCTCAAGTGTTTTCCTTTGGTCATGACCCATGTGAACCAGCAACACTAAAAGCATTCTCTGTAATGAGTGCGATTAGCACACACTCCTTCTTTCTGTATGATCTCGTTCTTTCTCAGGTACTTTCCTTACCCATTGTCGGGCGTTGTTAGAGGCGAGTGGATAGAAAACAGATGCCGGCTTACACACAGGAAACATTTGAAAGGTTTAGATCTAACTGTTTTCGACAAACTGTATCGATGTGGCGGGGCGGCCAAGCCAGCTGTACTTGTGTCTGGTTAACTATAAGGGGCGTGGCCTGTGACATTGTGTATATCTTCACCTGGGTTCAATATTAGAATGAAGTTTTAGATTAGAGCATCCTGTTGCAGACAAGCCGTGGCCAAAACCAGGCTGCCGAACAAGCTTAAAATGATTGTTTTTTGCTGGAGGGAGGGATTACTGTGGGTATAGTGCAAGTTATTAAAAAACGCAAACAAAGTATATTAATTTAAATCTCTGGGGCTGATGTTTTTGTCGATAGTCCTGGCATTTCCTTTTTGGGTGGGATACAGTTAATGTGTGTCTGGTGAGAGTCTGTGATGTTTTTCTGTCTGTGTGTGTTTGTCACTGCAAATGTGTGTATTTAACTGAGCTTTTATGGGGCGAGAAGGTCAGATTACATTTTGGGTGTTCTTCTGTCCACAGAGAGCCGCGCTATCATCAAACAGAGATACACATTGTTCTCATTTAGCTTTGCAGAGAGAGTAAATACTTGGCAGACAGCAGCGAGGCCCCTTCTATTGACGCAAAAGGCCATTTAATATATTAAAAGTGACGTTTTACTGGAAACATTTCACAAAAGACTTATCAGTGATGAGTTGAATAATAATTGTGACGTTATTGTTCAACTCATTTTTTGGGTCAAATTTGCACATGTTGCTATAGTCGGCATAATAAATAGTCAAACAGACAAATTAGATTAACTCTTGATCTTATCCCAAAGACAATTACTTCTCAGTATTAGTTAAGCAGTGTTGGACTCACAGATGACTGAAAACATGTGTCCTTCAGAAAGTTTCTTCATCTCATAATCAGTGACAGCAGCCTCATGATGACTTCTTCCAGATTCACATTTTTCTTTTAGAGAGTGAGAGAGACTGCTTTAATGAACTGACATTTGTCCATAAATCACAGTATACAAGTCATTTATATTCTTGGCTAAAACGGAAGCTATCAACCGCCAAAGGAGTTCAAGACTGCGTACCCTGTTGCAACAGAAACTGAGAGTTCCAGGGTGTCAATGAACATGTCAAAGCATAGATGCTGTGAAGCTGTCAGTGTTTTCAGTCACCTGTGACAGCGATTTTTGATAGCGAAACCTAAGATTAAGAGTGATTGGCAGAGAGTTAAAGTGGATTTTTAGTGGTTCTTCCTGCGAGTTTAGGGATCCAAAGTCAGTCAGAGAGCTATCCAAAAGGAACACATTGTTGTTCTTTTGGCATTGACTATGGCCCACATACCATCAACCTTTATTTGTTACCTTAGTACTGCTGCATGGGGAAAATGGTTATATTATGAACATGTACATTCCCGGGTAATAGAACTCTTTTAAAGGGCCTTTTTGTTAAGTTAGTGGATTTGAAGTCTTAAGCTCAATCTAAAATGACCCTGATGCCATCATCACATTTCATCAGGCCTTGGGAAAGCTCCTTCCACGATATTACTAGCACGTCATGTGACGAGCTAACTGTTTTGTTATATGTAAAATTGGCAGTGTCCCTGTAATTCTGTACTTTTCTTCCGGCTCTATTATTCTCTCCTAATTCATGTTCTTTATGAAATGTTTGTACTTACTGTTTGGAGCATGAAAACACAAGAAATGAAAATAAGGAAGCAAGTTGTCATTTCAAGGTAACCTGTGGAGTTTTGGGGCAGTGTTTGTATAAGTGGGGCCCCATTTTATTTGTATCATTGCACGCAGGCGACGCCACATAGTCTTTTAAGCAAATAAACATGGTTATAAACAATTCAAAAAATGTGTTGTCTTATGATGAATTAAATACATTGAACACATTTGTTGAACCTCAAGGATACACAGTGTATTTGAGTAAGAAAAGCTTGTAAACACTAAAAGTTGTGTTTACAAGGAAACTCCACAGGGCATTTCCAACGTCAATGGTGTACCCCCTTGTCCTCATGTCTGTATACATTACTATAAAACAGCCCATTATTTGTCAGCCTTGTATTCTAGATTGTAGATAATCTACTTATTCACATATCATTCTCAGAGGCTTCGATTACAAACGAGCAGCGTAATCCTTCTGTGATTACGAATATGTGTAGATGTGAGAGAGTTGTTGGTCTAAAGTAACAGTGACAGTGGTGTGGTCTGGAGACAGCTGGCATACTGTCTCTCCTCTGACTCACTGCAAAGGATGCCCTTGTGGTTTGGCTCCAAGCACCCTAGGGAAGTGATACATTTAGAAATTCATGTCCGACATGATTGTTACTTAAATGTTTACTGCGTTTGGCTAGAAAGGATGATGGCTGGAACACAACATACGGATGAGGGTCGGGTTGAGTGTTTGCCAATATGCAGAGTAGTGGCTCATTAAATTGGTTGCTGACAGGGGCAGCCACTACAGGGCCACTGAGTGTAATTGAGTGGAAAAGCTGGTTGGAGCAGCAGTGTGTTCGTGGTGTGCTGACAGGTGAGAACAGCAGGAGTTTAGCTCTCACTTGGGATTGACTCTTTAAATGGTATTAGTGCCCCTCTGCTACTCCTGCACTTGTTCCTGCAGTGGTAAGCAACTACAACAAAGTGTTTGCAAAATACTGACTCACACACTCTTCTGTTTGTGGTGCAGCTAATCCTCTCTGTACTGTTTAGACGCATGTTTGTCAAGGCAAAGATACTTTTTTTAAGGAAAAGTGCAACATTTATATACTTGGAGCTTATTCAGTTTCTTGCTGAGCATTCGATGATGAAATTGATACAACTCTCACGTCTGTACAATAAACATTCAACTACAGCTAGCAGACAGTTACCTTAGTTACCTTACTTAGCATAAAGCCCAGAATAATGACCCCGAATCCGACTTATCTTACTGGATCAGATAGCAGAGAGATAACAATCCAATCCAATACTTTCCATTAGGCTATACCCTCACGTGAATTCCTAACTAAACTTTGAGCAATATGCTGTTAAAAAAGATAGGTCACAAGTAACACAGATGAGCAACAGTGTTGGAACTAAACAAAAAACTGTTCTGTGTGTGAAAAGGTTTCATGAAAAAAAAATATATTGCAGAACTAATGTGGGCTATGTATGGGCTATGTATGGGCTATGTGTGGGCTTCATGGGAGTAGATGACATGCTTCACAGTTTGACCACAATGTGTCCTTTACACTTACATTTTTGCAAAAACTAAATCACCTTTGAACAGAGCCAGGCCAGCTGTTTTCTCCTGGTTCCAGTCTGTATGCTAAGCTCAGCTAACTGGCTATAGCTTCACATTGAGTATTTAGTAAAGAGGTATCAATGTCTAACTGTCGACAAGAAAGCAATATGTGTAACTCCCAAAATGTCAAACCTCTATCGGTCTGTCTAAAAGACATGGTGTACCTCATTCAAAACTCATTGTAGGAATATGTCTCCATGAACTTGCTGCTTGGAGGGCAGAAACAGATCTTTGCCTGTTGACTGCTGAGCTTGTCCTTAAGGGCCCAGCTGTGAGCTGCCGATGGGAGGAGACTTTTTACCCTGCATTAGCCTCTAATGTCAAAAGTTAACACACAAAGAAATATCAGCCTCATCAAATCTAAAAAGTGACCAAAATAACATGCACTTTGCAAAAATTCACTTCGCTAAGGTTAGCTAACGGTCTGCTGTTAATGGCATCGTTTTTAATGTACAAATATGAGAGCATTGTTGAACTTTTGTTCTAACTTTTGGCACAAAAAGGAATAGGCTTTGGAGCTGATGAATCATGGAGGCTGAACAACTCCAAAACATCCATGAAGTGTTCAGATGTCTTTCATCCCACTTTGTGCCACAGTTAAACAAACAAACAAACACATGACAATAAACTTATTTTTGAATCTTGCTGAACATATACTAAGGAGTGTCCCACATTTGTTTTTTTTATTATAGCACAATCTGTCCTACCCAGTAAACCATAGAGAGGTCATGGTGAGGTCACAGAGGGCCAAAGAGACACACACTGCTCTCACTCGTCCTTTTTTTGCAATACACCAACCATTTCCCGCTATGTTTGATTTAAAGCTATTGTGTGGGAGTTTTTACTGGTTACAATAATATATGATTTGCAGCTTGAGAGCGGGCATGCTGTAAAGTCACTGCCATTCCCGCAATGTGGAAATGTTGTGCTTGGATTCACAGGGGAGCTGTTTACCGTGGCACCACTCATTCAAGCCATTGTTTCAGCACTCTTAATGACAGACCCAGCCACAATGGACATCGAAATGGAGACTGTGTGACAATGTGATATGCATGCAAACTTAAAGTTCACGGGGTGACGAATGGGCCTTCGATGAGGAGTCAAAAAAGCGATTCAGATTTGAGTGGATTCAGAAGTATTTGGTGCGTCATGACATGCTGAATAAATATTATGGAATGAAATTCACTTCCTGAGCTGTACACCCAGTTGGATTTATTCAAAAATCATAAAATATTTTTCCACTGCTTTATTTTAATAAATATGAGAGAGATTATTTTCCATTGAGTAATGACTGTAATTAGCCAGAGCACTGATGTCTGGATTGTCCATGTAATCTGCTCTGCTCAGTCTCAGGATATTTACACGGTCATGTAAGTGAATCAGTCAGCACATCTGCAAATTAATGAGACATGCTGCCCACAATTTCATAGTTTCCCCACGGATGCAGATGATCTGGAGTGCTTTCAAAAGAAAATTTGTCAGGGATGATGATTGAGGGTTTTGCCTTGAAGTGACGTATCGATATAATTGATACAAAGTGCGAGGCAGGTTGTCAAACTTGGGACATGTTATTGTATTATTATTAAGTATAACACTTTAGCTGCTGCTGTGCCAATAGCTTTTCATTGCAGTTTAGGCACTGTCAGTTTCGTGCACAGAGCAATAACTACATTTCAATCGCACTCTTATTTGCCTGTCATTCCAAGGCCAAGTAATGCGGTCTGAGGTGTGACTCTCTGCGGGGAGTTCCTCTGTTTTAGTGCTATTAAAATCACTGGTCTGACAGGCAGCTTGTCCCTGTAGGGCTTGTCAGTTACGCCGCCTGGTCATGTTCTCCAGCTGCTGATGGAGCGCCAAAGCTAGCACTAAACAAGCAGTGCTTTTGAGAGGCAGACAGGTTCCAGTGACCCTCTAACCTGTGTTTGCTGTAAATCACGTGCACTTTAAGAGACGGGCAGAGTGGAGGAAAGCAGAAAGGGAGGTGCTAGTTAGCTAGTTAGATAAAGGCTTGTGCCAAGGCCTGAGCAAATAAACAAGGGGATGATTATTTCAGCACACACGCCTCGGCTGATTCAGAATGAATTAAGAGTGCCCGGCTCACAGCACCGATAAGCCAGACCCCTGTCGCTCTCAGTCCTCGCCTCTGTTTTCTTAACTAATGCTCTCCGCGCTCCCTCCCCGGGTCTATTTTAATCAGTTTAGGATCTGCCTTGGATCTACTCACCATTCAGGAATGGAAATGTCAAAGCAAATTAACCAAATGAGCCTTATTCACACGTCCAATGCTGGTTGTCAGACGACATCGGCGTGTTGGGTTTCGTTGTATATTTATCGTAGCTTTCTTGGTGCTAATGCTGACACTTTATTTGCTATCAGCCAAGCCTGACACAAAGTTATTTGTTAGTTTTTCTTCTAGGTGATACACTAAGATCCAAACTTTTACTCTGAGTCAAAGTGACATTACGCTTTGTAGATACTCCTGGCAAGCAAGAGTACGATTTACTTTATGAGATGATGCATTACAGCCATACCTTCTCTTGCACAATATAAATAATGACTAAATTAATGACCACGGCAAGCAACTCCTCAATATAATGCAATTAATCCTGCTCTTTTTGGGCAAGCTGCACTTATTTTAAAACCCATTCCAAGCAGATGGTTTGCAGATGTTTCCCCGTCCAGACTCATCAGTGAACTTCTGTACCAGGGTTTGGATTACACTTTTTGCTTTTTTCTCATGCTTATAAGGAGCTGAAGGTAGATAAAAGAAGGAGTGTTATTCTATGATTAGAGCCCTAATGCAGCTCCTTAATGACCTCCCCCCTCCCTCACTCCCCCTTTCTTCCAGATCAGTCATCGGCCGTCTGGTCTCTCTGGCCAGCATCACGTAGACCGCAGACCTCTGGTCCCCATTAGTAACCCCCCCCCCCCCCCCTCCTCTAGTACAGTATCTCTGAGTCCGCTGGTTAAAAGTCCCAGGCGGGTTCCGTTCCACATTAGCTCTCCATGATGACTGAGTGGCGGCGCTGAGTTTCCCCTGCTTTGATGCCCAAGAAATCCCAAGATAGTGAAGACTGTGACATTTACTTGTTGTTTCCTTCAGCCTCACGTGGTCGATACAAGTTGCTTCGAGAAGTTAGCTTGCGTATTCCTGTTATGTATTGACAAGCAAGGTGTACCCCTCTATTTTCAAAGGCATTGAGTCAGAGGAAACAGCTCGGGGGAAATGAGACAGTCAGGTCCGGTTCCTGTTGTCTATGTTGTCAACACGACTAAAAAAGAAGCCAAAAATAAGACATGACTTCATCACTATTGCACAGGAACCACATCCACACCTTGACAGGATCAATATAACATCCTAGCTCTATACATAATAATTCATTTTCTCGTTACCATCCACTTGCCACATATAATTATAACATTGAACAGCCACCCAAGAGACATATTTAAAATATATTTTTTTAAATGATCTCATGAGGCATTCTGCACATAACACTTAAAAGTAGAGCCCAAATTGAAGTAGGCGAGATTGCAATTATAGACCGTTAAATCACACACACAGGCGCCTCACAAACTTTTATTAACATTACCCATGTTCCCTTTGTTAAGGAAATAAAGAAAAGTAATATGAAAAAAAGTCTAAAGTAAGTCACCAAAGGATTATGAGGCTCTTATGACCCGTTAACCTGGACAAATACAATAAAAGAAACAGTGTCATTTTCTAAGCAGTCGCAAAGATTGAATTTCATATAGGCCCAGGGCTATTGCACATATTTAGCTTATTTAATACATGTGGCTCAAGACTATCCACTTTCTTTGCATATAAGCTTCCAGTCAAATTTACATTGATCAAAGCTAATAGCCATTGAAATGATTAGCCTCTTCAGAGATTTACTGCATCACATTGTGTCACACCTGGACTTTCCACTGATTATGGCAACGATGATTGTAACCAGGCGAAGGCAATGTCAGACATTCATTTATTTGGAGATTTTATGACACAATGCAATGACCGCCTCTTACATGTTCATTTTAAATAGTTTTTCTCTCACACACTCCCCCCTGCCTAAAACGCCTTGATTGTAGTACTTTGTTTACTTCCCTAACATAGTGACATCACTATGTAACACTTACACTTCTAATAGCTAGCACTCCAACACATTGTAAGTGATAGGCTTAGGGGCGGGACATCTCTAAGCGGTTGATCAATCACAGCAGAGCCAGCCAGCTAACCAATCAGAGCAGATGGGCTCTGGGTTCAGATAGAGGGTGAAGAGGTGCTGCAGCACAGGCAGTATGAGAAGGAAAAAAAAGACCTTTTTGAACATTAATGCATGTAAACATGTCACAGTAGAAGCAAAAAATACAATTATGAAACCTGAAAATTCCCATTAAAGTACCCCTTTAACACTTAATCCACTTACATTTTTTTCTCTGGTTAACCGCTGCGTGAAAAAAAGATAGATTCTTATCAGCTGTCTCTGATATACTGTACATGTGTGATTGTTGGTCTAGTGGAAACCTCACTGTGTGTGGTATTAAGCCCTTCTTCTGTGTCTCTGTTTCCCCTGTATCTTTAGCTGAGCTTCTTAGTAGACCTCCTACCTGGTCTCAATTCGAAACAACACAATATTGCAAAACATCAATCTCTCTAAGTCGCAGATAAAAACTATTCTTTCATTAGATTCATTTGTACTTTAAATATAAATGATCTCTTTTGGTTAGATTACTTTCACAGATCATATGAGGGAGCACATGGCGTTACTTCATGGTTTATCTAGTATGCAAACGAAGGAGAGATACTACAATTTGCCTCTGACCACTTTAGCTGACATGCCTCCAATTGAACAAGTAAGACCAGCCAGCTTTTACAAATGTGCATATTCTAGTGGTTCAGTTGCATAACAACAGTGTCTGTGATTGTTGTGAGTATTGGCCCTGTCTCTGTTGGTCAAAATAATACAACAACCAATCAGAGAGCTCTCCCGATCTCTTTCCATCCTTTGGAAATCTGCTGAGTGACAGTGGCCATGGCAACAACTCGGGCTCTGCGCGGCTCTCTTGCACCCCCGCTGTGCAGCGTTTGATGGCAGTTAAATGTGTCATGGAGTAATTGGGTTGTGGATCGGATGAGATATGTCCCCTTAGGTGTGACACAATGTGAGAAATGGAGCAGGTGGTGGAAGTCCAGAGGCTCTCCCATACCCACCACAAACACTCAATGGTAGATGTCTTACCAGGTGTAAACCACTCCATTCCAAGTGCTGGATAAGGGTGTGACAGTATACTCTGGCTAACTGGACATTGCAATATGATGTTATTCTGACCAGTTATGACCCCAGAGAAGTAAAGTTTATTTTTTTGACAGGCAATACAAATGCTGGAGGATGCATTGTTATTATAACACTGTGGGTTGTCAGAGGTTTACACTGCAGCTTGAAAATGTTAACAACCTGATAGAAATGACCATATCCAGAGATCCAAAAATCCATGCCTTATAGATGTTGAATGTGGAGATTGTAGTTTGAGACATTGTCAGTTCAGATTTGTCCATTTACTGGTTTGTCCTGTAGATTTTGACAGATTAAGATACTACAACACCATTTTTTGAGCACTTCTGGAATTTCTTGTCCATGTTTGACTTGAAACTTGAAAACACAGTGCTCGCACATTGTAGACTTAACTTAGAGCTCTGAGCTGGCTGTATTGTTGGTCATTGACATGTTGCAAATGTTTTATTTCTAAGTGTTGATCGAGTCACTCGCAGCATCTTCAAAGCAAAGTATACCTCAAACATCCGCCGGTATCCCCAAAATGCACACTTGATCCAACTCAATTGACAGAGTGGATCCAAATGGATCTGAGTTTTCCGTGCCCTGGCAAGTGAAGAGTGTTGTAATTGAATAGCATAAGCCTATCGGTGTGTGTGTAGAGACGACATCAGACGGATGCCATGTGAAAGGAACGAGTTGTCACATTACACTTGTACCAACATCCATGAACAGCGCCAAGGCCACGCCAAACACGATCGGGTGTCACAGTGGCAGCAGAGCCCGGCCAGGTGCGTGACATCAGCCGCTATCACAGCTCAGAGGGGTGATGCCAGCAGAAGGGACATCATCTAAAATATGCATGGTAGAAATTCACCTCGACACTTCCAATTCCATTGGTTCGGCCATTCCATTTGATCAAACTTTATTCTTAATACAAAGCATATAATCATCTTCTAAAATATGATGCAATATTATTGATTAATCAATCTAAAAGTATTAACGTAGGTAACATTAACCGAAAAAATCATTAAAATGCTGTTATCAAGTAAGTGTCAATAATGGAAATCTGGCAATTGAATACAAGTAAATGGAGACCAGGTTTAACAACAGCAAAACTATCGCACCTTACCTGTGTAGTATTATCCATTTAATCATTTATCCAGTCTGCTGCCCAAAAACATAAATGTTCTCCCAAATCTTACTATTTAAAACACTTCTGCCACTACTAATGTATTCATGGACTCTCAGCGCACATGTGCACCCATGAGATAGTAACAGAAGTGTTTTAAATAGTAAGAATTTTGGGAAAACCCATCTGAAATGATAAGCCTATACACCTGGGTAAATAAAACTTTGATTATGTGCACTTGTTGGGTCAGAGCTTGTTAACAGATGTTTTGGTATTGTAATGTTGTTGTTAAACCTGGCTTCCTTTTACTTAAATTCATCCAAAATGTACCTGGTGTTTTTGAGAAGTTGTCTTCAAGAATTCAAAGAAATACAATGATCAATTGTTATACATGTAGATACATAATCAAAGTATTCATTTAATGGGCCATTCTGAAAATTACTTTTGATTAAGATATTTTAATTACATCAGTATAACTTCTTAACTTTTAGCTTAGAGGCATTATGAATGCAGGACTTTTTAAATTACTTGGGTTATTATGGTTTTTATAGTTTAGTATGGCAACTTTGCCTAAAAGTTGTATTTCTTCATCACCAAAAAACAAAAAGAGGAGGGGAACTTGAATTGCTTGCAGCTTCTTGACGTGTGATTGTCATTTCTAATTTCTAGGCTGTAAAGGGTCACACACTAAAATGGAATTGGTGTCTGGCCTACAGTTGCAGTGGCATTACCACTACAGTAAAAAACCTTTTCCTTTTACACTTAAACTCCATAAAACATTTCCACACCCTGGTCATGCATTCATGTTCAAGGCATACAAAGGCTTTGCTCAAGCCTTTGGAGCCATGATTAACATGATAAACAAAAGACTCCCAGTTCCTGTGCTTGGCACCATAAATCTTGAGTGACCACAGCATGAAGGAAGTATGTTTAAATCATCAGTGAAGTGCTGTTGGTCATTCATAGGGGAAACAAATAATGCATTTACATAATACCCTTAAGGATAAAGATTACAAGCGGACTGAGTGGGATACAATGGTGTGAAATCGACCCTGGTGCAGGACATCTAGCCGGCATAGCAACAACACAGTGTGCCAGTCGGAGGGATTAAGTTGTTTTGAAGCCACAGTTGATCGTACGGCAGATAGTGAGCCCATACAGCCAGATAATGGTGAGAGATAGCCTCCCACAAAGCTGCATATACAAGGCTTTACTGGGAAGTGTGTTTGTATTTGTGTGTGTACCTTAGTCGGAAGAGGGTACGTGTGAGTTTACGCGTGCTTACGTACACACGTTCATCTGTTTGTATACACATGGTAATCTGATTCGACCACGAAACTTGAGCAGGCTCGCCCACCACGTGTTTAATTATTCAAGGTGCTTTGGCTGAAAACTCGATCACCTGGAGGATTCGTTCTAGGCACGAGCGGCCCCGTAAGCGAGGGGAGGAGGGACCGAAAAGGAGACCACTGGAAAGGAAAGAAGATACAACACTTGCTCTCTGTGGTATGTTCACCTAAACAGGCAGGATGAATTATCCAGAGATGGTGTATAAGACTTAAGGAGCTGTCTGCAAATCTGCAAAGCTGTCACTGTCGTGTAGAGGAATTATTTGACACAGATTTCTGGGGGATTACGTATTGTAACCTTAGCCCTGCTTAATTTGCTTTACATTTTCTTAAACCAGAGTTTTTCCTAAAATTGGTCCCTGGTTTGAATCAGGACATGTCAACTTCCAGTATCCTCCTAATCCCCAATGGTTCTCCAGCAGCTGCCTTGATTTCATCCAACCTAATTTGCAGAGGAAAGCAAATTGTGGGCATTTGACCATCTGGTCCTACGCCTATTCCCAAAAATAGAGTATTTCCCCGCCCAGTCAGAGGTCCCAATTTTACTAACAGCATTGGGCAAAAGACACCAGGGAATTAACTCTCTCCCTAAATATACCGTGGGGGCAAGAGCCCCGGCTCTGGAGGGGAAGTCAACCCATGAAAGTAGTGATTTGTCTGTGATGTAGCTGTGAAAGGCCTCTTCCCAGGGAGCATGCTCTCTCTATAGGCATCCAACTGGCAGGGAATTACTTGGTTCAGTAGAGCAGGGTGCTGACGCTGTTCAACATCCCTGTGCCATCCAGGCCTTCAGGATCATGAAACCTCATGTGGGCCAACGAAAGCCCAGAGCTACTTATTCTGGTTCCTGTCAGGCCAGACAGCTCTCACCACCATGGTGTTGGTGAAATTCTGTGGTTAACTTTCCAATAGTCTGAATAGTGAGTGCATAATCATAATATCCTCTCCTTTTGACCACATCCGAGGGGAATGGAGAAAATGTACAGTTATTATAAGCCAATATCCTACGGTATGATGTTCTATTATTCAATGATATCATAGAAACAGCGTGTTTGATACTATTATGTAGTGCTCATAAGAGACACATAGTAAAAACGTGTTACATTATTTGCTGGCAATAAACTGAACCTCATGTGTTTGAATGGGCCCCTCAGCCCCCATAGAAACCCCTGAGGCAGCAACACAAACATTGGTGAGCCTATGATTATCTGGCCAGATAAATGAATATTCACACTCAGCAAGCTAACTGTGAGGCTGAGATAGCAGCTGGGGCCCGGGGCCTAGGGGCCTAACGCCCTGCAACTGCTTGTTGGAATGGCCACAATTCATCTGGATGTGGAGATGTCCGCTACAGCCAAGCTCCCAAACTGATGCCAGAACAGGACCTCAGAGGGAGGAGTGGACAGAGATACATGGAAATGTTGGGTGAACTCATAAAACAGGAAGATTAACAGGTTCTACTAAAGCTTAGATATTCCCTACTAGAAACCTAAATTGCCACCCACGTCAATGAAACTGATAATGAAATTGAAATGTAATGAACACCCACTGAAATAGACAAAGTACACTATTTACTCCCTAATTACATAATCCAAATATGTCTGGAATATAATAGCTAGCTAAGGTGTTTTATGTTTTTTTTAATGACCATTACATATTATTATATGAAATATAAAATGTAAAGGGTCCTTAAAAATGACCTTTCAAAAGTTTCTCTGAAATTCATTCCAACATCTTTTTGTCTCATAGTACATTTCAATGTTTTTTCGAATCTTTTCAAAGTTCTGAAAGCCTAAAATCTCGCCTAAAATATTGTGTATCTGTTGATATTAAAAGTGAATAAAACTCTGTAAATATGAACTACAATAGGGCATAGAAAACACTTAATTTCATGCAGGATTCATAAAATACTTTTCGCTTACACACTTTTATTGTTTGTGACTATCACTTTTTCCGTCAAATAATGATTAATGAGGCAGAGATAATGAAACACCTGTCACTTCTCTCACATAATACTATTACCTGGATGGGCTGAACCAACTGCAGTGATCACTCTGGGCTTTAATGGCTGCCTGGAAAGACACACAGGTGTTTTGACTGTAAACACTCAAGCCATAAAACAACTGTTGCTGCTGATCTTTGCTGCTCA
The DNA here is from genome assembly GCF_902827165.1 of Trematomus bernacchii. Classification (NCBI taxonomy): domain Eukaryota; kingdom Metazoa; phylum Chordata; class Actinopteri; order Perciformes; family Nototheniidae; genus Trematomus; species Trematomus bernacchii. Next base: position 12,939,440 of record NW_022987803.1, on the reverse strand, counting down.
TAATGGACTTTATAGATGTTTTATCAGTGTTTTGTACTGATAGTCATCCATCAAACAATTACTGGCCATATGCTCCTTTTTTTATTGCAACTAGACTCAAAAGTGTACCTTATGTTAAGTGTTTAGTCGGCCACCTTACAAAGAGGTCAGGCAAAAGTCTAATTAAAATGTATCAGGTAAACACAAAGATGCCCCAGTAATATGATGTAAATATAGTATGTTTCACAAACCTGATTCACTATTTCTCAACTTGTTATTGGCTCATAAGTCAGAACAAATGTGGATTAGTTTGTAAAACCATTACTGAGTCTTCTAATCCCCTACTGCTTTGCCCTTAGTATGAGTTCTTCTCCGGATCAAACACTAAAGTCCTACCAAAGGCCATGTTCCATGTTGTTGTCTCTTATCTTGTTTATGACTGTGAGGAAAAGGTTTCTTGTTTTCTTTCTGCATCTGATGATCACAGTCCTCTGTCCCAGTACCAAACAAAGCAGTAAATATCCCTCCGTTGTTTGATCTCTGAGAAAAGGAAGAGGCTTTGAACACTGTTCCTGGAACTCCCAGCACACCTAGTGGCACAGAAACAGGGTGTTTTTTCCTCACTGACTGAGATTAAGTAGAGTAGATGTAATGAATGAATGTGGATATGACAGCTGATCACAGATATCAAATGATATGATGCACAAAGGAAATAAGTTTGCATGTTAATTTAATTTAATTTAATTTAATTTAATTTAGGGGGGCAAGTCAGAAAGTCAGACTATGCTCTGACTCACTTTCTACAATAAATAACTATTTTATTTTTAGTTGACATTTAGAAATCCATATTCCAGAAACCTTTTTTATACATATACAGTATATGTATTAAAGATTAATATTAAAAAAAGGGAGAATGTCATTAGGGCGGACATCACTTGTAGTACATTAAGCTATAGTTAAGTACAGCACAGTACAGTTAAGTTTAGTACTGTATAGAATAGTATAATGAAGACGTATAGTATATAATAATAAATAGCATAGTACAATAAATTAAGGTATAATATAGTCTACATTGATATAGTATGTAACATTATAGAAAAGCATATAATATATTATGTGTGGTATCGCGTGATAAAGGTATCTAATAGAATGCTGAAACATCATTTTGTTTATATATATTTATATATTATAGTATAGAATATTGTAGTATATTATAATAAAGTATAGTAGATTACGGCATGTTAAGGTAGTAAAGTATGGTATTGTTTAGCATAATATTATACAGTTCAGTAAAATATAATATAGTATAGTTATAATAAATCCTTTAAGGTATAGTATTTGATCCCAGTTTATATGCTTTTTAAAAATGAAAACGAAAGAGGAAAAAATAACAATTTGATATTTGCCATTTAAATAATAAATGCCTAGATGTATGTTTTGGCTGACTAGCCGCTTCATGAGCTGGTTAACTCGACAGACCCCTGCAAAGAGTCAAATATCAGATGAAGTCGCCAGGTCACACGGTACGACCTGCAACTAACCGCCTGCTTTTATAAAAGAGTCCTATCGGATTACAGCACATACATACAGTATAGTATAGTGATGCAGCAAACACACGTGGTCTACACACTTGCTGACAAACACTACCTCATCCCACGGGAGCAGTAAAGGATCAGAGAGCAGAGACAAGAGGATATCCATTAGGAAGTCTCTGTAATTGACATGCAGTGGGGGGGCAATGCTCATGCTGAGCAGCAAAGCACAACACATTGGTTTTAAAACCTAAATGATCGCCCTTCTCTTTACACATCTAGAACAGCCAGACAAAATATATATCTAACTCTTCCATGCCCAGCTTCTAACAATGATATTCATCTGTCCAACCCTAACCCTAACCCTAACCCTCCCAATATGTCTCTCATCAATCTTTTGCAGCCCAGAATTCAGGGCGGATGTTTCCCAGATGTTGCCTTTTCATATTTATGGGGCTCATCGGTGATAAAGAGAGAGATGTGTGAGATGACAGCAGCAAATCGTCTCGTCTTGAGCGTTCGCATTATCCAACACAGCTGTCACTTAAGTCTGCTTGTTGTACATGTTGAAACGTTGGTACTTTACACTGTGAGGAATTATGAGGACGGGAAGGGATGGCTGCATTTGTGAGGAAAAAAGATCCTCAATAAATATAAAAAAGGATGTTTGTCTTTTGACTTGTTTACAATATGCTTTAAAAGAGAAGCACTGATTTATGCTCACCTTCGTCCATCAAACCATTATCTGTTAACCATTAGCTATCCACTGGGGAAGGTATTGTTATAAAACATTACAGTATCATAATCTCTGCCATACTCTGCCAAGTTATGACGTGTTATTTCCAGGGGAGCATAGGTTGCACACTCTTCCCTTTCTTCTTATTGGTCTTTCTCCATCTCTTCCTATCATTCCATGTCTCGTTTCCTTCTTTTTTCTCTACCTATTCATCTCTCTCTTTGTCTTCGGTCTTTGTCCATTAAACTCTGGCGGCCGTTTTTCTGTTTTCCGTCTTTTTTTATCGCTCCCCTGTCCTCTCCCCATCCATCCATCCTCCCCTGCTGTTTGACAGGGCGTGTGTGTTGTTTTGGTCCGAGTGACATCGGGTCTCTTCCCAGGGCACGTCCCGGGAACAGAGAGTTCAAGCGGATGGCTCCCCTGAGTCCTGCCCCTTCATGAGCCCTTATGTTCCCCTTGCTAAATTACAACCTGTCCCATGCATACGCAAACACGTGTAGACATACACACACACACACCTAAACATGTAGTACACACAGTATGCATGGGAATAGTAACAGACCCTCACGCTGTATCCATAGATATGCACACAAACATACATTTGCTCACATATAAAATAGGACAATAACCAATTGCAGGAGCCTGAACACAAATACGCTTGCACGCACCCACCCACCCACCCACCCACACACACACACACACACACACACACACACACACACACACACACACATACACACACTGTGCTTGTTTATTCAGGTATATCCTTCCTGACTTTGCCATTTAACCTGTAGTAGTCATGTCTCAACCTTTGTGAGAAAGAAAGAAGAAAAAAGAAACTAAACTGCTAGGATCACACTTTCCTTTATGATTGTTCCCCTGCATGGTTTTGTAAGACCCTTTGGAATATGACTGTCTGAGAGAATGAAAATGAAAGAGTGTCAGGTCACGTAAATGAAAGAGAAAGACATCATCAGTGGTTCAATGGTACACACATTGAAAGAGAACGATTAGTTGTCCTAAGCGAGATAGGGAGCGAGAGCAACAGATAGAGATAGCCAACGGCTTTACGATAGCAGCGCTCTAATTAATAGGTTGTAAAAGCAGATGAACATGGAGCATGTCAGTTTCATTGTACACACTCACACACATGCACTTAGCAAGCCTGCCCATTATAGATAATGGAAATGCAGACCTATTTTTTCTATGTGACTTACTCAAGATGCTCCAATAACACATTACACAACATCTCTGTGGTGCTTAAAAAAAAACAGGAACCAGTGTGAATGTTGAAACGTGTAAAACTCACACCTCAGTGACACTTAAGAGTCCCTTCCTGAGTATTACCTAACAGACGTGTTACCTTATCTTTGTATTTGGAACAACTATCATGATGATGGATTGGCTGTATACTCTGTTAGCCCATTAGCGCAGATTGAAATCCTTGCTAATAAACAAACACGTACAACTGGACAGGGCAGCCGGCCTGCAGTTTATCTGTGAGTCTGTCAGGCTATTTTATGTCTGTATTTTGACCCTTGTTGGCAGCTTTACTACTGCCTGGTAAATATATACACATGTAGTGTTGCACGTTGCTACTAAGTTATTTTACCTCACCACAAATGACCCCCTCACTGGACCTGACTATCAGAGTCAACTATCTCCCTTGAATGTTTCCTGTTTTCTTTCTAAAGCTTCATTTATTATTCCGAATGTGTGCGACTGCTGTTTTGCAGAAATGTCCTCCTTCGCGGATTACTCATTCTGTGTAAATGTAAGAGTATTACTAGCAATCACAGTCATAGCAGGAGAGGGTCAGTTCTGACAGCTGCTATAGGGATATATTTCAAATCATTGTCCCTTAGAATAATTGTATTCCTGTATTTATTCTTCAATTGCCAGTTAATTGTTTCCATCCCTGAAACTGTCTGTTCACTTCTATGCTATGAAGTTCCTCAAGGGTCAAACCAAGAACCTTTCTTATTCTCCATTTAAATGGAAAAAACGACATGTGTAATGTTAAAGTAACCAAACCCCTCCATTGGCTGAAGTTATTATGAGCAAAGGTAATTATGAAGCAGGAAGTAAGGTGATAGTGTCATATAGTCTCTGTAGGGAGGATGTCAGGGTGGACTATGGGTCAACTAAACATCAGACTTTAACACAGGAGGCCAGTCTTCTTTTACCAAATCAAACCAACATTCATAGTTTAGTTTAGATACCTTATCTGCAGATGTTTTTCCAGCCTTGTGTTCCTCCTCCATGAGTACACACTTGAACACTTTAATGATAACATTTGATAGGGATTTGCATGTCTGAGCCTTTCATCCCAGGCCCCTTATAGATCAACGAGGTGTTTACGACCTTAACCATAACCAAATGCTCATAAGCACTGAAACCAGCATAATATGACATGTGTGCGTATGTGTGTGTGTGTGTGTTTGTATGAAATAAGGAAGAGAGGGGTTTGAAGGAGTGATGGAGGGGGTCGAAGGAGGAAAATGATACTGCAGTAATCTACCTCTCCTTTCACCTCCCTCCTTTATTTTCTATTGACAGCCGGCACTCTTCTTTTCCCTCCCTCCTTTTATGCATCTCCCGCTCATGCCACACATACTGGTGTCCATTTCTTTCCGTTGCTTCCTCCTCCTTCCCCCATTTCTGTCTTTCTTTCTTTGCCTTCTCTCAATTTCTGTTAATCTCTTCAATCTTTAAGACTCTATTTTAAAACTATTTCTGGTTCTAATTTCTTTCTGTTTTAAAATAGGGAAATCATAATGAAATTATATAAACAGCATTGTCACGTATACTGTTCCACAGCTTCGAATGCTTTATATCACACCTGTCATTTTTAAACCGCGTATATTGTCTTTTAAAAAGAAATTACAAACAGCCCTGCATAGAATTTAGTAAAGTAGAGTGGTATGGTTTGTAAATAACATGAATATGCAACTTACATTTTTTTAAATTTTCTTTTCAGCTTCTTTGTGTCATCCCATTCTTCTTACCCACAATGCCAATGTCAAAACATATTTTGACATATCTTTGTGTTTCCATAGCAACTAAATGTAGTGCTAGTGGATAGAAATGGTTCAACATTAGTGTGCTTTCTCACCACTGACTTTATCTATCCATCTTTCCATCTTCGCTTTTCTCGAGGCCATGATCCTTCACCCTCTGTCACTTGTTGCTGTTGCTTTTTAAAAGAGAACTTTGTGACGGTCATTGACCCCTACTGGTCACCTCCAGAACAACATCAAACTGTAAAATATGCAAGGTGAATCTCTGATGCAATGATAGAAAGTACTCAAATTGCCATGTCATGCATGTGGGTAAAAAACAATTCTAGGGTATGACATACTAAGATAACTACCTCAAACCATGGTCACAGATATAAAACGATGTGTTTATCTATTGATTTTTACATTCAGCTTGCAATAAGGAGTAAAGCTTTCTCTCCTGGCTGGTCCTTTGTCCAGATCTGCTTTCAGCTCCATCCCACCCTCTCTATTCGGCCCACTCAAACTCCTACGCAGCGCTTAAATACCTCTCACCTACATCCTCCTCTCTTCTTTTGAATCTCACTCTCCCTCTCTATCTGTTAAAATGCACACTTCTCTAAACCTCTCGGCAGCCAATCAATGATGCTTCATTGCCAACGTCCAAAATAATTGTAACTTTATATCATATACAGAAAGAAAAAACTGAAAAACCCCTGGTGAGTTTTCCTACTTACCTATGTCATTTAGAATATAATAAAAACCACAAACTTTAGTTAACTTTTTCTCAGTTCAGTAGTTTTTGTTATCACAAAAAACAATCAAATCAAAAGAGACTTAACATCAAGATATTTCTGCATAATGAAAACTGAGAGTTGCATAGAAAACTCAACAAAGTAGCATTTTCCCTTACAAATATCCCACATCACAGGAATTGAAAGCTGTGTGCATAAATGCATATAATTAGCATGCACACATGAGGGCAAGGCAGTGGGGTGGCTCCCATTTACACACGACTGTAAATTACCCAACACTTCGCAATCAATTATTCATAATCCGTAATTAATTATGAAACGATCAGTAATCCAACACCAGTCCACTTGGCTTGTGGTTGCCTAGTAACCATGACCCATATTAAATGCCAGCATTGTTGCCCGTAACCAGAGCGCCAATTTTTTTTCCCACAGGGCTTCGGGCCTGGGGGTATTATAGTGGAGAGTAAATAAAGTGTGTATGTGTGTATGGGGAGTGAATGCGGTGGATGCCCGTGTGTACGCGTGTGGTCATATCATACTGGTTGCTTTGAAGGGTGATCACACGGGGTAAACAAGCATGGCCGATTAATAATGCAGTATTTTAGCTCGTGCCGGGAATGACTGTGGCCTACGAGAGCCCTCTAATGGGACACGCCACGGGGAACACGAGCAAAGAGCACGGCGCTTACAGCCAGTCAATGATGATAACATGTCTATGGGGACGCATAACTGCGCAGCACTACTTTGTCGGCACTTGTTCTGGAACTGCATCAGCAAGTCTCCATATGGTGCTCTGGAGGCCTGAATGAATGATTTATAACACAGTTTTGGGGTGGTGAGTGGCCATTTTTAGGAGGAGAGTGTACAGTAGATCACTTTCCCTGCACTTTACTGCAACAGCACGTTGAGAATATACTGCTTGTGTCCTTTTCTTTCTCTCTGTGTCTCTATTCCCTCTTATTATTTCCCTCTCCACCGATGACTGTTGCCCTTTCCTATTCCAAATCCTCCACCGCTGTCTTTTTAAGTACAACTTCCACATCCCTTTTCCACACCAGGAGATAAACACAGCCTGTAAATATAGAAGCTGTGTTTTTTACTGTCATGCCACGCCAGTGACATGTAAAAATATCCTTCGATCTGGGGAACATCCTGCCTCCAGTGAGAAAATGTAGCCTGTTTGTTTTTGTGTGTGTGTGTGTGTGTGTGTGTGTGTGTGTGTGTGTGTGTGCCTTCTCCTGCAGTCAGCCGTCTTTTATTTCTTCAGTGAGAATCTGTATGGGCCTGTGTGGGAGGTGAAGGGAGACAAAGGTGAGAGGAGCAAGAAAAAAGTCAATGACATAAGAGAAACAGAGAATGAGAGAGAAAAACTAAGCGGTAGAAAGAGAGGGAGAGAGAAAAGTGTGAAGAATGGAGAGAGGGTGGGTTGGGTGGAGGTAAGGCGGAAGCGGTGAGCACCGTGTGACCAGACTGCGGTTCCTTCCTCGCCAGCCTGAGAACCAGGAAGTAGTGCTGCTTGTTCTTGCATTATTGAGACTAACAGGAAATGCAAAGGTCTTCAGGAGGGGTAGAGAGTGAGTGTGTGTGTGTGTGTGTGTGTGTGTGTGTGTGTGTGTGTGTGTGTGTGTGTGTGTGTGTGTGTGTGTGTGTGTGTGTGTGTGTGTGTGTGTGTGTGTGTGTGTGTGTGTGTGTGTGTGTGTGTGTGTGTGTGTGTGTGTGTGCGTGTAGGGTAGCTTGTTGTTTCACCTTTTTTAAACTGGCTTATTTATTGGCAATCTTTTTATTATAACGAATTACTTTACAAAGTGAAAAAATAAAATGTGTTTTGACCAAATCACAAATATTTTTTTGCAAACTCTGCTGTTCCCTTCGTCTCTACGGAGCGTTTTAGCCTGTTATTGTTTTGGTTTTCTAGCCAGAACTTTCAATTTTCTCTCTCTGCTCTAATCAGGGTCGCTTCCAACTGTGGATAAATGGTGCTAGCAAAAAGAAACTACCTGCCCAGCACAAAACGTCTCAGTTACAGTAGCAACTAACTGGTGAACACAGTGAAGCATTTAGCAGCTGAATAGCCAGAAACGTTCCCTCGTAATTTGGTGGAAAGCTAACCGAAGCTGAGCGGTAGTGAATATTCTCATCATTCTCCCATACCAACGCTATCACCTACAGATGCAGACATCACACAAATCGTTTTCAGCTAAATGGCCCAAGTCTATTAAAGTATGTTGAATGGAATTTGACTCTGACTCAGCTGTTTCCTATATACTAACCATCCAAACAGCATTTATCCACACTTCATCTTCTAAACCCCAGTGCAGCCATTTTTCTCTTAAGTCATGCCGTGTAATTATTATTTATGTGCTAATAATGTTTAATATGATACTCCAGGGAAGATGGTGCTGTCATTGCCATTTCAGACCAACACAGAAACACACAGCCAAAGAGTTGGAGCATTTGCCCCACTTTTATCCTGAGACCTATCAAATGCTGTCGATGCTTTCATATCAATGTCATCGCCTAGGATCCATCCAGCACAGTTCCCACTGAGATCCCCCACTTGGATTGGAAATGCAAAGAATTAGGCTGCAACACATCACTGGGGATCCATCGCTTAAGGCTACGCCAAGCATGTCGCAACCGCCAGGCTCTGGGTGGATTCGGGGTCTGCTCTGATTGTTTCTCTTCTCCTGGGTTGGGTCTTTTTTCTTACCTCGTATATAGCATTTACTCAACACATTTCCAGCTGAATAAATGGATGACTTCGAGAGGGAGATGTTAGATCAGTGGATATGGCCCGCGATGTGGGCTTCAAGCAAGCCAAGAGATCATCCAAATAATCACTGTTGCCTGTGCAAACAGTGTGCAGGTGCTCAGGCACAACACAAGATGAGACAGGGCCCCCCACGCCAGCTCGCAAGGGCCAGGGAGCAGCAGGTTGCCTTGGGAACCCTCGGCTCCCTCTTTCTTGTCATTACTCCTTTGCACACTCCCCCTTTTTAATCTGCACCATGCTTTCAGTGACAACCCCCATCCCCCTTGATATATACACACAATACATGCATGCACACACTCACATATAAAGAAGCTCAAGTAAGCAGGCAGAGATATGGGTTCATACGTGCACACACACATGCATGAACATGCTGGTTTATCCGTCACTGAGCCGTAAACCCTGCATCAATCTGCACTCTATTTGGATAGCAGAGATTCAAAAGAGCCATTGTAAAATAGTATTCCTCTTTTGAATAGTACCCTTATCTATTCATGTATTTGCATTCTTCTTCATTTGTCTTTATTTAGCGGTATGTCTTTACAGTTTTGTATCTTAAGAGGCGAACCCACCCATGTCTTTCTTGCTCTCAACCTTAGCCTTCATCGCAGCATAATCAAAGCCTCCTTGAACAACCCCCAACCCCCCACACACACACTTTAGTCAAGCCACACATTCACTTATGTATACATAATATATACAACTCTCAGGTTTTTCACCGGGCTGAGGATGTGACCTGTGTGTAGTGCACGGCTCGCTCTGATTGCCCATTCAAGAACAGAGGGGAAGTGCCCTGGCTCATCACCAAGAGAAAAAATGACGCCACTAAAGCTCCTCCAGACGAAAAAATTGTTCACATAGTAAATCTTCATGAAATAATGAACAGCAACCTGTTATTGTTCCAAGGTGTGTCTGTAAATCAAACCAGGAGTGCTACAGATTTGGACAAAGTGTGTTTTTATTTTGATAGAAATGTTCCTTTTATGTGTTGTGTAGGCTTTGGAAATGGTGGTGATATATCAGCGCCGTCCTGCAGCCTTCGGTATGATGTGTTTTATTAAGGTGAATTTGGGGCTTGATTAAATGTGGTTTTGCCTGCAGTATATCAAGACATATTGAAAGTGTTTATGATGCTTGGCTCCAGGCGTAGACAGCTCTTAAGACTGGAACTCTACTGCCTCTCAGTGGGCAGTGGCTGAGTCAGAGAGACTTATGATCTCACATCTGGAACTGAGAACAGACTTGCCTACTAAAAATGGACAGAAACAAATGAATGAGAAGAATGGGTTGATTATGGGCAGAAAAAGCATTTTTACAGTCTACACAATTATATCACTAAACAAGTGGATCAACAGAAAGAGAAACAGAAACGACAATTATTTAGAGAATCAATTACTATGATTGATTCTTTAGGTTGATTTTGATGTTAAAATACCCCCAATTCTCTGGTTCCAACTTTTCCAATTTAAGCTTTTTCGCTTGTGCTTCTTTAATCTGATATGAAACTGAATATCTTTTGTTTTATGACTGTTAGACAAAAAATGCTATGTGAAGTTGAATGTGGGCTCTGTGATATTGAAATGAGTATATTTAGCTTTCTTTCTTGTTTTTGGATTAAACTATTAATCAAATATTCAATGAATTAGTTGCCAGTATAATGAAATAATAATTAGTTGCAGCTCTAAGATTTTCTTTTGAGTCTCTTTAGAAGGACCACGCTGTGTTTTAAGAGCATACATTTCTCACCACAAGACTAAAATTGCCCTTTCATCTTAATCATAACTTGACAACCTCCTTTTTCCCGAATAATTGTTTTGAAGTAATGAAAGAAAGCTTCACAGTTTCCAGTAAACACTTCAGAATCTTTTTATGTACAGGCGAAGTCAATACAAATAGATTTATTTCCCAAAGTTGGTAATATTTCAGAGTGGCAGTGCTACTGATGAGGTGTGGTTACCTTCATTTAGTCTCACAAACCTCCTGTATGGTTGTTTCTCTGGGAGGTGCCAGCTATAGTCTAAACTCATTCAGGGAGTTGGCTGGGTCAACACACGAGCCTCCTGGTTATCTGGCTGACACTGAACACACACCCCGGCACATACACAATCATACACATCAAGTCATTTTGGGTCATGGGAACGCGACAGTGAGCTCACACTGTGTTTATTCTGTATGGTTTCCTATTTGAATGTGTCCTTCTCACGGGACTGTTAATGGCTTCCCCTTTCCCAGGGCAAGGCAGTGCGATCAGACCTTATCCAGGTCATGCCAGTGGGGCAGGAGGTACCAGGAAGAATGAAGTAAATCCCGGACACTGTATCAGCGTAAAGGACTCCTGCTCCAACGGTTTATCCAAGAATTGAATTAGCCGACTTGCCACGAGAAATATGAGCTGTCATTTCTGAGAAACACTTTGTTACGGAAGGAATTTATGACGTGTTGTTGTGTGCACTTCTACTTTTCTTCTGTGTCTTGAAGTGCATGGTTTTAGGGAATCTAAACTCAACCAGCAACTACCTCTATTTGGCTCTCTTCTGATGGCAGATCAATGCCGAATGATTTTTGTGTAGAATTCACTTCATACTGTAGCCTGCTGAGGATTTATTGACTTAGGTTTGCTGCGGCGAGAGGTCTTATCACTTTAAAAGTCTAGCCCGAAGGTAAATGGATGTATCCTAGCAGAGAGCTGCAGGGGGAATAGACCCTCTAAAAGAATGCAAATGTGACATTTTGGGTTGAATAATCTTCAGTGGTCTGCACAAATGTTGACATTTTGTGAAGTGATCCACCTTCAGAGACTGACAGTAAGCTGTGCTCATACTCTGCCTCATGTTTCAGCTGGAAACTTCTAACATATAAACTCCAACTTGTGGAATACAAATTAGGAAACATGTAGATCCTTGTAGATGAGCTTCTCACCACATGAGGGCGCTATTGTTAGTTGATTCTTAAACAGAGGACACTGTACAGCTTCTAGCAACAGATGTAACAGAACTTAAAAACCTTTTTTATATAACCAAGTACAGTACTCATAACTTCATAATGAATGAGTAATAGTCTTGGAAGCGTAAATAAGAATAGTCCAATTTACGGAGGAGGTCACAAGATTTTTGTTTGGATTGATTCACTCTTCATAAACACACATATCTGATCACATAGCTCAGCACATGGGATTTCTTATCACTAAGAGCCCTTTAGGGGCTTTTGGTATTCAGAATTGCTGCATAAAGACATTATAATGGCCTTAGAAACCATAGATTAGAATATCTCACAGCCTCTAGCTTCTAGCAAATGGATTCAAATATTAACCCCAATATTCACAGCTGCCACTGGGGTTAAGATGAGCCTGAGGTTGAAATTGGAGTGAAATGAAACATGATAGGTACTTTAAATAGAGATACAAAAAAACTGCCACCGGTATCTGAATAAAAAGCCAATGTTTAGTATGGACTACATTAAGGTTGGTATTGATCTGACTGCACCTGGATCGATCTGTTCACTGAGGGTAATATCCCTGCCCTGTGCTAAGAGTAAAGGTCATACCCCCTCCTGCCATCCATCTATTTTTTATCTTCACCTGTCTCAACCCAGATGACTTCATTTTGCTCTGGTTCAGATTGCATCTTATTATTCGCAGCACGCCTCTTATCCTCCCCAGAACGTAATCCTGATGCCACTGAGAGGAACATCGTTATCATTGATTTTGCTGGCCACATAATCTACACTGTGATGCTGTTCGTATTTTGCTATTACAGGTATTTTCACACTTGGTGAGATTCAAGATGGAGTGGTAAATAGTGAGCCCTTTGTAAGTTGATGGTGATAGGGCCACTGATAGATCTAGTTATTCTCTTTTCCAACCTTGTAAAATGGCCCATTTAGTTTGTTTGAGACTATACTCAATGTTGGTATGATACCAGTGGATACAATGCAGTTTTCCATAGCGTCCTTTTCACTACTACGAGCAATATATTTCTCCCATATATATTTCTTTTTGGTGGTGACCAAAAACAGCGATAAAAGGGGAGTGGAAATTGGACCGCCATTCTATCGCTGCCTCTTATAAATGTACTTTGCCAAACAACTAAACTGGGTCCTCAATCATATTTTGAGGAAACAAATGTTCTCCCAATATTTAGTTGCACTTCTTAACACATGGTTAATTTTTTTTATTGAATAAACAAAACAAAAAAAAGATTTACAAAAGTTAGGTTAAAGGTAGGGTAGGTAAGTTTGAGAAACCGGCTCGAGATACACTTTTTGTTATATTCCATGGAATGCTCTTAACATCCCGATAGCAATGAATATCTTAAGTGCTTTGACAAAAAATCCATAAAAAAAAGTCATCTGTGGAAGCCGTAATACTGTAAAAAGCACGACCAATCATTTTAGCCGGCCCGGCTAAAGTAACTGGATGGCCTACCTGCCTGTCAGCCTTCCATCTGTGCACAAACTTATCTCGTGCCCTCATTGGTCATGTGCGCGTTCGTGTGTGTTGGAGGAGGGGCTCTATAAGGAAGTGGCAGATTTTCTCCGGTTGTGTATTTTCAAATTCTAGCGATCTCGAGCTGGTTTCTCCAATGTACCTACCCTACCTTTAAGGCAACAAATGACTTGGAGTAATCGGTTTAGTAATCCATCAATGTTTGGCTTAAAATAAGTATGTTTTTTACGTTATTGAAGTAACAGACTTAAATCAAAACAAGTCCATGTTGATTTTTGCTTTTTCAGTTATTCCTGCTTTTGTTTAAACAATTAATTCACACAAATCGCTTCGATGTGTGGGCTTCCATGGACCAGGATTAAAAACCTATGTATGATACGTCCACCAACATATTTTGGAATAAAAGCAGCCCTCCTTCGGAAAGTAATTGACAATGCAGGTTCATTGTATGGGAAGTACATTTTTTAGGAGACCAAAAAGGCACTCAATTAACTACTTGGCTAATCGTTTTAGCCAACTAGAAGGCAAATCAAGATGAAATAGGAGGGGAGACATCTCCATTATTTCACTAGCTCCTTGACTCTGATTTCCAGTTTGTGACTCTAAGGCTCCTGCCAAGCCAAGCCATTAACATAACTGACATGGTGCTATACTGACTCTGCTACTAATGAAATGTCGATACAGACCACCATCTACTCTAATCAAATGTTAATTGAGGACGTGATGGATTGCGCCTGCAAGGTTAGGTCCCTATATATCTTCCTTTCCCTATCTCTCCTGTGTCTTTCCGGCCTTCCCTGCTCTTGTATAGGAGACTAAAATAAAAAAAGATGTGTCAAAGCATGTAGAGAGTGTGTTGAGCCTTTAATACTTTGTCTAACACTCCCATGCGTTTCTCACAAGCTACGTCAAAGGCGGAGTGTTAATCATTCATGTCAGTCCTTGAAAACTTCTCAAAAGCCTGTTTCTAAACCTCTCTAAAGACATCACACCAGCACAGAAAACATGCACGGTTTTATTCATGTGTTTTTTAAAAATCTTTCTTTTCATTTGCACCTCCATTCACACTGCAGAGCATAGCCGGGTAGCCCACTGCGCTTAACCTATTGTGAGACACAAGATGCAGGGGTTAGCGCATAAGGGTTGACACCATCTATGTGAAAAAATGGGAGACATAAAAAAATGATCAGACAGGCTGGCAGTGAGTGCTCATGGTTGAGTAGTTCACCTCCAGATATAATCTTCATGAGAGCCCCTGCTAGATGACGGTGCCCTTTATGACGATAAACAGAAACACAACGATATTCATCTTCCTCCTCATGAGTGCTGCCGCATTAACTCCGGCTCCAGGCGTAGAAATAAACTCACTTGTGTCTTTTGGATAGCAAAGATAAGTAGCAGCACACTGAGGTCATTAGTGGTATGGAGGAGAAATTGAAAAGGTTAGTAATTCTTGCCTGTGTTAATTGGCTATCAGCATTAATGAGATGCATTGGCTGAATAGAAGTAGTGGGGAGTTTAAGCGTCGGGTACAAAATGTCACGAGCAAGTTCATCTAACCTCCAGAATGGAAATGTTGGATCCCTATTTTGTGTACACATGAGTAATGTGTCTGAGGGCGTGTGTGTGTGTGTGTGTGTGTTTGTGTGTGTGTGTGTGTGTGTATGTGTGTGTCCTCACACAGCCTGCAGTCTGTGTGCAGATTCATATCTAGTGAGGAATTGGATACTCTGTCTTGTTAACATCGACCTTTAGTCTAATTACTATAACTGCTAATTACGACCTCCCTCTCTGTCCCGCAGCCTGCTACGCTAGCTGAAACACACACACACACACACACACTCACACACACACACACACACACACACACACACACACACACACACACACACACACACACACACACGCACACACACACACACACACACACACACACACACACACACACACACACACACACACACACACACACACACACACACACACACACACACACACACACACACACACTCTTGCCACAGGGTGTATAGTAATGCATGTCCTCCAGGGCCTCCGTTAATGAGGAGCTGTACATTTGCCAACACTACAGTACATGTGTTAGAAAACATGTACATCTATTTGTCATAGCACAACACCTTTTAAATCGCTATTGATACAAACAAGTCTGTCATGAAATGACAGGGACCAATGTCCCTTCACAAAAATATTTTATGAATTTCTTAACAGTTATATAATTCATAATTTCCATTTCAAATTTGTTGTCCTATGTTATTTGTCACTTGGGAAACATTTCTGTGAGCGTATTTCCATATGTTTACCATAAACATACATAAACATTGCAGCTGCTTGGGGTCTTGGAACCCCCCAAACAAGTTAATTATTAATAGTTATCTGTATTGCTTTTTGCATTTGCACTTTTCATTGCACGTCATTCATGATGTCACTACTCTACAGCATCACTTTATCACATAATGAAGTGTTTCTTATGAAATGTCTAAGAGTGAAGGGTATATCCTATTGCAGAGCTTGTATCTGCTTAACAGCAGGGTGTAGTTCTCTGCAGAGTCAGTGGGGGGCAGTGAGTATCAGGATGTCTCTGCTGCTCTCCTGTAAGTATGAGAATGTGAAAGCATTAAGTTGCAATATAGGAGGGAATGGTGTTTCCTTTCCTCCAGCTCTGGAGTTGAATGGTGATGGCAGGTCATTTACAGTAGATTTCAATTTGACGGCCCGTTTGATGGTGACAAGTCCGGTCCCTGGGGGCCTTCAGTATTGCAAAAAGACGGCGTAATGAAATAGCAGAGGACCGAATTGGAAGAATCTGGCAGCTGAGACTCCTGTGGAGTGCAGGAGAATGTGACTGGATGGACGATGTGCAGCCCGGATAATCCAGGTGTTTGAGTGTGTGTAGGTGTGTCTGTGTGCGTGTGTGTGTATGTGTGTTGTCATGTCTGTTTTGATTTGCATAGAACTCTGACCTCCATCAATCACAGTTGAGCCTGCCAGTTTGGGTTGAATGGCCATAACAGAGCAGTTCTAGCCCAGCTGCCTGCTACGCTAGCTGAAACACACACACATACACACACACACACACACACACACACACACACACACTCCTGAAGGACAAAGGGATAAAATAAAACCTTTCACTCATGCTTCTTCTCCTCGCTTGTCACATTCTGTGTCGTGTAAGGAACATACATTTGTTTACTTGTTCCTGCTGATTTACAGAGGAGCACAACATCACATCACATGAATCATGTTCATCTCTTATTCCCCCCCCGGGGTGGCTGCTGCCAACAGCTCTGTGGGTACATTGAGGGGAGGTGTTAGCAGTTTAGGCTTTCAGCTGCTGAGACAGTACTGAAGAAGGATTTACTACAATGGGCACTATTATGGGCTGTCACATGGGAAGAGGTAACTGACTCTGCACTGCTATTTTCAGCAGAGAAAACTTTAAATGTATTTTCACTTGTAATGGAGGTTAATACAAACAAATGATACATGTTTCCCTATATGATTCCCAACATTTGTTTGCCCCCCTGACCTGTTTTTATTTTCAGTTTTTTTTTCTGACTGCCACTACATCCTTTTTTCTGTAATCTCATTCTTCTTTAAATGTGTGAAATGAAAAGAAGGTGTGATCACTAATCTGATCATCGAACTTTAAAAGAATAATTAGGCATTTCGATTTTTTTTGGTATTTTTCTTAATACGTTTGGTGCTTTTAAACTCTAAAATGTAATATACCATTTAATATAATTTGATAACAGCTGTTTTAAATAAACGTAGATCATATCACTGATGTCCTTATCATTTAATTGTGTTTTGATAAGGCAGGGTTCAAGTAAATAAAACTTCTAATCCAAACTGAATTTATCATATCAAATGTATTTCTTCAAGGCAAAATAGTAGAGATATATACAGTCATTTTGCGGAAAACTAATGTTAACCTCGTAGGGTGGCTGTATGTTTGGACACTTTCAAAAGTCAAACTCTACAGAGGTTTTACATTGGTCACCACAGGCATCAGCTAAATGCCTAAAATGTGATGTAATGTAAAGCACCTTGGTCGATGGTAGACGCAGGGATAGTCGAATTGAGAGGATATTTTAATAGAAAAGCTGAAGTGAGACTGGGGAACAACTGAGAGGACAACATGGGGGGAAATAAAAATGTTGGAGGAAGGAAAGGATTTCACTAGTTCCTCTTGATCTATCCAAGGCTCTTCATAATACCTGTCTGAGGGGACCCTTTTAGTATCTAAAAATAAAAAAATCGTCGTGCCTACAATCCCCCTCCTCTTCCCCCCCCAGCCTTCAGAGACCGTATCTCAGACAGAAATGGTAATTGGTTGTGAGAGTTTTTGCACCAGCACTTTTAAATGAATTTTTAATTTATGAGGCAAACATTTATTGCACCCCCCTGAGAAAAATCATTCTTTGTGTGGGAGCACTTCTGCCTTCACCTCGGGCTCTGCTGCCTCGCTGTCATGAGAGGTGGAACGCAGAAACATCAGCCATTCCGCCCGCAGCACTGCAGCCAGAGAGAAGGAGAACGGTTTCTGTTTGAGGGGGTTGTGGTGCAGGGTACTTAGAGGCAGTCATTTCTCAGGTTGGGGTGATATACCAATGAATGGATGTTTAAGCCTTTTTTTTTAAAAATACAGTTCCTATTGAATTAAACATGGTACCATAAACATAGCCTGCAGCCTATATTTGCCATTAATGTCTAATTTTGATAAACAGACTTGTCATATTCTAGTAACATTGTCAATATCTAGGCTACATCCCAGTAAATTGCTGTAACATTAAACATAAACCGGCCATTGAAAGGATGTTTAGATATACTGTAAGGCAAACAGCATTACATTTAATCTTACAATTATATCAGTTAATATCAATGAAATGTCCTCAATCCTGGGATTCCCTCGAAGGCGGTGCAAAGCCAACCTGCAAAATCTTTAGAAAGAGTCAAACATAAAATCTATTGTAGCTTATCAGCTAGGTGGCAACATTGACTTAAGAAAGTATAATTTTGCTTTACAATAAAGTATGATTTTCAGTCATTGCTGGTGCAAATACATCTTTAGAAAAAAATAAACCAGTCTATAAGCAAGTTTGCTAGCCTGGTGAGAGTTTCCTTTGTAACTATTTGTTGAATTCAATGTACATTGTAAACAGAATGCTGTAAGAAGTAAGCAGCTTGGTAGAGAGAAAGGGGAAGCAGCTCAGAGCGCTACATGTATTGTGACTGCGAAGCATGTTTTCTGTTCTTCTAGCATCGGTTAGCTGGACACTTACAGTTGTTCACTGACTCGCACTGCAAGTATCTATGGGTCATCAAGCTTCTAGAGCCACATACGTATATGATTATTGATATTTCGTCAAGATGCAAGGATGAACTCAGCAGTGCCACTTTTCGGTTTACTGGAGCTATGTCCTATAACCCTTGTTTTTTGAGCAAAAATGTAACCATCTGACAGGCGATTAAGGGGTTCAAGGTTCAAGGCTTTTATTTCTCATACGAACATACAGTAGCTACAGCGTATATGACGATGAAAATCTTAGGTCACAGGCTTCTCCAACAGTGCAACACAATAAAACAGATAAACAGAAAAATATAGTGCAAGTAAATAGTAAATACAAAAAGAAAATAGTAAGAAAAGTGAAATAGTGAATTACTGCAATAAGAGTCTATATAAAAGTTATTGGAATATGATATAGTAGATAAATCATTTCTAAGTAGCAGCCAGATTAATGTTATGGATGTTGTTTCAAAGTTCAGGTGTGTAATAGTCATATGGCCTGTGGGATGAAACTGTCCCTGAGTCTGGTGATGGGGGTCTTTTTGTAATCCTGAGGGCTTTCTTCCTGAGCCGCTGGGAGCAAAGGTCCTCCATGGATGGCAGCTCCGTCCTGGTGATGTGCTGTGCAGTTTTCACCACCCTCTCTAAAGCCTTACGATCGAGGTCGGTGCAGCTGCCGTACCAGGCCGTGATGCAGCCAGTCAGGATACTCTCTATGGTGCACCTGTAGAAGTTGCAGAGTATCCTGGAGTCCATTTTGAACCTCCTCAGCCTGCGGAGGAAGAAGAGCCGCTGTCGAGCTTTTTTGGTGATGGTGGTGGTGTGAAGAGTCCATGTCAGGTCCTCAGTGATGTGGACCCCAAGGAACCTGAAGCTGCTGACTCTCTCCACCGTAGTCCCATTGATGGCGATGGGGGCGTGTCCCTCTCACTGCTGCTTCCTGTAATCCACAATCAGCTACTTGGTTTTGCTGACGTTGAGATGGAGGCACCAACATGTCAGGTTTTCGACCTCCTCTCTGTACGCCGTCTCGTCGCCGTCGGTGATCTGGCCGATGACGGTCGTGTCGTCAGCAAACTTCACGATGGTGTTGGAGCTGTGTGTGGCCACGCAGTCGTGTGTGAACAGGGAGTAGAGGAGAGGGCTGAGCACGCAGCCTTGAGGGGCTCCGGTGTTGAGGATCAGGGTGGAGGATGTGATGTTTCCCACCCGCACTGCCTGGGGTCTGCCTGTCAGGAAGTTCAGGATCCAGTCACAGAGGGCGCTGTTAAGCCCGAGGTCTCTGAGCTTGATGACCAGCTTGGAGGGCACAATGGTGTTGAAAGCTGAACTGTAATCAATGAACAGCATTCTCACATAATGTGTTCCTCTGGTCCAGGTGTGAGAGGGCAGTGTGGATGGTGAGGGCTATGGCGTCGTCTGTGGACCTGTTTGCTCTGTAGGCAAACGGCAGGGGGTCCAGAGAGTCAGGGAGGGAGGAGGTGATGAATGATTTGACTAACCGAACCAAAGCACTTCATTATGATGGAGGTGAGTGCTACTGGGCGGTAGTCGTTGAGGCTGGTGATCTTTGACTTTTTGGGGACAGGAACGATGGTGGAGTGTTTTAAGCATGTGGTGACTACAGACTGCAGCAGGGACCTGTTGAAGATGTCTGTGAACACCTGCCAGCTGAACTGCACACACCCTGAGAACACGACCAGGGATGCCATCAGGTCCAGGAGCCTTGTGTGGGTTAACCCTTTAAAGGATTTGCACAGATCTGCCCTGTTTAAAACAAGAGGGCAGGGCTCCTGATCCTTCTGTACCTCCACAGCCTGGCTACTCTCAAATCGAGACCTGTAGAGGTTGTTAAAGGGTTGTTTAAGTTCCCTGGGAAACATAAATCACCTATGATAACTATAGCAGGATTACAAAGTTTGCATGATCATGGATTTTTATGCCAGGGTTAAAGTTAAAGTGCACCCTTCTACACATTATTCACATGACACCAGTACATTATCGCTCATCCCAGTCCTATTCTCTTCCTCCACTGTGACTTGGTAAATTGTAAACAGACACAGAGGGTGTGAGGTCTATGGATTACAAAAAGCTTCCTTCCAGACAATTAGAATTCAGAACAGCACTATCTGTGAGGAGAAGCCAGGTCTCGGAGAGGTTCCCAGCAGGACTGAGCTGCTGAGAGACGAAGGGAATATCTGCAGTGGTTCTCCAGTTTTTCTAATAATCAATTTAGTCAAGCGTACTGCTGAAGCAAACAGCGGATTAAGTAGAATCAAAATGCTCTTTAACCCTTCTGGCAGCTTGTCCGTCTGGATCTGTACTCATTAGTTTGAAACACACATATACAACCATCCAGGCGCCCACACCTCTCAGTTTTGAGAATGGGGTTATTCTCACTGCACACAATGCAGAAGCCTGTACTGTAGTATTCCTTCACAACCGATGATACCAAATCCCACTTCGGAAATATTTCTCAAATGTTCATGTCCTTCTTTCTTATTTCCATAATTTGTGTGGGTTGAGGTAGAGGGGAAAGGTGACAGAAAGTGAGAATTGAGAGTGAGAACAACATTTGCAAATTCATCTACTGCCTGTACTGTATTGAATACAAATGTAAATAATAAAAAGCCTAATTTAAACCCAGCACCTCCACCTGAGAGCCTTTTCTGAAAGGCTTTTCTTTACAATGCAAGCAGCAGCTCAGAATCCTCAAGTGTAAAGTAAATACAAATGGGGGTGGGAGTCTGGATTTCTTGCAGCCTCATTATAGCAGATACAGTGGGGCCTTTTTCAAACCAAGTTTTTTGTTTATAGCTGTTTTGCTGCCAGCAGAGATTTGATTTTGACAAAAATGTTGCAATTAAAGATTAAAGCCCACTTTGGGAAATTTTATTCTACAACAGATAAAAGACAAAAGCTCTTACGAGCATCATCTATTCAGCCTAAGATGCTTTTATGGGGCATATAAATTATAGTTATTTGTCTTCCATTTTCCACTCGGTACCACTTAGCTTCCCACAGTATTTACCTATTTAAGCGAGAAGACTTGGACTATTCAATATTTTCCTTACACACACACACACACACACACACACACACACACACACACACACACACACACACACACACACACACACCAAAATGAAAACATGTTTTTGATGTTCTCTTTTCCCTAGACTGTTTATCTATGGGGTTTACCACAGTACAAATGCATGTGTTACATTTGGAAAACAGGGAAAACAATGAAGAATGAAAAGAAAAAAGATCTTCAACCGAACTATGCTTCCTCCAGCCTCATTAGCCTTTTTATTTTGGCAGTCGACAGTGGACTTGAGCGCTTTGAAGTGGGTTAGTAATTGTGTCTTTAAACTTTTTTATGAACGGAATTTTTAGGATCCACATAATGGGAGATAAAAAACAAGTGTGTACATTTTTCAGAAACAAACCACATAATCAAAGGAGCTTTAGTATTCCAAGATCAAAGTAGACATTGTTTATATTTTTGCAGATCTACCTGTTTGTTTGCAGTGTTCTTTATTGGTAAATGAAACATGCAACATTTATTATCCAGAACTGAGCAAAAATGCACAGCCCTGTGGCCAAATTCTGTATTTTTCTTAATTTATTAAATTAATATGTTTCCATTATTAGCAATAAAATATTCAATAAACTTTCCCCTGTTTGTTCACATTCAAACCCCCTTGGAGAGGCATATATTGTTGCAAAAATAACCTTGTAATATCTATATTTACATTGTAAAGCCTGCTTATTACATTTCTTTGAATTTTGTTTGACTTTCGATATTTTCATATTCTATACTTCTCCTAATATTTACTTTATATGCTTTTCATGTTCTATTTCTTTCTTTGCATTATTGAATAGCTTTTAGAGAAGGTTTATTGAAACATCAGGCTTGCAAAGCTTTGATAACACAGACAAATATAGTAAGGAAATATGAAATATAGTGAGCTTCGCTCTTAATCTTCCTCTGTGAATGTTAAACACTTGAAGCGGGGAAACAGCCTAGAATATAAACAGACAGATGACAAAAGGACCACAAGGTAAGACGGTTTTGAATGAATATTTGTTTCCTGATGGTAAAATCTGCCTTCTTATTGGTCTAGATGTGAAACTTTAGGCTATATACAGATAAACAAACCAATTTAGATGGGGAATAACAAACTCTGAGCCTCCCTCCATGCCAGTACACAAGCACAGTAAACATATTCGGTTTGCTTCTGGCACTGTCACAGTGCTGACTGTTTTTGTGAAAGTGAGTCTTTTTTTCAAAATGTAAATCCTTTTGGAATATAGGCTTTGTAATGTTTATACAATCTGCAAAAAACAAGAGGTGAAGTTGATTTTGATCCCGACTATAAAAAAGAAAATCCTGGCACTGACGGATGACTGGAACAATGTCTTGACTTTTGAAAAGGGTCATAACCTCCCAGCTGAGTCACACATCCCAGGACTCCCCACAGTAAAGCCTTCTTCTTCTTAATCCTCTACTGTCTTCACAAAGACTCTAACAAGGCCGTATACAAGAAATTGACTTAATCTCTGTGACGTCAAACATTAGTGTGTAGCTACTATCCTACATCTTTGGGTTCTGCTTTTTGGCTGCTTGCGTTTTGTTATCTTTGGCGGTTGTATCTTTTTTTTAAACTACAACAGAACACTAAGTAAGAACATTTGTTGGCAAATGTTACAAAAAACATTCCTTAACTGAAAACACACTGGTCAATTGTTTATGTTCTAAGGTGAGAAAATGGACAACACCCAAACTGGACAACAATGTGGTAGCAACCTTTCAATTACATTGTAGCTATATGCACTAGCATATAGCTACAAGTCATTGTATATTTAACTCTAAATGAGTAATAATTAAATTGATGCTGTATTTTAGACTTGAAGCGTGCAACCATGAACCACTTCACACTTCAGAAATATATTTACTTAAATAAATCAATTGAGGGGTCAGGTTATTTTCTCATATACTTTTATGCATTTTGACTTCTTTTCATATTTTAAATAATGACTTTTTAAGAGCTTTTTACATCTCAGAGTGCTAAAAATGATATTGACACAGTGCAATTCAATTCACACATTCACAGGCCTGTCTGAGTCAAGTCAATTCATGCCTTATTGTCTATTTTTGTGTCCCCTGGTGGGACAGTCCTTTTTCAATTTTTTTATTTGAGTCCTTTTTTGATAATCTGACAGTACAACGGGTGACAAAGGGAAAGGGTGATTTGTTGTCTCAACACTCAGGACCAACCAGGAAACCCTCAGTTGGACACAAACTGGTGTCATGGACTGTCTTTATCAATCTCTGCAATGTCTTTGTTTTGACATAAAATGTGCTTGAGCCTGGCAACCTTTACAGTAGGCACCTGTAACAGCACGTCTAACATGCAGAATAAGGAGACATTTTATGTAGTATTTCTCCATATCATGGTCCTCAAAAGTTCAAGCAACATACATAATTGGTTGGAATATTTGATAGCAATCGGCAGAGGAAAGTCGGTGTCCATTCTGCTCATTAAAAGGACAGACATAGTCAGAAGAGGTGATCCTTGACTGCTTTACTTTAAATAAGGGGACACAAAAAACAAGGTCCTCTGTCTGTTGTTAAAAAGCAACATTTTCTTCTGACGGTTGTCCCTTAAAGCCAGGAAAGACCAATAGAGTTTTGATTATCCTGTCAGCGGGGAAAAGAGTGAATTAAAAGCAACAAAGAATTGTATCTGAAGGCGGAAAGGGCTTACAATGAGAGGTTTGAAATCATCAGAAGACAGATCTGCACAGATGTGTGTGTGTGTTATTCCAGAATAAAAAAGGAGAGAGGCTGTTGTTCACAATGAGAAAAGGGAAATATGAGAATGTGAAGTTTGTCAGATGTGTAACCCCTTTGTATGCCTCCTTTCTTCTGGCAGAATGACCTGTTGCTATGGCAACAACACAGACCATTAGGTGTGAATATAAATTCATTTCAACCAGTGATTACTTTTGAAACTTTAATTGCCATCCGATTCATTTATGACCCTTACCTGTCAAGATCTGTGAAAAAACACATCTGCAGCACAACACATCTTTATTTATTATGTGATTAAATGTGGATCTGCACTCTTTTACACACTGCAAAGTTAAACCCCTTAACAAGCAGGACTGCCTGTTGTCCACTCATTAGACTCATGCTGTGCAGCCAAATATTGTTCAAACATGTATTTAGTATTCTAGCAGGGTGCCCAAAGGTTTCACAGAAAAATATGAAAGATGTGTGGGTTAATGTGTAAACAATTATTCACAAGGCATGTGGAGTATTTGACAATACTATCGGTATTGACATTCCTAATCCCTTCTGCTAAGCTCTGATTGGGTGGTTGTTTTTCCAACTGAGGATACATCTGTAAATGAGCACCAGACTTATTTGAATTGCAGAAAAAAAGAATTGGAATGCGGACAGCCATCTAGAGGCTTGAAGCTAGAAACAAGCCCACACAGAATATATTTGATTTGCTGTGCCACACCAACCCTGTCTCCAAGAAAAATATACTGTTCCATGAAACTAAACGGCATCCTCAATTAGGAGGAAAACATATTTTCTACCAGATAATTGTCGCAGTTTTAGCCACAATTTTAGCATAGTACATTGAAACAACATAATGCAACAAAACTAGTGGTTAAATTAAAGCAAATAAACTACTTCTAGGTTATAAAAGATCAGATTTGGATGTTAAGGTGTTGGAGGTTAACTTCACTTCGCTCAAGAGAGTGTCGAAGGAATTGATAAGCTGACAATAACTACCGGAGACTTCACACAGCGAAGTTAAACCTCTTTATTGGTTGGGGATTTTGGGCAGCACCTTTTTGGTCACAAGCTTGGCCGTAAGCCTGAAGTTAACAGTGCTTGGCCCTCGCTGCGTTTGATCTCACCGTGCTCTCCATCTGAGCTTAACGGTTCAATAATGGCAGAAACTCACATGGGACCTGTAGCTTTACCTTCATACTTATCAGCAGTCCAGCTCGAGGAAGCTGTAATGCGTAGTTGGCTCTGACCTTTCTAAAGAAGTGTGTTAGGAGGCAGGTTGCAGGCAGCACAGAGGGGAAAACAGCATCGTATTTGGAACAGTGTTCACCCACAGCAGTAAATTGAAGGTGTCAAGAGTGAGCTGTTCCCAACCTCCTCTGTGTCTCTCTTTCCTTCCTTTCCCCTACCTAACTCATTACCGTATCCTCTCTGACTCTTTTCTTCTTTCTCTTAAAACCAATATTGCTTTTTTTGGATGTGATTTTAATGCAGTCCTCTGTGTACGAAGTCAGTAGGAGGAAGTGTGTTATGTAAGTTGGAAGAACTCCTTATCAGGCTCATTTCCTGGTGACACTGCAGTAAAGCTTTACAGCCACCAGGATTCAATTACGCTAATGTGTTTACTGCTTGTATACACTTTGCCCATGTGTCTTAGAAATAAGGAAATGTTTTACAACACTTCATTATCATTATTCATGTGTCTTGGGCAAAGAGGAGATTAAACACACAACATTTGGATTCATTTATATGCAGGTACATTTTCTTATTGGGACAAAAAATGCATATTTTGTCTACTTTATATTGCATTGTATCTCATCTATACAACTTCTTTACACAAATCCTGCATAATCTGTCAGTGAAAAAACATACTAAGTTATATTTTAAGGGCACTACACACAACAATGCAGCACAATGTCAAAGGTCTATGAATATGAATATGTCTGAATACGCTTGTATGAAAAAGCCTAAGGTGTGTTTTAATAATATGTCCGTGAACCATCTGATTATGCAGACATAGAACATAGTGTTATCACTGCTCATACTTTGCTAAAATGAGGAAATATCAGAAGTTACCTCTGCTTGCTGTATGCAAAAATAAAACATGCTGATGTATTTTGTACTTTGGGTGATATCTATGATGTTCAGTAATGGTAAAATAAATCTAAGAATGATTTACTATAAGAATAAAAGCTTTTCATATTGTGTTTATTATAGCTATAATAGTCCACTTACTTTTAATTAACCAAATCGCTTAAAAGTTCCGCTTTTATTTAAACTATTTTGTCATCTCAACAGGACAATAATTGCACTTTTATATCCACTTATATAACGCTTATAATGGGAGTTAGCACATAAACATAAGCACTTGGTGACCAGTGTTTTTTGTCCCTGTGCTATTAAAACATGGCAGTGAACGAAAGCAGCAATGAGATGAAAATAGTGCTAGTCAAATGTGGAAAGCATAATGGAAACCTGAGAATATTATAGTAATTTTACTCAGACGACATTACAAGTTATAATGTAAGGGCAATTCAACACTCTCGAATAAACAAGCTGATTTTATTTATAAAGGCTGTTGTTTGAGTCGCTCAATGCAAACCTATAGCAATAATAATCACTTGTTCTGTTCTGTAATGTTCCCGTCTGTGACAGGCAGAAAAAAACAAACTTAAAACTGCAAATGCTTCAAAGCCAAACAACAGCACTGCCATTTCTGTAGAGAGTATTATTGCTGTGCAGGAAGAACTACAGATTACGACCGGGGATGTCCATGTTCCCCGAGCACAGTGTGTTGATACAGCTGTATACCATTTCCATATAGATTGCCTGTCCATCATTTCCATTTTGATATTGCAGAAGAGGAGGCACTGATAGAATAGACTGTGAAAAGAGCAGGCAGTGCGGGGACTTCCAATATGAGTTGGAATGTGGAAAGAGAGTGAGCAAGTATAGACTGTGTTATCAGCACTATAGAAGCTACAGTTTCATATTTTATGCGTGCCTCACTCTCCCTCAATATGAATTTATTTATTTAATTTAATCGTTTATTTGGCAGGGACAATGCACAGTAATGAACACTTAAAACGTTTAAATGTGTCAAGCGTAACAGTGCCAGATTTAGCTTTGAGCTAATGTCCCTCACATAAAACATTTAAGAAGTTTACATTTGACAAACATAGCAAAAACAAAATACATGATATGCAAAAGGTGCAAAAGAGCAAGAGCAGCATACACAAGTATTTATGACATGGTAATACAATATAACAGCAACGACATATAAAGTGCAAGAGAAGATACAAGAGCTACATAAAGGGCAAGAGGAGATACCCCTGTATTAAAGTGCATTTAGCGGTGATTGCACGGATGTTTGTTTCTCAACCATTCTTTGAGTTGACCTTTGAAGCTATTGAGAGTGGGACAATCACTAGAAATGCCCTACTATTCTTAAATATTTTAAGAATGTTTTTAGAGAACGTTATCCTACCTTTCAGAAGAACATTCTGGGAACCAAAATAAAACGTCCCGCTGAAAACCTTTTAAGAACAGTAGGGCATAATGTTCTAACAATGTTATCAAAAACATCTTAAGAAGGTTATCAAAAACATTTTAAGAATGTTTTTAGAGAACGTTATCCTACCTTTCAGAAGAACATTCTGGGAACCATAATACTTCCCGCTGAAAACATTCCTAGAATGGTAACATTCTCAGAATTGTTTGAGAACCAAAAATGTCTAGCTGGGTTGGACTTGTGAATTTGTGACTTGACTACAACATTGCAACTGACTGATAGTTGACAGCTACTGTAGCATTGATAGGATTCGTGAAGCATTCGATAAAACCGTCATTCAAGACATCTCTCCCTTTTCAAAATTCAATGTGTAAGATTCTGCATGCTTTTAATTTGTATAAACCACATAAGTTGGATGCTAGCAAGCTAGGCTAACTAGCTACCTCTTGGAAAGGCGACGCTTGTTAAGCTAACAAGCTTCTGTAAAAAAGCGCTTATCTTGAGTTAAAATTAGGGGGGTCTAGTTAGCTTTCTTTCTTTCATGGGTGCAAATACAATGATGGTGATACATAGTCAAAACTCACGGAGAAACATACAGAATAATTAATAATAAAGTGTTCAGTAGCCTACAAATAATTGATAAACAATGCTAGCACCATCAGTCCCCTAGCTGGTAAGCTGCTGTTCTGCTTTTGGAAATGATGTTTTATTTCATTTTTAGTCCACAGATAGATTCAAACCTTAAAAAATCATACTACTTGGAGAACCCTAAGTTAGTAAATAAAACCTTCATATTTTATCTTTTGTGATTTCATTTTTGACCAAAAAGTACTCTACAAAATCAAGAGCAAAATTGAAAACTCAAAGATAAAATATCAGTATTTTTGTGATCAAAGTAAATCCCCATTTGTCTTCTTTTGTACTAAGTACTGTGTAGCAGCGACGTGCAGTCAGTGGAGGCAGAGCCTCACCTGTCATACTCCAATGTAACGGAAAAACAATTAAAGAAAAAACTAAATAATAATAATAATAAAATGTCTCCACTGATCTTGTGTAAATGTGATTTCTGTATGATTCCAATCGCATTTTATAGTCAAAATCAGCAAATTTGCCGAGCTCCGCTGCGGGAGCGATAAGAAGTGAGGCAAGCACGAGCACTGCCTCACGTAAGCCCACAGTAACTTGCTGGAGCGCGGGCACTAATTTAGCGCGGCCACTTATTTTGTGAGCGCGCTCAAGCCATTTACTGTGGGGTGACGCATTCTGAGGGGAGGCACAGATGAGCTCTGCCTCAATTCAGAATGTGTCACCCCACAGAAACTGGCTGGAAAGCGGGCCCTAAGCGCATGCCTGTTACCATCTCACTGTAGGTCACCAATGTGATGTTTGTAGATCCCTTTATTACATTTATCCTCGCCATCCATAGTCTCTAAATAACTTATTTCACGTATATATCATATTTAGGCTCGCTGGTCTTATCATACAACGGCAATGAAACAATTACATGGGGAGGCAGCCATAACCTCTGCCGCACTGAAGGGGGCGCACGTGAGCCCACAGGTTCTTGTTGCTACTGTTATTCTACCGCAAACAACAAACAAAACTTTTGAAACTACAGGAAGATACGGAGGACTTTTACAAAACAGTAATAGAGATTGTTGTCCAGAAGGATAGCATGGACTTATATTCATCTTCAAGTCAAGGTAAGACCACAACTGTAATTAAAATGGGATCTTACTTAGAAAGAACAATCCAATATTTAGATTTTGGGTATCCTTTTGTTGATCGGTCTGTTTAAAATTAATCATAGCATCAGACTAAAAAAGCTTTTGAAAATAACAGAATATTTCGATTAAGGTCAAAATAGGCTATAATATTTGTAAATCTGACTGAAAGAGTCAGTGCCTCACCAGCCATGAACCTCACCGCACGTCACTGCTGTGTAGTGTCTTAGAAGCTCCCATTTCTCTCGGTATGTTTTAAGCCCTTAACATGGCTTTTACATTACATTACATTATTAGCAGTGGCGGCCGGTCCATAGGGGCGCTAGGGGCGCCGCCCCACCTCTTCCCATATTGAAAAAAAAAAAAAAAAAATAATAATAATAATAATTAAAATTAAAATAAAAAAAAAAAAATATGTTTAAAAAAATATATATGTTTTTATTTTTATTTTTAATGAACAAGGTAAATATTATATAATTGGTATCAGTAAAATGTATAATCTACAATAAAATCTCGTTTAAAATTGTGTTACGATGTCTAAAGTTACTGATAAGTCACATGTTTCCTGCCTGGCCTTGCCCATGCACCTTCTCTCGTCTGGGCGCTAAGAGAGGAGCCTTCAACCAGTGCAGCAGCAGCCACTAGCAGCTGACTGTTGCTATCTGTAACTTGTAAACTATGCCGCGAAAATATAATTTCAGCCAATCAGCGTCGTCAAAGATGACGGTCACCGGGCGCCAATGTCAGCGCCCAGTGCAGTCTGTGAGTAGTTTGGACAGTGACTCGTATCCGGTTGACGCAGTAGTTGATGAGGATGGCTTCGTGTGCAGGTGGAGTCT
The DNA here is from genome assembly GCF_902827165.1 of Trematomus bernacchii. NCBI lineage: Eukaryota > Metazoa > Chordata > Actinopteri > Perciformes > Nototheniidae > Trematomus > Trematomus bernacchii. The sequence goes on along the minus strand of NW_022987803.1, from coordinate 12,909,031 downwards.
CCGGACCTCGGTCCGCGCCTAATTCTGTTCAAGAGCTAATCTCCAATCCTTTCGAAAGGAGAAGTTTGGCAGATAAATTGTTGCTTAAAGACCTTGCACCGGACCAACCCGATTTGAATATATCGCAGCAATCTCGTGAAAAAGACAAAATTTATACACGAGGCTTCACAAGTAGCTGGTACACAAGAAAGGCTTGGCTAGCTGGATGCAAACAGGTAAATGCTGTCTTTTGTTTCCCATGCTTGGATATCACTTTATATGTAGAGAGGAGGTTTCCCATGGTTGTTAGAAGTTTATTAATAAGTGGGCATTTATCACAGAAGTGATTGTTCTGTCTCCACGTTTGTTGCATTGTCTGTGATGTATTTTCCAACGGTTATAGCTCCTGTTCTGTCCCAGCAACACTACACGGTTTGCAGCTCCACCACATTTTTGGTTTATCTTCGGTGTCGCTTAAAATCTGCTTCCCATCGGACTAAAACCTCCACGTAATCTGAAGACAGATACTTGAAGTTATTTAAACCTTTTGCAAACTTTATGTTCTTTCTTGCTCTAGCCTTGCCAGTTACATTGTACATAACACATATATTATCATTATGCTAACTGGTTGTTCGTATTAGACGATGTAGCTTTTTCATTTCTGAGTTATTGCTATATGTAAATAAGCCTGTTTGTAAATAATCCTCAGAGAAACAAAGAAAAAACACAATTTATGACATTTTGTGCTGTGGTTATTTTTTTTAATAATTTTTTTGCATTTATTCACAGTTCAGTTTGAAATGCTGTAGTGACTTGTATTGAACCACTTAAATATTTATAATTAATGCTACTGAAAAGATGCTATTAATTTTATATCTCACATGCAGTTCACTGTAAAGCTACTTGGTGAAGGTGTTGGTTCATAAAACATGAACAGTTTTAAGAAAGAAAAAAACAGACCAGTTCTGAGAACACAAATTCCTGGTAAAGTAGTAGATGTTCAGGTTGATAAATAATATTTTCCACACTGAAGATTATGGAGGTATTGATCAGTCTTCTCATATTTTTAAGCCTCGATTTCTCCTTTCCCCCCCCCCTCTAACATCACCAGAAGTCATCATTTAAGGGGTCATTTCTCGAAAACAATTTTCCGGGGGGAAACCCCCCGGACCCCCCGGGTAGGTCACTTACGGTACGTCAAGAGCCCCACCAAAAAAAAAGACCACCGGCCGCCACTGATTATTAGCATAAACTGTCTAAACTCTGCTGATCTTCATAGTGAAAAAATGATGGTGTGTCATTCCTGAAGAGGTTACCTTGTCCCCTGAACCAAGAGCTTCATTAAAAATCCAGGATTGAACCTCTGTCACCCCAATTATTGCATATATTAATCCCATCACCTTTCCCACTCACATACACATTCACACACACCAAAGCTCCCCTGCATCGATGGCCTGCTGATTGTTTCTTTTGTGCTTAAATCAATCAGAGCACAGGGTTTATTTGCAGCTTCCCCGAAATACGCTCTGAGTTAAAGTGATTGGAGTTTACTAATGAATTGTGTTGTGATTGCCACATGAGGAAATTGCGTCAATGCATGTCTATTATAATATAATAGTTTTTATTTGACCTACGCTATATATAACGAGAAAAACAGAGCGACTCTGTCCTTGGTTCAGTTGATCAGTTCCTTGCATCTCTTCCTGCTTCGTCGCACTGCATTTAATCTCTATTTCATGCCATTCAAACCCCGGTTGATGGGATAGTTGTGTGCTGCTTCACACTCACTAAAGCAGTGACAAGTGCGAGTGAACACGATGTGCCCAAGGTTAAAAAAAAGTCTTTCCTCCACACTTTCAGCTCATAAAAGCCCATCTTTTCCCCGTCTCTGATTCACATCTCTCTCGACAGTCAACAGGAAGACAGCATTTGAGTCCAAAAAATGAGAAGGAGAGAGATTCTCTCTTTAGAGGGTTTCAAAGTGCACATTGGACGTGCTGGCTGCCAAATACTTCAGAGTAAATTGATCAAATTCTTATCTTGGAGGTTGGATAATTGTGAGCACTCCCTCTCCTGGGCTCACTCCTCAGCAAGCCTGTAGGAGATAATTGGCCTTTCTCTGTCTAATGAAGAACTAAACTGAGAGGAGAGTGAGTTGTAGGTGCACACAAACAAACAGAGTAGTTCATCAAGTAGCTGATTTTAGAGGCTAAAAAATACAAATCAATTGGGGTTTTTTGTTCTTTTATACACTTATGCAAACTCTATTTCAAGGTGTAACACAATTGAAAAAGCAATGTTATTGTACCTCTGTATTTGAATTGTAAGTTAGCTTTGATGGTGGTTTAAAAACGACAAAACTAGCAAGGAGAGCACAGACCTCCACAAAGTCTAATGGTGCATTCACACAAACCTCGAATGGTGAACATGGACGCTTAAAAGATGTGTTGTATTCTTTTGCTGTGAGAGTTTAAACAACAAGTTGATCTGATCTGTTCCCGGGGTGTTATTGTGATTTGAAGGGGCGTTCAAATGAAATTTCCAAGAAGGGAGCTACTGTAACTATCTCAATATTCCAACATCACATAAATGTAGCAAATGCGATATTGTGCAATGTTAAAAAGGTAACACATCATTTGTGTATCCACCCTTTCAGTAATTCAGACAGATAGACAAACAGACAAACAAACCATGCCGTAACATAACCTCCTTGGCGGACATAATAGTTCATGTAATGACTATTTGAAAGCATAATTTCATTATAATGCTTATCCTCACACAATGCGGTATCATTTTTGAGTATTTATCCATGATAAAACATAAATGCTGCTTATTATTCCTCCTGTGTTTGAGCAGTGAGATAAGATGGCCTGGTTGTGCCGCAGCAGAGATCTCTACGTTGTCCATGGGGACAGACAAAAGAGACGAGACAGTGTGTTGGTTTGCAGATTGAAAAGTCACTTAAAGGTCAACGCTTCACTGCACCTGCTCCAGAGAACACATCGAGCTAACGTTGCTAACAAACTGAAGAGAGACATCAGGCAGTGTCAGGTCAGACTGCAGGACGACATAAGAAGGATTTAGACAGCTGACTGCTGACAGGAAGCTTTTTTGAAGAAACTCTCTTGCACAGCGCTGCTTTTTGTTCCTTTCAGAGCCTCTATTATGACTGCACTGCATTAACATGAATCTCTTCATTTGTCTTCTTTCTTGTTCGAGAAGCAGCTCAAAAGGTCACCTGTCGGGGAATGAATGAACAATTTAATTTATGGAAATGATCCTCCAATATTCAAACGCTTTCTCTAACAGCACCACTTTTCTAATCATTAATGCATTACAAAAAATAACTTTATATTGATGGTAAAATAATATGTGATTGATGAAAGAAACCGCCATTAATAATAAACATTTGGGTTACCATGCTATACAAAATCAGTAGATGTCAGGGTGGTGGGTAGGAATAGCTCAGGACCAATTACAGGATTTGGCTTAACCAACTAGTTAGTTATCTAACTGTTGCCATCCTTTCCCGAAACTTTCAATGCAGATATATTGTAAAAAGAGAGAATTTGACAAAGAGAAAAGTTGTCATTGAAACTAAAGGTGTTACAACATGCTGGGCCATACTAATTATTTGTTAGTTTTACACATATTATCATTTTGTTTATATCATCCAGCACTTCTTTGGTTCTACAGACCCTTTCCAGCAGGTGATACTGAGCTCAGACTACACTATATTGTTGCATCTGGAGATGGTGTTTGTGTCATATTAAGCCATTACAGAGTCATTCATACTAGCTGGGACTTGGCAGCAACATGTTGGACACTGACCAATCACAGCCATCCACTGTTCCCCCTGGCAGCGCCAACAAGGTCATTCCTCTTTTCTTTGTCCTGTTTATAGTTCTTTGAAATTGTGTGTAGGGGATGCATATTGCATTTGTCCATTGGTGGCGTCTACCTGAGGAAATGTTATCTAAAAATACAAAACAAGAAAATAACCATTAGCCATGGTGACAAAATGTTTCTCCTATTTATGGCCTGTTACAATTGGCAACAACAAGGCATATTAAACGCATGGCTTTATAGCAAGTGACTGTAATGTGGAAAGAGGTATTTATATCATGCTGCTGTTAGCATTAGGTTTCAAGTATTGATGTAACTAAGTACAGCCTCACAGAGCCACTGGCTGTAAACCTAAAACAAATGTTGTTTCCATAACCTGGACACAACTTTTTTATTAACGAATGTTTGAGGGTAGCCTTAGTCTTGTTAGGTTGAAAATGTCTGTTGCTTTTTAACTAATTTAACACAATAGTGTTTATTCTGGGCTGAAACTAAACAGAACAGGTTTCCACAAACAAATTAGAAACCATTCCCCTTTGGCACTTTCCCTCACTAATTACAAACACAACTAACGGTTAACAAGCCTTGCATACCGTGTGAGGTCTTGTACAAAGCCTTTTGTCTAACCTGTTTATTCTCGGCCCAACACACTAAATCTTCACTGGACTGCAGCGATTAAAAGGAGGCCTACTTCCGAGACATGATAGGCGAAGACAGAAAACATGGAGCAAAACAAAACATTTAGCGTTCATCTTCCGATCCCAATTTGTCATGGTAAGAGGGAGCGGGAGAACGAAAGGGAGCACCGGCAGCAGGCTGTAAAGTGAACGGGTGAAAGGAAGCAAGGGGGATCTGTTTGCCTGTGACAGGCTGACTAGTTGTGTCAGAAATCACAGTTGTTGGTCCTAATTACCAAACTGTTACGGGAAAGCAAGAGAACAACTTGGAGAAGCTGTAGAGAGGTTGTGTCGGTGGGAAAGAAAGAGTGTCTTGGAACAGATGAGGCCTAGAGATCCATTATTCACATTAAGCTCCATTTAAAAAAACAACTCTGAGTCTCTTGAAGGAAGAAAGGTAATTATTAATAACCGCAGATTCATCTAAAATTCAACAAAGCCACTGACCCGTGCAGTGCAGCTCTGTTTTGAGGCTCTTCGTGAGAGGAAAAGCTAACACAGAGGGGCTTCATGAGAGAAAAACCTAACAACCTTTTTCTTTTTTCACCCTTAAAGGAAGAAGACAGCACAACGAAACATTGCTTCCTCTCTGAATGCAACGTCGATTTCATATCAGGGAGTTCACAGGTTGATGGCGATATGATTCCACACATGATTACCTTTGGCTGTTTGAGTGAGAGCCCATGGCTGCAGATCAAGAAGAAGCAGTGATGGGTGGTCTTCAGTGAGTGTTGGTGGCTGATAAGGTGACACGTCGTGGTGCCCTTAGGAGCTTCCTCTCTGCTGCCTCTTCTACACACACACTCGCATAAACACTCCCACCCACTCCTTGCTTATCTCTGAGGAGCGAGAGCCTCCCTCTCCAAGCGCACAATCGTTCTGCCTCTCTTTATCTCCTCACACTCATTTATTTGGGAGATGGAATCAGAGCAGCTCCCACAGCTAACATGCTGTAGCTCTGGAGATGTATACAAAGTAAAAGGAAAGAGGAAGAATGTGGGAGCTTTGCAAGCGAGAGGTGAAAGAGGGATTGACAGGAGTACAGAGAGAAAGAGGGGGATGAAAGAGGATACAGGGTCTTGCACGCTTTTATCGGCAACTTTCTGTTCCCTTTTTTGCAATTCAATTCAGTGCTGAGAAGAGATGAGACAACATGTACTGGGAGCGAAAAAAGGCTTATACAGGTATGAGGTGAAAGTGGGGAGGCAGAGGAAAAATGTGGATAAGAGGAAGAACAGAGCTGTAGGATTAAACTTCAGGAAAAGGGTCCTGACACAGTAAAACTTTGGAGAGAAAATGCAGTGTAATAACAGAGTCACATCGGAACAATGGCACATGGGAGAAGACACCATGCTGAGTCTATCCGTGGGTGCACACAGGGGCAAGGAGGTGGAATTGGTTTTAAAGTAATATATGAGAGGCTGAATCCAAAGAGAGTTGGGCTTTCTCCAGGAAATACATCCCAGACTAATATCAGGGTGGGCTGTCATTTTTTTCCCTATTTGCCTATAATTTTGGGCAAACTCATCTCCCTCAGGACAGATGAAATCTAACATTTCTGTCATCGTCTGACAGAAGGTTATAAGAAGGGCCTGAAGCAGCTATTAGAAGCTGACAAGCATCCTAAATCAAGGGAGCTGTCATCCAGCACCTAGTTTCAGTGATATTGATTAAGACAATTTCTTCAATTTTCCAATATTAGTCAGGGCCCGAGCACCAACAGAGTCGGAGGGAAGGCTTACTATTATTATTAATATTATTATTATTATTATTATTATTATTATTATTATTATTATTATTATGTTCAACCGAAACGAATCGTGTTTTTGGGTTAGCATGCTTAAAAAGTTGGAATTTTTTTTGAACAATCGTCAGGACTTGAAAAATGTGATATTCAACTGCAAATGCCTTGAGGATCAAAATCTATCACAAGCTTTTGTTTACATCGAATGTCCTTGCCTTAGAATGGCGGAGAAAAGCGCCATTCCCCTAAACACAGGAAGTTGCTGTAACTGGTTCATATACTCCTATCATTTCCAAATGTGTCATGGATGATCAGAGTCCTGGCCTGAAGACCATATTCACAGGAAGTAACACATTTTGAACCTAAAATTCTCAATCAGATTATTCAAATGTTTTAGAAATGTGGTCAGATAAACCTTAGGAAGAAGGGGAAGCTCCATTTTGAAACTTGTGTGTCTGCTTTGAACAGCTTGTCTGTGGTGGCGCAGCAGATTTCGATCCTTCGCCATGATCAAACAAACGTTGTAAGTCGCCTCTACATGGTAAAACTTTTCAAAACCTCACACGTTTGATGAGGGTCCCGCCCTAAAGACATCTATTGGCCAATTTTCAATCATAGTCATAGAGTCCCCTTGTTAACAGGAAGTTAATGTTTCTAGACTTTGGCTAACAGCTCTCAGCAAGTTAACCGATTGAAAACTGTAGTGAGTTGTTGATGGTGCAATGAAAGGTATAGTTTGGCATGATTTGCTTTCTTGACGAGAGTAGGATGCAAAGATGGATACCGTTCTAACATCTGTGAAGTGTACGCCAGTCCAAGAAATACTATGGAACATAAACCTTTGTAGAGAACAAAACTTGCGTTTGATCTTTGTACAGATTCATCTGTTTCCAGTCTTTTTGCTAGTCTGAGCTAAATCAAGACAAACTAAGCTAGGCTTAAAGGTAGGGTAGGTAAGTTTGAGAAACCGGCTCGAGATACACTTTTTGTTATATTCCATGGAATGCTCTTAACATCCCGATAGCAATGAATATCTTAAGTGCTTTGACAAAAAATCCATAAAAAAATGTCATCTGTGGAAGCCGTAGTACTGTAAAAAGCACGACCAATCATTTTAGCCGGCCCGGCTAAAATAACTGGATGGCCTACCTGCCTGTCAGCCTTCCATCTGTGCACAAACTTATCTCGTGCCCTCATTGGTCATGTGCGCGTTCGTGTGTGTTGGAGGAGGGGCTCTGTAAGGAAGTGGCAGATTTTCTCCGGTTGTGTATTTTCAAATTCTAGCGATCTCGATTTCTCCAACTTACCTACCTACCTTTAACTCAGCTAGACTTAACTCATCTAAGTTTTGAGCAAAAAAGAGAAAAAGCATATTTCCAAAAATGCAGTGGTGGAAAGTGACAAGGTACATTTACTCAAGTACCTTAAGTATTATTTCTGACATAATTTAACTTTTCTTGAGTATTTCGTTTTTTAAAGTTTTTTTTACTTTAATTACATTTTGATGTCACTAGTTGTGTACTTTTACTTAAAGGGGACCTATCATGCAAAATGCACTTTTGTACGTCTTTTATACATGAATATGTGTCCCCGGTGTTCCAGGGAACTCACCAAGTGTCAGAAAACACAACCCTCTCTCTTTTCCTCCATACCCAAATCTCTAAAAACGGGGCTGCAACGGATCTGATAAAAACTGATCCAGATTTGAACATTTCTCTGACGTCAGGACGGAGGAGCTGACCTATCAGGGGATTGAGAGGTTGCCGTGGCATGGTAACAGCATGGTAACACGACGCTCGTAACTCGGCCCCCTCCTTTGCAGGGGGGCGTGGTCAGCTGCAGCGCATGCAAAGACAGGGTGGAGGAGAGCAAAATAGAGCGAAATGAGGCATGGCTAAAATGCATTATCTGTTTGGTATTTTGAAAAAGAAAATGTATAAATATACCTTATATAGGTATGGCCCTACAATATATTATTCAAATATAGCATGATAGGTCCACTTTAAGTACCATTTTGAATTCAGGATCATTACTTGTAATGGACCATTATAACGCTAGTATTTCTACTTTTGCTTAAGTACATGATCTGAGTCACCTCTGCCAAAATGCTAAAACTATACATGTATTGCGACTGGCTTCTAATGCATGCACAACTGATTTGGGCATCCTATTTATTTTGGGATCAACATGATACATTTCATTTTAGGTTAAGGTGAGGGGAAAGTCAACTTGGAAAATAAGATAATTAATGCAAATGAGTATGCCAGATGAACCTCCCACTAGCTCAGAGGGGGATTTCACTGAAATGGTACAATGGTCTCTGTAGCACTGAAAGCATAACTAGGACTAAATAACTTGATGGGTTTTCTGGAATTAGTGAAGATCAAATGCACAGTGGGGGGCAACTTATTCTATTAGCCGAGGGTCCAAATCTTCCACCTAATTGTGCACATTTATAAATCAGCTTTCAGAGGTGTTTTTATTTTTTGGCAAATGCCCATTAGTTTTATATATAAAAAAGCAATTATAAGTAATGGTACTGGTAATATCCTTTTATGTTTTCACATTAATTTGTGAAAACTCTCTTAAATGAATATTAAAACAGTCCCCCATCTGACATCCTGGTCACTAACTCAATCCACACTTCTTAATGAGGCTTAGTTTCTTTAGGACATTATCGTCTCTCAAGTTTCTTTTTGGTGCTGGTTCCCGTCCTTGAAACACTAGAGACCCTTTTTTCGCTCATTCTGCTCAGCTTTGATCAAAACAGCTGCTGTGAACCTCATTTCAAGGGCACAGAATTTGGACATTAATAATCCTTATATTTATTTTTTCATGAACAGCAGTGGCGGGCTCATTAATAAGACATCATGCTCTCTGTGAGTGATTACATATGAAAGTAAAAGGTCACTTTTACAGATGAATGTTACACCAAGGTTGGTCTTTTAGTTTTTTTCTTTATTTCGAAAGTCAGGAAAAAGTGCCAAATGAAGACCATTGCATGATTACAATTAAATAATCAGGAGCAATTATAATGTGGTTGATAACTTTAAAGTAATGTTTTTATTATGGTGATATATACCGCAAACGAATCAGAGGGGCTGCGAGTGACCAACAAACTATAACAACAGAACATATTGCTTTGAGAAAACAACAAGAAGTGAACACACAGCATCTTTGTTGAGCAATATATTCAGTCGCTGTTTTCCAATCAGGTCTACAGATCTAAATGTATCTGCACAGAATATGCTCAGTGTGCAAATGTGCTCTATTGACTCCCCGCGTTAATAGATTCAGTGGGAAGTTATGGAAGTTTACATAAATAGCTCTTCATGGTGGCACGTACTCAAATACAGATAATAGATTCATCTTTGCAGTTACATTAAGTTGACATCTTCAGAATTGAGTTTTTTAAAGGGAAAGTCTTCATTAAACAAACATATAAATGCCCCCTGGAGCAATGATAGCCTCACTTAACTAACCCGTTTTACTGGAACACTTCCAAAGTTAACATCCAATTAATAGATGTAATCAGAGTCTTTTACTACCACTCTGATGTCAGGCAGGGCAAACTGCACCTACGTTGTATAAGTGAAAGTTAACATTGAAAAGAACATTTAATGACACATAAAAGGTTTAGGCAACACAATTACTTGATTAGGCAAGCAGTGGTCTCCTAGGTGAAAGCCCTGTTTTTTGTGTCCTTTCTATTGGCTACAAGCCTTACGTCTTATGGAGTTTCTTGCTCTTTATAGCCTACAACCTAAACTCACTTCCGTCATAATGACTAATATCAATACAGGTTGGTATCCTCATTCTTTTAAAGTGTCTATTTAAAACCTTTAAAACACAAGGCTGTGCACTTGCACATCTTATATGCACAGACGAGGAATGTCTGCACACGTACTACATGCCACAAAGGTTTATTACATTTCAATCCCTCTTGAATCTCAGTCATGTCAGAATATTTTTCTCTATTTACTCTTCTTATTGCTGTGCACATACGTGATGTGCATATAATTGCACTCTAGTAACACAGTCGAATAATGTACCATATTTTCTATAATTCATGCATATGACATTTTGTATTTCCTGGTTTATTAGTCATAATGACAGACTCACACCAGCTTCACATTTAGAACCGCTTCCAGTTTCTGAGAAAAGGAATTAGATCATCCAATCGCCCCTTTATGAATTAAACATCCAGGGAGGAATAACGAGCCGCATGTTTTCAGAATGTGCCTACGATGTCCAAAGGCCACGTTAAAATTATAGGCATTATGCTTAACGTACACTTTATACTATGTGTGAAACTCTATAAAGGTCAAACAGTCATGTAGAATGTGTGAAACATTTGCATATTTGCACTTTCATGATTTACTTTTGCAACCTTGAAAGAAGTTAAAACGTACTTTAATGGTAATCTCTTCCACATTTAAAAAAATTGTTTACACACATCTAGCAAATAAACAAAAACACACACCGTACAATTTGACTGACAGTAGAGAGATCATGGATGCAGGCACTGAAGGAAATGTGCCTATTTTTCTTTGCTCCTGCAGGGAATGATGAAAGGAGAGTCGTGTACCTGTTGGAGGTCAATATCGACACAACCCCAGCTCGGGAAATGACTGGCCCGCGGAGCAGAGTAGTTGTTCAGGCAGAGGCAGATTGAGTACATGGCAGCCCTGTAACAGCAATACTGCTCCAAGCCTGAAGGCTCTTGGTCCCTGCCATCAGTCGCCTAAGGATCCCATTCGTAGATGCTTTGCTGTTTCATGGTGCAGCAGAATTGTAACTATGATAGCTGTTTACAGGGTTCAGCTGGAGACAGATAGGTACAGAGAAGCCTAAGAGCAGAAGCTTAAACAGTCAAACAAACTCTTGCTTTCTTGTGGCAAGAATTTCAGTCATTTCTGTCAGCATTTTGATCTTAAAAGTCAACTACCACCAGTGACTCAAAACAAAAAGTCTTAAAAAAAAACACGTTGCTTTGTCATAACTTTTGCAAACTTGCTCCAGTGTTTTATTGCATGGATTACGTGGATTTGCATATGGAATTAATCAAACAACAACATATACAAAGTATGAAAGAGGGCTTAGATAACAGCACAAACGTTTTTGTTAAAAATACTGAAAGCAACTAAGATTGTCTACCTGCTCTGTATGAGGCAGTGAAACTAATTATGGGACATTTGGTTGGGTGGTAGTAGATAATATGATTTTAGCATGATTCCATAAAAGCGTCAGGATGGGAGTGCATAGGTTTTCCATGTTCAATCAGAAAGTAAAATGACTAATTGTATAGCAGCTATGAGAGAATGTACTGCACTTAGACATTCTTAAATGACAATGATAATATTCTTATAATAGTCAATTAGCGGTTTAGCTCTTGGTTTTGTTGTAAAAAGCCAGTGTAAACAACAACAAGGCCAAATATTAAAGGCAAACATGTTTCCATTGATGTACAGAAATACATGTGTAAAAAAGCAAATGTTTGATGCTTTCAAATGGGAAGAGAATGTGTCAAGATTTTGATTTGTTCTTTTTAAACATATAGCTAACATCTGAATTCTGTGATGGCTAAAGCCAATATGAGGCAGGAGTAAACAAGCAAGACTGATCAGATATATTTCTGCATCAAGCAATCTATCCACCAACACAGAACCTCGGATCAGACCTCACAGCAGTCAAAAGATGTATTGCAAGAACAGAACAGAAAGTTATGGTTTCCAATAAACGACAGCGTTATTTTTCACCTGTTTGGTTCCGATGTCCATTTATAAAATGCTTTGCCAAAGTGAAAAATCTATTTAATCCAGTCTAACCAGTGGAGAGGAATTTGTGATATGTAATTGAACAACATGACATTCTGTAAAAAACCTCAGGGCACGGTATTATGTTACAGCTACAGGAAAGAAATACGCCACACATCAGTATATTTCAGTTACCGTGGGTTTTTGGTCAGATCTTTCCATTAAAAAGAACATCATGTTCTCTACCACACACACTGCCACGTACACGGATATGATGCAGGGCCAACAGGTCAGCCTTAAAGTGGATGCTGCATCCCCCCCCCACCCCACCCCACTTGTAGCACTACACTGTGAGCGTGCACGAAACCAATCAGTTCACAGGATGTTGCTTCAGATGATGCCACTGCTGCAGAGGCATCAAGCAGCAGACACAAATTCAAACACAGACACAATACACAGAAATACATGCAGAAAAGTGTGTTCGAAAATATGCCCAAATGAGAACAAGAGGAGGAATTAGATGAAAAAATGATTGTAGAACAAGCGTAATGGGCTCAGTCTGATTAAAATATCAGTATCCCTCTCTACGGATGTCTCAAAACAATTGGCAGTTACTGTACATACATACATTAATAACATTGTATCACATACATCTATAATACATCTATATTTGTCTTTAACCAATGTGGGGTCATTACTTTTGAAATGATATAGGTCTAAGTTTAGTTACCCTGTTAAACATGTTATAAGTAAGATTTTAAGGTAATGTTACTTATATACAAATGACTTTTTATTTAGAATGACTTCTTGATTACTTTTTAAATACATGTTTAAAACCGGGCAATAGCAGTCTGATACATTATAGCAAACATAATCTGAAACAGGCAGAGCACACCTCACAACAGTACTCAAAACTGATACTTATCAAATTTAAAATACAAATATTTCTTCAATTTGAAAAGGGATAGCAACAGAGTATCAGAATGAATATTGCATTCTACATACAATGAAATATTGAATATAATTGGATGCAACCACTTTGCATCAACAGCATTTTGATCTATTTAATTACATATATTTTCTTTTGAAGGTCCCATGTCATGCTTTTCCGGTTATTACCCGTCTCCTTGTGTGTTATGAAGGTTTGTATGCATGTAAACGGTCTGCAGAGTCAAAACCCTCAAAGTACACCCTGTAGCGAGTAAAACTCTAACACAGAAAAGACCTGTCTATGCTGCCCCAAAACGCCTCGTTGGAGATTTCTCTTTTTCCATTGTTTGCTTCCTGGCTGTGACGTGTGAACACCCAAATCAACAACAAATGACAGGATTGGCCCAAATGGACCAATCTGGGGAGCACCTCACACACCAGGATCCCTTGGCTAACTAACAGGGAGTCCCCATTGACTTGCATAGAGCTCCCTGAACGCTGGTAATAGACGAGTTGGGATCGCGGAGAAATGCTCTCCGCAGACCCATTCTCACAGCGTTATAAACCTTTTTCTTACTCAATATCAAGCCACACTTATTGTTTTTACTTCGGCTGTGAGTGTTTGTGTGTGCTCACTGCTCAGGATGAGTTTAGCTGTGTCTCGCTGTATCGCCGACCCGGAAACCTGTCCGCTCCTCGCAGCAACGAGCCTCGCAACGTCCCGACCAATCAGAGCACACTGGGCTCACAGGGAGGGGGTGGGGGGGCAGGAGCTCCAACAAGCCGTTTAGGAAAGAGAGTGAATACCTGGTGAATACACATACTATACAGAGATGCTGTATGAGAAACCAATGTGAGTTTGGAAAATAATGTAAATCTATTCTAGTAGACCTCAACAATGGAATTATGATCAGTAGAAATGGCCATGACATGGGACCTTTAAGATGCAACTCTGTTACATGTAACTAATTACTCCCCAGCACTGTTCTGTAATGAAAATGAAGGATGGTTTGTCCTATGTCTCTACCTCCATGTCTTTAATTCTGATTTGTATGGTTCTCACTTTATGTTGACCATTCATGATATTGATCAGGCTGACGGAGGGAAAGAGAGCTACAGGCGAATTCTGCTCTTAGCAACAACAGCAAACAGCAACAACAGCAATTAACATAAAGAAAACATTCCTGCAAATGTCAAAAATAAATCATTCTCTAAAGACTCTATGTGGGAGGTTATGTCTGTGTGTAGGTTGAACAAGTAAAAGCATTAGTTCCCCAGAAACGTGTGTAACATATGTGTGAGTGTTTTTGTATCCGTCTCGTGTTTCTGTGAATTTTCCCTGAGTTCATAAATTCTGTATAAATGCTCGAGGCCACCCAGTGCTTTCCAGTTGGTGTGCAACAGCAGCGCATGTTTACCTACACGAATATACACGACTGTCTGCACCACTGGAATATATGTGAGACTTTACTTGAGTTGAGATTATTAACCTATTTTCGGCCAAAATATATTATGATGCTGATTCATAAAAATGTAATCAATTATGTAAAATTATAGAAGCAGGACTGTATTCTATTTTATTTAGATCATAGAAACAAACTCACTCACAAACATGCAATTGATGTGGTTTGTTAAGGTTTGGTTTGTACATCAGGCCCCATACTCAAATGTGTTGAACCCAGCTCACGTTGTTTTTCTGTGGAGTGCCACAGGGTTCCATTCTGGGTCCTGTCCTTTTCTGTCTTTTCCATTCTTGATTAGATATTTGGACCACTCAAATTTAAAGCATATCTCAGACTGGCCCCAGAATATGTAATAGCTCTTTCACCTGACAATAAACATGGTCTTAGATCTTCTATTAAGACCTCTCTTCTAAACTTGTGTTCCTTTGAGACAGCATAATATTACCTAGTTTGTTATTATTTCCATGTAGCGAGTGGTTCAACATTATCTTACAGATGTCATCAGACAACATGCCAATATAATTGAAAGTCCTGAGGCATGAACTTCGTCAGCAATTTAAATATGGTGCCTTGAGGTGAAATGATTCCATATTGAACATACAGTATGTGGTTGTTGTTTAATGGATCATTTATATATCTTATTTATCTAAAACTGGGTAATATACATTCATCAGGATAAAGGAGAGTCTTCCCAATGTGTTTTCAGACGACAATACTGCTAAGCATATTTAGTTTCAGTAATTATTTTTATTGCTTCTTTGCTTTTGTGTGTGTCTCTCTCTTGTGTATTTCACACAAACAGACTCTGACCAAACTCAATTTCTGTCCCCCATTATCTATAATTGAAAAACAAATAAAAGCAATATTACTTCTCCATGGACGGCAGACACATTTACATACCCTTGGTTCAAATTTCTATGAGGTACGCCACCATGCATCTATTACAACAGCCTCCGGAGCTTGGGCACACAAAGTGTATACAGACAATCGCAGGCAGAGTGTTCTCAGGTAATTTGCAAAAGCTATTCGTCTCGGTGCAAAGGCTACAGAGAGTTTGGTTTCAGAGTGAGAGGGCAGGGGAATGGCAGAAAGCCAGAAAGAGCTGGTTTCCGATTCAAAGTGAGAGGTAGGATTTAGCAGCACTGCAGACACAGAATGTTATGAACTGATTCCCTTATCACTCAAATGTAAATACAGTTTACCCACTCAAAAGTGTCTTATAGCATTTAGACACATCCCCCAGGGGTGCTTTTGCAGAGTTTACTGTGGTCAGCATGCTGTCTCGCACATTTTCCTCCTGTGAACCCTCGGATTGCCGGTTTGGTCGCTAATGAATCATCCTCATGTGAGCACAATGCATCTATGAAACACTTAAGGCAGAATAAAAAGAAATGAACCCTTTGCCAGAAAAATAACTGACTGCCTAAATAGACCTGATACATGAATTATAACTACAAAGTCAGTACTAGTGAATGCTTACAATTATTTTTTGAGTATCTGTCAATTGTGGACTTAATGACATATACATAATGATAAGTCACCTAGAACAGACTGCTAGATAATGAACCCTTTCAGTATTTAATGTACGACACATTGAACTGAAACCTACTCTTTAAAACAAAAGACAAGTATTTAGTCCTTCTGCCAGCTCTGTATGCTGTAGCAAAAAAGCTGACACGTGCATGCAAACAATGAACAGTTCGCAAAGATGTCATTTCTGTTTCCAAGGTTCAGAACCGTACTTTTGATTTGCTGGAAAATGCTAATTTGGTTGTCTATCAAAAGACACAATGTATACAAACTAGATGAACATTTGGATCACCAAAGCTTTTACTATTTATTCTGACAGGGACATGATAATCTTTACAAAGTTGTAATCAATCAATGAATGTGAATCCTAAACATTGTCGTTCAGACATAAGATAATTGGATCATTTCGAGAACAGTATGCCTACATCCTCCTTCCACATTGCTTCACCTTCAAGACCTTTACTCTGAGCGGATGAGCAGCATTTTCTAAATGCTTCTCTGCTCAAAGGGAAATAACATAAATTGCATTTTCTTAGCTCTATTTAACCAGTTTATACCTGGGTGAATGCTTTTTATAAGGAACTTAAGTTTGTGTAGTGTGTAAAGAAAGGTCAGTACCACTGCAGAGCTGAATCTCAATCTTTTTTCAGCACAGGATATAAATCAAAGCGGCTCAGAACCTATCTGTGTGTACCGGAGCAAAATCTTTGAGGAATTCCCCTCCTTTCGACTCATGTTATTTGTCCTGCTCCTTATTCTTGATGTCAAATCCCAAAACTGTCTTTTGATCCACATGATGTTCAGGACGATCATAAGCTGTTTGCCATTCACTGGTTTAGCACAGAGTTCCCGTTAGCCGGTAATTACCGGACAATGACCGGTAAAATATGCTGAAGTCCGGCAAATCTAAATCTCTCCGGTCAAAATGTCCGGTCAAAATAATTTTCCCTTAGCGCAATACCGCATCAGTTGCGCCACTTATGTGACAGACAAGAATAGTATGTGACAGACAAAAGAGTATGTGACAGACAAAAATTGTCAATTCTAATGTCTAACACTTAATGTGGAGAAAGAGATGTCCTGTATGGGTTGATTGTGCGTTGATCTGTTGGTAATGCCTCGGGGTTCCGGTGGGCATGTAAACAAATGCATAATGCTGCGCTATACTTTGTGGCCTCATCCGGTTGCATAGCGACGCTTATTGTTTAGGTGTCTTTTAACAAGCAGGTAGTCATATCATTAGCTAGAACTAGCTAGATCTGATCGATATGGACATAAATGCGAGTAAAGTCTAATCTGACAGGAGAGAGAGATCGGCTGCTGCTGACGAGTCGACACGCAGCTCTGCATGATCCCCTGCAGCGGCGAGCAGAGCAAAACACACTTCAGGTTAGAAAATCACACGTAGCTATTTTAATTACCTCTCAAACTACCTAAACTAGTTATAGATATGTTTAGTTTTACTGTCGGGTCACTCATTACTGGATCCGCGAGCTGCATGATACTGACGGGCTGTCAGGAGAAGGAGAGAGCGCTCCGTTTATTATTCCCGCGTTTTTGTAAATTACTGTACACTTTTGAATAATGTAGTTAATCTACTATAATTAGTTTGTTTAATGTCGAATCATATCAATTTGTTTTAAAGCTCAATAAATAACAAAGAAGACCTTTAACCGGCACTTATCTAATTTTGTCCGGAAGATTTCAACTTTAACGGACATGTTGACCGGCAAAAAAATATTCTAACGGGAACTCTGGTTTAGCAATGAGCTGCATCTCAAGTAGCAAACGATCATGGCTGTGAATGTAATGTAAGATATAAGCTTGTAGAAGAGATATAGCATTGCGGTTGATTCCAGCTTTAAGTAACATACTTAAACATCTGTTCATCATGAAGTCAAGGTGATGATCAATTGGCTGCTTGTGTCTTGGAATATTATTAAAATATGAGTATTGAATGGAAGCTGACAAATGCTGAATACTGATTTTTCATTAAAACATGCCACATGCAGACATCAGTGGGAGGAAATGACTAATCTCCAAGACCCACATTTCATTAATAGGTCTCATTTGATGAAATACTCAAATGAAATGACATGCGTTCCAAGTCTCTAATCATGGCTTTTCCCAGAAGGTCTGAAGGGGAATTTAAGAATATCACATTAACTTTTGAAATTGGATTACCTTTTAGCTTTCATGTCATTTTAATGCAGGGTATTTCATTTGAATGTCCCCCTGACGATATAGACAGGAAAAACTGTATTTTTAGTGCATACAGAGAACTAAAGGCAAAAGTGGCAAAAGTGAGGCAAAAGTGAGGGAAGTCAAAAGTGTATTTTTCTAAATAGATGTCTCAGAAAAGGTAATGAAAATCCTTAAGATATGCACAAACTCATTCAGGTTTTGATACAGTGGAATAGAGAGCAATTTCATGTGAACATTTTTGGTATACTGAGTTGTTGATAGACAGTAATTTAAATGGAAAAACTCATTTAATGAGATTTGCTCAAGGCTACAGCAATCTTAGATTATGAAATGCAGTCTTTCCGTAAAAGCTGTTCCTTCCTGTTTGAACAGATCTGTTTTCTGTCTGCTGTAATTCTGTCAGACATGCTTTGTATTGGCTAATCACACAATGCTGATGGAGTCTTTTCTCTACAAATTCAGTTGCTGTTTCTCCATCGACCGCTGTGGCAAGCCTCCCTCCGAGCCAATTAAAAGATTACTGTACATACAGTAGATCAAGGACAGAGGCTTTGTTGTCTGCTTGGAGGGAGTTAAGAGGAAAAAAAACATAAAACAGGCTGGTTTATTATTTAAAACGACATGTAATCTCATCTAACCAGATCCCCATCTCGCTGCCCTCTTCTAGACCTGTTTACTCAGCTCAGTGTCGACTGAAAACGATTTCCAAATCAATTCACTTTGAGAAACATAATGAGGCCTGAGGTGCAGCAGAACCTGGCACTGATGATGAGAGGCGGACAGGCAATGTTCCCCTTGTGTGGATTTTAAGTGTGGCTATCTAGACCTGTTGAACATGGGGTAGGGAAAGCTTATTAATATGATGTTTAAGATGCCCTGTTGCAAAGAACTATCTGAGAAGACGTCATTGGAACCTGTTTGGAAAAGGGAAAGCTCTTTAAAAAAATACTTAAGTAAGTGATTAAAATAACATCTGTCAGTCAAACTCTTGCCCCATGAAGAAAAAGCTTTCTCCCATGACTCTATACTTTATTTTACGACATAGTATATAGTAGAAAATTAGATTAAAAAAACATAGTATAGTATGTCGAAAATATGATAAAAAATCGACATATGTCGCAAATTAGAGAAAATACGACATATTATAGCATGTCAAAAATATAATAAAAAACGACATAGGAGAAAATATTATAAAAAATGAAATAGTATATAGTATGTCGAAAATATTATAAAAAACGACAATCGAAATTGAGAGAAAAAATTGCATAGTATGTCGAGAATATGATAAAAAACGACATAGTACGTCAAAATGTGAGAAAAAACGACATACAGTAGTATAATATGTTGAAATTTGATTAAAAAAACGGCATATAGTATGTGGAAAATAGTAACTGCGGGATTCTATCATGTCAATATGGACCAAAATCTCTGAGGAATGTTTCCAGCACCTTGTTGTCTATGCCACGAAGAATTAAGGCAAAAGGGGGGCGAACCCGGTGCAAGGTGTACCTAATAAAGTGGACGGTGAGTGTATGTCAATGTCGTGGTTGTTGTGCTGCGACCAATTAGCCAAACTATTAATTTTGAAGCAGCTTTGAATTAACTCCGTCAGCCAACCACCCATAACATCATTTATGAAATGAGCACAAGATGAATGTTAATTACACTGGACATTCAGGGAGTTGACATCATGGAGCATTTGAGTGCTTGAAGACCAACCACCTGAACATCCATTAGATATAATGCAATCCCCGGCAGTATTCACTCAATTAATTGTATTAAGAAGCTCAACCTGTAATATGAATGTTATATTGCCACTCCACCAGAGAGGCATTGATACAACTTTACAGAATTGTATTATAATATGCAATTTAAGAAAATATTTACCGTAGTAAAAGTGGATACATTTAGTTCAGTCAGTTTTGGATTTACAGTAACAGTGTAACAGAACATATAACAAAAATAAAAAAGATAGTCAGGGAAACATTAGGGGGTAGGGGTGTGTGAATTGTTTTGTTTTACCTCAGCATTTTTTTCTATCTTTCTTCAAAGATAAGAACTCTATTCTAATCCTTATTGTTGTTTTTCAGGAAAATGTATTCCATATACGCAGTTAATAAAGGAATCATATTTTAACAAATCAATTTTCTTATTAATGTTATGAGTTGCTGTAGGACCTCACAATACAATACATTACAGGGAAACATGCATCACCACAAACAGAGTCTAACATAATCTAAAGTGTATGTATTGCTTCTTTTTGGCAGGTGTTTATGTTTTATTGTACAGGTACAGTATACCAGCTGTTGCATCCGCCTGATTTAAATTCATACATATAGAGAAGGCAATAAAATCACATGATGAAAAATGTTTGAAAGGTGTTAAATATCAGAGAGCTAGTTATAATATACAGCATGATTCACCTGGTGACATATGGTATCCACATGCATACACACAGCCCCATTAACACCAAGCGCTTAGGCAATATCTATTTGCCTGTGGCGACAGTAGCATTCGTTGAACAGTAAAGTCTCTTCTGCACATCATAATTATAACCCATCCTGTCTGTACAGAAGAAAAAAACGCCTCTCATCCTCAGTTGAAACAGTTTTCTCTCTTTCTTTCGCTCACTAATTACAGCTACAGGTGAAACGATGTGTGCAAAATAATTCACTTGCCTATTTTAGTCTGACATTCTCACATCTGTTATCTGTTTTTCACACAACTGCCATGCTCAGTAGACACTTGTGGTGGAAATTCCACACTTAATCGCCTTCTGGTAAGAAAATAACAAATATACAAGCTTAAACCAAAGTTGTGTTATTTAGAGTTATAGCATTTCACGGAATCAATCTATTTCCAGCTGGAAGGACAGATAATCCTGCATCACTGATTTAGTACGAAGATCTGAAAAACAAGCACTTTATACAGGAAAAAGACAAAAGGGGGGGGATTATAGCCCATCTGGCCAATTGAAAAGTTGGCCAGATGGGCGAAACTTGCATACATGGTAATTACAAACCTAAGATCCATATGATAATTGCCTGACAATGGTCAATCTGACACCCTTCTGTCTGAGAACATTTAGCAGGAGTGAATTTAAACTGTTAGAAAATAAAGTTACAGTGACATTGTTGTAAATGCCTTTTTTGGTCTTGTGGGAGGCGGGGCTTAGCCTCCACCTACCAGGCCACACCTGATCCCATTTAAGGCCTGAAATCAGCCCTGCTCAGTCTCTCTCCAGGCTCATCTCAATTGAATATTTCACCTCCTCCTTTCCCTCACTCGCGGGGCTGTGGTGGTTGTATAGTCTGACCGCTGCAGGAAGGAAGGACCTGCGGTATCTCTCCGTGAGACAGCTGGGGTGCAGCAGCCTGTCACTGAAGGAGCTGCACAGTGAGCACAGGGTGTCCTGGAGGGGGTGGGACATATTGCCCAGCAGGGAGGACAGCTTGGCTGCCATTCTCCTGTCTCCCACCACCTCCACAGTGTCCAGAGGACTCCCCAGGACAGAGCTCTCATCGTGGGTCCTCATATTTTGGCTGGTATGCCAAGGCAGAGGCACTTAAGGCAACCCTCCCTAACATGATAAAAGTTTCTACAGACATTATATATAATTAAATGAGATTTATCAGACATTTCTACGATAACACTCTTTCTCTCCTTCAAACAAACACATATTCAGGTAGTTCATTGTCAAGCTACACACACACCTCAGAGGGATGGAGGGAAATGGATTCAGGTAGGGGAGAATGGCAGGTCATTAAGTGAACCAGTGGAACATGCTGCTCTGACCCGCCACTGCAAAGGAGCAGGCAGCAGTGTTATCACACACTCCATCGCCCAACCTTACGCGGCCGATCTGGGGAGTGCATGACATGAGTGTGTGAGACTGTGTGTGTGTGGATTGACCTTATGGTGCACACACACTCACCTTGGCTGGCTACTGTGGAGAGGACAGGGCACGGCTAGTCGTGACCTTGGAGCTCCTCAGAGTTCATTATTAATAGAGTATCGGTGTTCACACAGTGTGTTGCCTCTCAACCTCTGTGTGGACACCATGCAGTCGGTGGTCGTGACCTTCGTGCTACAGATTGATGCGGATGAGAGGTGAAAGAGGGGAATCGGTGCACAATGTGTGATTACAGATGCTTGAGCGTTGTGTTAAAGCGTTTGCCAATTACATTCATGAGTGTGATGGCTGACATTTGGATGTTAGAAAGTAAGAAAATAAAATCTTTTCAAAGCCAGTTGAGGATTAACTGTCATAGATATGCAATAAAGCTATCATACACAAAAGGAAAAATAAAATATAGGTTCTGATTTAATATTTAAATTGAACAGGTATTAATTCAATTTTACAGTTAAACAGTTAACTAGTTAAAAAGGATTGTTGTTATGAAAAAAAACTATGGAAAACTCACATGAACAATAGCATCATTTGAAAAACAGATCAAACATTTGTTTATACCGAATAGTATCGCACACTAGATTAAGAGCTATTTTATGGCTGGTATTAGCGATGTTTCTACCCAACACTTGTCTTCCTCAGGCAAAAATAATATGGTCAAAATGATGCATATAAAAGCTTTAAGCCAAAAATGAGAACGAGTATAGACTCATACCAAAACATCCTTTAAGTAATCACTTCAGCCCAATGCAAGGATTTCCTTTTCTTGCTGTGTTTCTGGGCCTCAACCTCTGTAAGAATGTTACAACCAGGTGTCAGATTAGGGATGCAATAGTCTTACCATGGTGCTGAAACCTTGTCCTACTGTAACCTCATCATGACTGCGGGGATTTGTTGTTTTTCAAAGGCCAACATAATGTGCACAAAACCATGATAATGTTATTAATTTATAAACAGGATGTGGCATCATTTCCTGTCAGGCCTCTTTGAAAAGGTCAGAGGGTCAGCATTAAACAACATAATCATGTCACGGTACAACACACCTAATTTGTTCTAATTTCAATCCGGTTGTGAGCTTTGTTAATATTTATAAAAAGAACAAATGGTTGTCAAAGGACATAGAAACAGAGTGGTTTTGAAGCAAAAAGAAACAAAGAAAGAAACGAGTAAAGTAAAAGAATCAAACGAACAAAAAGAGAAAAGAACGAATGGAAGAGAGTTGTATAGAAGTTACGCAGATAAAGGGATTAAAGTCTTATTTCTCTCTGCTCTCTCCATGACTAAGCAGAAGATAAAGATAATGGTGCTGATTTCACATTCAGAATAAAATAGTCTCTTTATTGCTTGAGAAGACTTTGAAAAGAATGAGATTGTGGCTGGAGACCAGACAGTGGAACATAGCTATTCTCAAGAAGGGTTGAAGAAGCTGCAAAGTGAGCGAGGGTTTGGTTCTTGATACGTTTTTAAACTTTATTTAAGCTCACATTTAAAATAACAGAGCATTAGATTGACCAAGCAATGAACATGTCTAATGTTTGGAGCTGTTTCGGATAGTTAGGTTTTTGTAATGCTTTATTACACTTCAAAATACTCCCAAAAACGAATTGCTTTCCAGTGTTTTTTATATATATATATATAATGAATACAAACCAAAAATAAAAATACATCCTAATTTCAGCCATTTGTCCAAAACTAAAATCTGTTGATTCTCTGTGGCTGCTTTGAAATTATATTGGCTGTTAAAACATTAATGATATGTTTTAGGGTGCATTTGCGTGAAAATAGTATTTGTCACCTCTGAAATCGAGCACCTGCTTCTAATTCCAAAAAAGATAAAGAATAAAGCTTACTGCATAACATTGTTTCTGATTGGAAACGCAATCATCAGTCACTCTCGTAATTGCATTTTCATGCCGTTCAGTTAAAATTAGAATAATGTGCAACACTGTGTGCATACATCAAGGCTACATTAGCATTAGAGCTGCGCTGGCCCATCACCAGGTAAAGTGTTCATTTCAGGAGAATGAAATAAATGCTCCCAGGGGCCACTCCTACATGAAGTGTCATGGAGCACACCCACCCACCCACACACACACACACACACACCACACACACACACACACACACACACACACACACACACACACACACACACACACACACACACACACACACCACACACACACACACACACACACACACACACACACACACACACACACACACACACACACACACACACACACACACACACACACACACACACACACACACACACACAGTCTGTGTCCTGGCTGTCAAAGCCGTCACAAAGCTTTGGGTTGACCCCGCTCGACCCTTTGCCTTCATGCCATTGTGTGCTCCCTTTCAATTTCAATCTGCCCCGCGGTGGACACAAGCCATTTGGAAAACTGCTGAGTACATCAAACTTTCTACATGGCTACACAGGAAGAAAAATCTGCTCCTCGGAAAAAAAGATCTCTGGGTCTTCAAGATATGCTGGGACAACGATAGGTCAATTTACAACTCGAGAACTTTCACACTTGTGTCTGAAGGGTGTCTCTTTTAAATTGCTCTTTTAAGAACAACATGGATGAGTCATATCAAATGATATCAATGGTGCAGGAGAAGGTACTAAATTAGATGAACCTGTTATACTTGATGATCATTTCAGCAGCGTTTTTCTTTTTTAAATATATTATAGCTTTTTATCCGCGCTAGCAGGGATTGCAGTGCGGTCAGTTGCATTACCTTTTTGGACCATGCTTAAATATTTCAACAACTTTTAAATCCATTACCGTTAATATATACAGTTGTTGTCTCCAATGGATGAATATTAACTTTGGTGATCCCCTGAATGTTGCTTTAGCTGCAGCAGCAGGTCAAAGGTTTTCAATATTTTGTTAATCGAGCCGACAGGATGTAAGCAAAGGTTTGGAGTCAATTTTCCTACGCATGGAATAACAGCTTCACCAATCGGTCAAGGGCCAGAAAAGAAATGTCTGTAAAACAGCAAATACTTTTTTTTGGTAAATCATAACAAATCTTACAAGTATGAAAACTTAAATTGCCATTATATAAATCAACAGGTCGTACACATTGTACAATTCTCTAATAGCCCAATCCATAGTGGCTGGGAGGCTGAAGTCTAGGTTTTAATATACAGTATATTGGCACACACACACACACACACACACACACACACACACACACACACACACACACACACACACACACACACACACACACACACACACACACACACACACACACACACACACACACACACACACACACACACACACACTTTTTTTTTATATATCTACTTTGCCATCCACCCTATAAAAGGTTAAGGCAGTGGCTGTGTGCTAAGCAAAGACTGGTCCGAATAACTTTTCAATTTTAATCAGTCAAACTCTTACCACAGATTTGCTCTTTCACCACTGTTTGCTCTTCTCTTCTCCTCATACTATTACCCATCTGCTCCTATCTGCAACTGTATATCACCTCTTTCTACCCCCACCTGCTCCATGATTATATTCTCGCTCATAACCATCCCACATGGCCACTCTGCAAACACACCCACATATATATATCTCTCCTTTCCGGGGCCTGTCTTAGATTCTGATTTGGGTTTGGCAGGGGCATGTTTGCTCTCTTCCTTGGTCTTAGCAGCCGATGCAGTAAAAAAGAGCAGGACGGTTGATTATTGTTTGCGAGATGTGTGTGTGGGAAGACAGAAAGGGGAAGATATTGCGAGGATTTATTTCATAGACAGAACCTCCTGGTGGGATATGTGTTCAGCCTCTCTGTGTCTGGCAGGAGGGTTATAGCCCCACTGAGCTGCTCCTGACTAGAGGGGCTGAGAGACTCATCCATTCCCTCACAACATTTCCTCTATTTCCCAATGTTGCCGATTCCCTACTGCGGCTTCAGGCAGCGCGCATACACTATGATTTTAGGTAGGGGTGTTGGAAATCAATCACATAGCAGGGTCTCAAGACACTTTTGAGTGACATGAAAAATCTATTTATGTGTTTGTTAGAAAAGAGAGCTCGGAGTGTTCTAAAAAGCTGCTGAAGCATGTCAGATTTTCAAAGGAGCTACGAGTGACAGCAAAGGGTACCTGAGAGTAAATATCACAATTTGATTAGTTCTAGAAAGAAAAGTCATGAAAAAAACAAAACATTGCTTTGGGGTTTGGGGATTTCTGTAGTATGGGTTTCACAACAAGCCCTACACTTTGACATAATATTGTAGGACACATTTGGACGGAAAGGTAAATAAAACAAAATGGTAAAGGCTGTCATTTAGCAAGAACATATATTTTTAAGAAATACATTATCTGCTCAAAGGCTGATTTATATATTTATTCTAGCAGCAAATTACATTTGCATTATTGCATTGTGTGGGGTTCAACTTTTGTATATTGGACCGGCAAAGACCCATACTCAAAAAAAGCAAAGAACTAGGTGTGGTTCACCGTACTCGGCACAGCCCATATGTAGCACAAATATTGCCATGCATGGCAGACGATCCACTCGGAAACACTGATCAAAATATGTTACTATGTCAACATATTTGACTGTACTGTTAAGCTACGGTAGTTTGTTTCCTGTTTGCAATGTTCAAAACAGTCAAGGAAAAACCAAGCTACGCCCAACGGCTGGAAGAATTTCACCTCATCAGGCGTTGGTTATTCGCCTGCATTAGCGCATGTTGCCAAGAGAGTGATGAAAGTATTCACTATTCCAATGCCCGTTTGTTTAGAAAACAGATATCTTTAGCCAAGCCCCAAAAATCCCTTTATCGTTGCAGGTGTTTTGAATTTCCACTATCATTCAAATGTATGTTTTTGAAAAGATGAAGTGTATCAGAACGCTGAGCAAAAGCAACCCAACAAACCTATTTTCTTCCTCTTTTCTTCCCAAACAATGACCTTTGTGTGGACCCTGCCAACTCCTCAGCCATTCAGGCAGAGAGTGGTCCGGGGGGGGGGCCGCGGTCTGATTCTGTGTTGCTGCCAGAGTGCTGTTGCCCTTTTCGCCTACTATAGCACTTCCATTTTAAGGAGTTGATTGTTGTGGTCATGCCCAGGGGTCCCGAGGAGGAGCTGTGCCCTTCTGCTCATTCTAACTGCCCACAGACCGTGTCAACAGTGATCCACATTGACACATGAGCGAACTAGAATTGAACACAGCTGACTCAAACACCTATTTTGACTTAAAGGTTTCCTATGATGCTATTTTTAGGCATGTATTATGGGTCTCAGATATATACAAAAATATAAATACATGTCTATGATGTGTTTTGCTCAAAATACCAAACAGATCACCCATTCTAGCCATGCCTCATATCCCTCTATTTCAGCCCTGTTACTAAAGTGCTGATTCGGGGTATAAAGCTTTCAAAAAAAATGCCTGCTCAGAATTCTACCGAGATACTCAGCTAAATGCTGCCGTGATGAAACGCCACATCATGTTCCAAACCACATCAAGGATCATATCTGAAACAGAATGGAGCTCAAATGCTTTTTTTCTTGCGGGTTTACTACAAGGTGAGTTCCTTTTTGTATTTTTTGCTTTTTTACACATACTCTCTCCAGTACAGGTTAGCTCTGAGTGTTAGCGATGCTTGCTAATGTAAACAAAGACCATATTACGTCCAAAACACATCGAGCATTGTTTCTGATAGCGAAGTTTCTGATAGGGCCGTGGGTGTAAAGCCAACCCACATTGCCGATATTACGTCATATCGGCAGCAAATCTGGATCAGCTCCGTTGTACCCCCTTTTTCTTTTTTTTTGGTACGGAGGAAAAGAGAGAGGGTTTTGTTTTCCGACACTTTGTGATATTTATATATAAAAGACATAAAAAAGTGCATTTTGCATGATAGGACACCTTTAAACTCTTTGAGAACCAAATGACGGAAACAGCAGACTGAAGCCCCCAAACTCAAGGTGTAGTGTGATTGTTTATATTGAATGGCTAAGAGAAGTAGCAAACATTTCCGAAGAATCACACAAACCTGGTGCCGCTAAGCTTGTTTAGACAATGTGAGATATAAACTAATCTCTCCTTCTGCTTTTCTATTTATCATTTTCTTATCTTTCAAAGATGGTTATAGAGAGAGTGGTGGGAGATAAAGTAGGGCCTTTGCTTCAAGCAGTGGAAAACAGCAACATCATACTGTGAAAAAGCCCCACATAATTACTGTGACTACTGAGGGGAAAAAAGCATAGTTGGTTTCCAACCTTGTGGTTATCTCACATGAAGATGAATGCCAAGATTTACTTAGAGGATAGCCAATGTTTCTTCACTGGGGGACATGTTGAAAATAAAGACAGAACAAAAACGGAACTACTGTTTCACTGTTGGAGCTCTTTGGTAAAAGTCCTTGTCTTTTTTTGAATGGTTGTACAAGAAGTCTTTGGGACATGTTGGATTTGAATATGATCAGCGAGTGCTTTTCTACCCCTTGTGGTAAAGGACCCGATGTCCTAAGACACACCACAACAACAGAGAAATACAGATAAACAGAGGAAGAGCAAGTGGAAGATTAGACTAGCAAAGAGAAAATGTAAGAAGGCTGGAAAAGAGGAAAAAAAAGAAGAGTTGAAAGAGAAAGATAACACTCAATAGAATATTCATGAACGTCCCCTCATATTCTTTCATGTTCAGCTGCTGGTGATGATGGGACTTTGACACAAGAGTCCTTGCTTTCTGATAAGTATGCTTTTACATGCTCCCACCCACCCCTATAGCTCTTCCATGGCCCCTGCATCCTGGCCCCCTAATCCTCCATCTCCGTTTGGATCCGCAGCTATAGGGACCCAACCTTCCCAAAAGCCTCCGAGGCTCCTGAGCTGTAGTACTTACTGTGTGTAATATGATCAGGCTGGAGCAGAGCCTCCACCACTGAAGACAGCTTGCTGTAGAGATAATTTCAGACAGAGGGAAAGTCACATTTTTCACTCATACATGACTGACTTAATCTGGGTGTGCTAGCAATGGGAAAAAGATGAAACACACCAGTAAATCAGAACAAACCATGAATAATCCCAACATGTCTTCATACCACAATATACTTGTTGCCAATAAAAACCACAAAGTGGAAGTTTTAAACACGTGACCATGGTCGCAGTTTTAAACATGTCATCAACCTTGTAAATCAGAATACAATTGTGTTAATGCAGCAAAACTACTTAGGTGAAGGAAAACAATGTACTTTGGGTTGAAACACATATTTATGATACCATCATAAGAACATGATGTGGTTATGTGCGCAGAAAGTAACATAGGTACAGAGGAATTTACAAACTTAACTTCAAATTGTTTTTCATATGCAGACTTGGTCACTCATAACATTAAAGGGGCCTATACTGTACTTCTTTTTGTGCTTTTCCCTTTCCTGTAGTGTGTTATCTAGATTTGTGTGCATGTAAATGGTCTGCAAAGGCTAAAATCCCAAAGCTCACCACAGAGGCGTTTCTCTTACACACACTCCCCCCCCTGCCTGAAACGCCTGGATTAAGCTCCTTTATTTACTTCCGTAACATAGTGACACTTTGCGCTTCTATTGGCTAAAGGTCCAACACATTGTACAGGATTGTCTAAGGGGCGGGACATCTCAAAGCAGCTGAATAATAACCACAGAGCCAGCCAGCCAACCAATCAGAGCAGACTGGGCTCTGGTTTCAGACAGAGGGTGAAAAGGCAGTATGAGAAGAATAAAGTGCTTTTTGAACATTAAAGCATGGAGACATGTCACAGTGGAGGCACAAAATACAATTATCAAGCTGTAAATGAAAACACTATAATACGGCCCGTTTGACCTCAAATAATTCGACCTGTGTTTTTGTTTCATAATGGTCCAAAAGTCCTGTGCTTGTTTGACGTATCCATCCACCCTAAAAGTCTTTAATATGTTGACTTTGTCCCTCTTTATATTAACTCACCTGATTTCCTTGTTTGCTTTACAAGCGCCACTTGTTTGCTTTACAAGCGCCACTCTCTACAAACATAAGTATGGGTCTTAGGCGCCGTTTACACGAGGAGAAAACTGCTTGTATCTGCATAGTTTTGCGTGCGTATAGCCCTATTATTTACACGAGGCCGATAGAAACTGACCCCACAAACAATAACTGGTCCCAAGGTGGATAGATTTGCAAACGAAACGCTCTGGGGGGTCAACCGAGTCCGTGTAATCACCTCTATACGAATATTTCCTGGAAAAATAGGATAGCCCCGCCTCTCCTGCTCACTGCTGTACTAGCAACTATCAAAAATAGCTGTGTTAATTAAACGCACAAGGGGTTCTTGAATGAAATAATATTATAAAAGGCAAACCAGAATTGTTAACGCCCAATATACTCCTTAAACAAAATAAACAGAGTCAGATTTCATGCATTGATACATTATATTGACAAAGGTGCATCTCACCCGGTGTTTGTAGAGAATATCTCTCTTTCTGAGCCGTCCTCTTGATGCAATATCCACAGAGACGTGCTTCTTGGTTTCTTTCAGTTAACTTCCCCGTTGCATTTATCCATATGCTGAGGAAATGACTATATCCCGCTGAATACCAGCAATCGCCACACACACTGACTTCCTCCTGTCAGTAGCTACTGCTAGTGCTACTGCTACTGACCATGCTACAGATATTAGTGCAAAAATATACAGCTCCTCTACCACAACCATCAGCAACAACAGATTCGGTTTCTTTCAGTTTCTTTCAGTTTCAGTTTCAGTTTCAGGGCTTAAACAGAAGGGTAGCCATGGCAACATTGCTGCGGGGCTGCTCCAGGCTGCTCTTCTTCGCGGCTTTTGGTGTATTTTGGCGGAAGTTACAGCGCCACTTACAGTCCCAGCATATGTACTACAGCGTTTCCAGCGGCCTCGTTTAAACAGACACGTTAAATGAAACAAATGCATGTGAACGGAAGACTTTTTTGAATACGCATACTGTGCATAAACGCAAACGGTCCCGTGTGAGCGGGGCCTTAATAAGCTGTTTGCTCAGAGGACCTTAACAGCCCTTTAGGAAGCCTTCACCAAACTGTGTCCAAACCGCGTCTCAGCTATTGTAAAATCACTATAAATGACTATATCTCATGGGTTATTTCTCAAGTATAAATAACATGTGTACTAGTAAACTGCACTGGTATCATGAATTTTAACATGGTTCGCAACATGCTAGCCGACCGCACCTACTCTGCCATACAATATAGCAGAGAGGAACTTCTCCAATTGCGAAACTTCGTGGACAATAATAACCCTCCGACAAACCATGGAGATTCACCATGGCTACCTGTTGCTGTTCTACCTGAGAGACGCAAGAAGAGGACAAAGCGCGGATGCCGGGCCGGGTTGCTGGTCAGACTGAGGAAACGAGAGAATCGGCCCCCTCTTCCGAGTATTCTTCTGGCTAATGTTTAATCCATTGAAAATAAGCTAGATGAACTCAGAAGCCGGATTGCTTTTCAACGGGACATTAAGAACTGTAACGTGTTAATTCTCACTGAGACTTGGCTCAACCCCGCTATCCCGGACTCCGCCATTGTCCCTGTTGGATTCTCTATTTTTCGTCAGGACCGGACTGCAAACTCGGGGAAAAGTAAGGGAGGCGGTGTGTGTGTAATGACTAACAACAACTGGTGCTCAGATGTGAAGATTATTTCATCGGACTGTTCCGCACAGCTAGAGCACCTCATGATCTCATGTCGGGCCTTCCATCTGCCGAGGGAATTCACATCTGTTGTGATAACAGCAGTGTATATCCCGCCGCAGCCACTCGCCGACAACAACACGGCACTCGATCAGCTGTTTGGGATTATTGATAAAACCGAGACTTCACGGCCAGATGCGGCGTTCGTTGTGGCCGGAGATTTCAACACCGCCAACATGAAGAAGGTTTTGCCAAAATATTACCAACACATCAACTTCCCGACGCGCGGGGGAAACATACTGGACCATGTTTATTCCCCTTTCCGGAATGGATATAAGGCTCTCCCTCGCCCTCCCTTCGGCAAATCAGACCATATCTCACTACTGTTGTTGCCTGCGTACAAGCAGAAACTAAAAAGGGACAGACCGATTACAAGAACAGTACAACGATGGAGCGTGGAGTCAGATGAGGCACTGCAGCATTGCTTTGCATCCACGGATTGGAGTGTGTTTGAGGACAATAACATCAACACACACACGGACACTGTCATCTGCTACATTGGGAAATGCATCGATGACGTGGTACCGAAGGTTTCTGTACGGACATTCCCAAATCAAAAGCCCTGGGTAAACGGTGAGGTGCGCGGCAAACTGAAAGCGCGCACTATCGCGCACACAGCGGGAGATTTGGAGGAGTACAGGAAGTCTAGGTATGATCTCCGGAGAGCAATTAAAAATGCAAAGAGACAGTACAAAGACAAGGTGGAATCTGACTTCAAAGGCTGTAACACTAGGAATATGTGGGCGGGACTAAGGACAATGACTGACTACAAAGGAGCAGCGGGGGGTGCTGCGGGAGTGTCTGCGTGCGCATCTCTCCCAGATGAGCTAAACAGTTTTTTTGCACGCTTTGAGAGCAGCCGGGCTGTGGAGGTACAGAGGGACCAGGAGCTACACTGCCCTTTTGTTTTAAATAGGGCAGATGTGTGTAAATCCTTTAAAAGGGTTACCCCACACAAGGCTCCTGGACCTGATGGCATCCCTGGCCGTGTTCTCAGGGTGTGTGCAGTTCAGCTGGCAGAGGTGTTCACAGACATCTTCAACAGGTCCCTGCTGCAGTCTGTAGTCCCCACATGTTTTAAACACTCCACCATCATTCCTGTCCCCAAAAAGACAAAAATCACCTGCCCCAACGACTACCGCCCAGTAGCACTCACCTCCATCATAATGAAGTGCTTTGAGCGGTTAGTCAAATTATTCATCACCTCCTCCCTCCCTGAATCTCTGGACCCCCTGCAGTTTGCCTACAGAGCAAACAGGTCCACAGACGACGCCATAGCCCTCACCCTCCACACTGCCCTCTCACACCTGGACCCGAAGAACAGGAACACATATGTGAGAATGCTGTTCATTGACTACAGTTCAGCATTCAATACCATTGTGCCCTCCAAGCTGGCCATCAAGCTCAGAGATCTCGGGCTCAACAGCGCCCTCTGTGACTGGATCCTGAACTTCCTGACGGGCAGACCCCAGGCAGTGCGGTTGGGAAACATCACATCCTCCACCCTGATTCTAAACACCGGTGCCCCTCAAGGCTGCGTGCTCAGCCCTCTCCTCTACTCCCTGTTCACCCACGACTGCGTGGCCACACACAGCTCCAACACCATCGTGAAGTTTGCTGATGACACGACCGTCATCGGCCAGATCACAGACGATGACGAGACGGCGTACAGAGAGGAGGTCGAAAACCTGACATCTTGGTGCCAGGATAACAACCTCCATCTCAACATCAGCAAAACAAAGGAGCTGATTGTGGATTACAGGAAGCAGCAGGGAGAGGGACACGCCCCCATCGCCATCAATGGGACTACGGTGGAGAGAGTCAAAAGCTTCAGGTTCCTTGGGGTCCACATCACTGAGGACCTGACATGGTCTCTTCACACCACCACCATCACCAAGAAAGCTCGACAGCGGCTCTTCTTCCTCCGCAGGTTGAGGAGGTTCAAAATGGATTCCAGGATACTCTGCAACTTCTACAGGTGCACGATAGAGAGTATCCTCACTGGCAGCATGACGGCCTGGTACGGCAGCTGCACCGACCTCGATCGTAAGGCTTTACAGAGGGTGGTGAAAACTGCACAGCACATCACCAGGACGGAGCTGCCATCCATGGAGGACCTTTACTCCCAGCGGCTCAGGAAGAAATCACTACGGATTATCAAAGACCCCCATCACCCCAGCCACAAACTGTTCTTTCTGTTGCCGTCTGGCAGACGTTACCGCAGCATCCTGGCAAGGACAAGAAGATTCGGAGACAGTTTCTTCCCGCGGGCAGTGAGACTGTTAAAAAATTGAACTGTTGAAACAACATCAAACATTCATCTGCTACTCAGTAGTATGTATCTAATACCTAATATATATATATCATTCCAATAACTTGTATATAGACTCATACTGCACTATTCCACATCATAACTTTATTTCATTTTTATAACTATTATTATTTTTGTATTGCTCTTGCTCTTATTGTTATTATGTTATTATGTTGCATTGTTGGAGAAGCCTGTGACATAAGATTTTCAACTGCATAATTACTCTGTAGCTATGTCAGATTGACAATAAAGAACCTTGATAAAGAACCTTGAATATATTGTATTGCAGGAATGAAATCCGTTGTGTGTTTGCTGCTGTCAGGATGCATTGGTGTATTCTGCAAATATGCTTTGACCTTGACTTTAGTCTTTCTCCACTTTCTTTAAGCCCTAGCAATGCGAAGCTTCTATTTCAGCCTCATCTATAAAAACATAAACTACAGTCAATATTACACAAACCAGCCATTTCTCCAGGGATCCAGTGTGGACAAAAGCAGCCACATCCTCATATGCAAGATGCAAAAGGTTACACTGTTCTCAGCTACCAGGATGACCCTTTATCTAGCCTTGCACTATAAAGTCAGGGTTGTTTCTTAATGAGAATCATAGCATGAAAAAAAGAAAGAAAAGAAAGATGCTTCTGTGATGCTGAAATCTCTAGTGTCATCAGTCACAGTCTGTTGCTGATGCTTTGGTGGAGGTATGGACCTTAGAAAAAGGGTGCTGAAGTATACAGTACATACGTTAGAACATAAAGCAGCACACATGCACATACTGTAGGTTCAACAACACTACACAGCACATTTCCAACGTCAGGCTGTTTTTACAAGAGCAAACTATCAGCAAACACTTATTTTTTGCAGACAGAAGCTAAAACAAACATACTGAAATGAGCAAAGCAACACACATTGATATAACTATTGGACTTAGTACAAAAATAATAGAGGCAGCAGATTTCCCAAATAGTTCTTTCCTCTATAATTGAAAAATAATGAGTTGGGGTTAGGGTGCTGTGACAACATTTTAGAGTGACTAAGCCTCATCCCAGCGTTGTCTACAGAGTGTAGTTTTGCCAGCTGGATAACAAGCATTAATTTGAATTGTTTAATAAGGCACCCACATAATTCATCTTTCTTGATATCCTTACTAAATCCCAGTATCCCTTCCAATTATGTCCGTATTTGACAATTGCAGACATCGGAATTTAGGTCCAATGGTCGACTTTAATGCCAGTGGAGAACGTTTTTTGCACCTTGTGTGAAAGTATTTAAACAATCAATTGGTAGGTTGAGAGACTTTTAATGAACCACCAATTATTTGTCAAGCTTTCCCTAACCTCAAATACACTGTGGTGCTAAGCATACATCTCCAAAATCAATCAAAGTGATTGGCATTGGTGGGGATTGAAGATTACAGTATACGGAAGCAATACTGATATCAACTAGAATTGTATCTTTATTTAAAAAACTGGTCAACATATCTTCCTACAGTTGACCTATGTTTGTGTCAACACCAAAAAACACTACCTTACGTGCATACAAATGTATGTACAAAGTCACTGGTGCTTTGAGACGCCTATTATAATTGGACACTGATCCCATCTTGAACATCAGCCTCTATCTGGCTCCCTCTTCACAACACTCCATCCTATTCATCACCCCTTTCCCTTTCATTCACATTGTATCTGTCTGACTCCAGCATTTACTCTTATTCAGTTCCTCTCCTTTGAGATGCTGCCAGCGTCATTCTTGCTGTTTCATGTACACAAGTAGCCATGGCAACTGGCGAATAGAGCTGTATAGCATCGTTTAACTTTTGTGGTCGACATGTAGACATGCAGAAAAGGCTCGGGATTGATGCCATGAAATGACACATACACAGTCACATCTGGGGGGAAATAGGCGTAGTTACTCAACCTTTATATATGTACCTGATCGGTTTTGGCTGTATGTCACAAAACATGAGGTTTCTGGTTTGTTATCTGCCATTTTACAATTTGTTCAATCACCAAATATGTCAGTTAGCTGGAAGTTACATGTGTTCAAACAAGCTGATATGCACTTCAGATTCGTTTTGATCCGTGAATTCTCCTTGCCAACATGCCCAATACCATTCCAAACTTCCACTTTAATCCGTACATGTGTTTGCATCCTAAATATAGGGAATAGTTTAAGGGAGAGATTAAAGCATCCAGATATTTCATTTAGCTGTCCGAGTGTGCTGATGAGCTGTCGGTTCTTTGAAACATCAGTTCTCTGCAGGTGCAATCTATTCCTCCCATTACCGTCTAGTTTCATCCATAATAGTGATGGGCTGCTCTGAAAGATGAGCATATGCATGGTTGGAAAGCTGATGAGCTGAAGTAAAGCATTTATCAGATTTTTTTTTTTTTTGGCAAGGGGATAAACGAAGCTGGTGTACAAGAAATGCTATTAATAAAGAAGACTACAGAAATGCTAGATTTTCTGAGGCTGTACTTAGGCCCAGCATGTCTTCTATGTTGTATATTATTCTCCCTTCTCCTAAAAAGAACATCTGAAACATGGCTGTCCAGATTATAACCCGTGATTTATGAAACTGTGCAAAAACAAGAATTCACAAATACTGGGTTTCCTTCTGGACACGACGCTAAAACATCACAGTTACAAACAAATATTATCAATATGGGAATATTGCTTTTTCAACATGGCTAACATGACCTTTTCATTATAATTGCCAATATCATTTTTCTTCAAGCATTTTTCAGTTTTAGTTTACTTGTTTTACTAAAAGTATCTTTGTTATTTTTGTAGGGCTTGGTGTTACTTCTTATGCACATGCCACTCTTAGCTCAGTCAAATGAATGGAGAGAGAAAATGACTCACTTTTAACAACTTGACCCTAATGGTTTTTAAAAAGAAATGTTCACTGGCTAGCGGAATTACTTTTATTTTGAAAGTCCTGGGGCCTCGTTTGGCATGCTAACATTACATTTCTAGATTAGATTCAACTTTGGTCATTGCACAGAGTACAAGTACTAAGACAACGAAATGCCGTTAGCATCCATCCAGAAGTGCAAAATAAGTAGTCATTTAGTGTTATTTGGAGTATAATATAAATACTGTATACATATGACAGTATTTACACTATCAACACTATAAGGAGCTATAAACATTATAAACAGCCGTATATACATCGAATATACTATCAGGCTAATTCGTATTGCAGATGTGTAGTCATCATACTTGGTATCACTTATTAATATTCATCCTGGGGGGGAAAATGTGTAGTAAACTTCATTACTATCGATCCGATAGTGAAAGGACAATTGCCTCTTTTACAACCAAACACACACAGCAACTCCAAACACATTTTCTAGTCTAGTGCATCACAAAATGTAATCCTCAACTGTGGCTTGAGGTATCAATACCAGTCTGATCTGAAAATAATAATAACTGTAGGCTTTATGTCCAGTTGACATATTGCTGATTGCAAAGGGCTCAATTGAGATTACAGCCTGTGGCTCAGATGTAATTGATTTGCCGTGAACCTGCAAACAACATCCACCACAAAGTTCAAGCTCGTGAGTCGGTATGATCATTTATCAAACTCAGACGTCTTGCCGGACTGGAACCTCCCTTCTGTTTCTTTTTACAGACACCTCTTGTGACTCCTCTGCCTTGACATGCGTCTGAGACATCAGGGTTTCTTTCTCGTTTAGTCTCCACGCCTGACAGGAGCGCTCCCTTCACTCATCATCTGTCTACCTCAATAAAGTTCATTCGATTGCATGCACACCGGCTCATTGCCGTTGAGGCCGATTAAAGCGGCATCAAAGTTTCAGCCTCTGGCATTGAAAACGTCAAGTTGGCTTTTATGAAAGTTGTATTGAATAATAGCCCTTGCCTAAACTTTCCTCCTCAATCTAAGATGTACAGTAAAGTGCATCCTCACCAAGAACTTCCTCTTTTGGAAAGATAATCTCTTGGAGACAAGCCCAATTAGTTTATCCTTTTAAACTTTGCAGGAAGTTCTTAGTTTGTTTTCCAAGTCTATTCATTAGCTGGATCGAGTGGTTTGAAAACACTCTGCTTTTAATTGTTTCTGTTTGATTCCTGCTAAGGCAAGGCCTGTAATTAAAAGAAATACAGGCAGAGGGGAGATCAATTAAGTGCTAAACTGCCAAAGTGTTCTTCAAAGTGCCCAAACAAGCAGAGGAAGTAAAGGCTAGGAAGTGGCATTCAGGCCTCTTAGCTATTGTATATTATTATATATTGTGTATTTGTAAAGCGCTTTGAGATTCATTGATAAAGCGCTATAATAAATATAAGGATAATTATTATTATTATTATTAGCTGAAACTAACGTGGTTTGTTCCACAATAATGACTCGCATGCCTAAATGAAATATATGCACATAATTCCATATTCATGTTCACAGAAATATCACGGGGACAGTATCTCGCCCAGACTGAAAGCTTGTCAACAATGCGACAAACAACATCAAATATGATCTTTTTTTCACTCGCAGCCTGAAAAACCATAAAAAACCATTTCCATCAGGACAGCAGAGTCTTGTACTGGGAACACACACGAGCTGTACATGAACTGTTGCACCTATAGCATAATACGTTGAAATATGGTCTTTATTTGAGTCCTCTTTTATCTTTATGTGTCGCCGCAGTAATTTCATACAGCATTAAATCTGACATCGCTATTGTCGGGCAGCGTGCCACCAACGCAGGTCCTTTTGCTCTATTACATAGATAACCATGTTCTCACACTGACA
Source organism: Trematomus bernacchii (assembly GCF_902827165.1). NCBI lineage: Eukaryota > Metazoa > Chordata > Actinopteri > Perciformes > Nototheniidae > Trematomus > Trematomus bernacchii. The sequence goes on along the minus strand of NW_022987803.1, from coordinate 12,870,187 downwards.
ATATCCTGTTACACATATTTCTGCCCACCACCATCAAAGCAGCATAATCTCCCCGCTGACCCACACGCTGACCTGCTCTGTTAACCGGTTATGCTGAAAAGTGCTGAGTGGCCGTTTCCTACAAATGGGATTTCCTTATCTCTTGTCGGGGAGTATTCTGTCACCAGCAAATAGATGACTCTCTCCATTTTGCTCTGTAATTCATTTCCTGGCTTTTCTCTTTGCCCCGCATTCTTCCTTTCTGACGGGTGAGGAAGATAAAATAGCGTGAGCCAGTCGTCTTCTAATGACGCTGAAGAGCTCAACTTTGCAAGGATTTATAGTGCCAGAGATGGCAAAAGTACACACATCCTTTACTCAAGTAGAAGTACAGATACTCATGTTTAAGAATACTCTGGTAAAAGTAGAAGTACTGACTAAACTTCTTTACTCAAGTAAAAGTAAAGAAGTATGGGCTTCGAAATGTACTTAAAGGTCCCATGTCATGCTTTTCCGGTTATTACCCGTGCCCTTGTGTGTTATGAAGGTTTTTATGCATGTAAACGGTCTGCAGAGTCAAAAGAGCCGAATTTAACAAACAAATTTAAATAGTTGGTTTAAACGGCATAATAATAAGAGCGATCGTCCGTTCTGTGATTCTCCAGAACACACAGATGGCCAGTCCGCCCCTGTGTAGCATGTTATTTCGATGAGAGATGAGCAGATCTCCACTGGGCTTTCAACTAAAGACACAGCCACGCAAAAACTGCGGCATTTGTACAGCTACTTATGGGTACTGCGATTTGTGAAGTGCTTTCCTCTGTGGTGAAACGATCAGCACTGCACCACGGAGGAAAGTGGCAGAAAGTCGCCTGGAGTTAAAGAGAGCGGGGCTGCGTTGCGTGCATGGCTTCCTTCTGCAGGTAACGGGGAGACGCGCTCTGGCGGCGGTCTCGTTCAGGATCCGAAAATACAATTTAAATATTTTGCACACTTATTCCACTTATTCCTAGTGTGCCACTGGTTACGGTGCCACCATTGGCCCGCCTGCCAGGGGTTGCCGACCCCTGCTATACAGAGATGCTGTATGAGAAACCAATGTGATTTTGGAAAATTGCACAATATAAATCTATTTTAGTATACCTCAACAATGGAATTATGATCAGTAGAAATTGCCATGACATGGGACCTTTAAGTAAAAAGTATCCATAACTACCATCTGTTTTAAAGAGTAACTGACCTCCCTTTATATTAATAGAACAATAATGTCATTGTTAGCTAATGAATGTTTCGATGCTGAACAACGGCAACATGACAACGTTTTCATTGGTCCCTCTTCTTTAGAGAAGACCAGGAAATTATGGATACACGGATCGTGTTAAAATCACTAGGCACGCAATGACTCTAAATAATAATGATCAGGCCACTAAACACAGATTAAAACTAAAGTAACCAGCCTGTTCTGAAAATATAAGAACTGGAAAGTATGGGTATTCGTGTTAAAAATGTAATAAGTAAAAGTGAAAAGTCGTCAGAAAAAGTGAAGTGAAGTACTGATACCAGAAAAATGTACTTAAGTACAGTAACGAAATATTTGTACTCCACTACTTCTCACCTCTGGTGTCAATGCAATAAGCTGCTGTTGGTGTCTTCAAAAGTGAAGTCGAAAACAGCAATGAGGATAACAGATAGCATCCGAATGTGATTTTGGTAATTAAAAATTAATACACACTTTCAATTATTTAACATGCAAATGAGGAAGATACTTTTTTATTTTGAAATTCTAAAAGAGCCTCTGCAGTGCTGTCAGCGCTACTGATTAATGCTTGAATGCTAATCTGCTGTGCTTAGAAACTAACATCGGCACTCGGCAATCATTATATATTGCAAGTACACACACACACCCCCACCCACACACACACCCCCACCCACACACACCCCCCACACACACACACACACACACACACACACACACACACACACACACACACACACACACACACACACACACACACACACACACACACACACACACACACACACACACACACACACACACACACACACACACACACACACACACACACACACACACACGTTATTATCTCCATTAACCCAAATGCAATGAATCTGGTGGGTAACTTGCAATTCTTCGCGGCAGTTGTAGACGACGGATGGATTCGGGACACCAGCAGCCACCAAAAGATGGCATAATGGATTGCAAGCTGTGGTAAACTTCCATTTTCTCTCTCAGAACTCATCATTGTACTCAACAACTTGGAAACAACAATCCATCTGTTTGTGGAAATATCCATTTGAGGCTGTTGTTTGAAATGTTATGTTCTCAAACTGAACGTGAATGAAATGTATTACACAGCGAACAATGCTTATGTCCTTGTTTTGAGTTCATGGCTGACTGAAGAAAAAGGAAGTAGTCGTGGAGGAACATTGTGTTTTAATAGTCTGGGTAATTGCCTGTCCTTGGTAGTTTTGCAGTTAATCACGTCGACACTCCTCTTGACGCCCGGGTTGCCGCAGCCAAGAGCCCCCTTTGTGAAAGTTGGCGGTCAAGGTCATTAGTGAGTCATTACAACCTCCTCCTCCAACATTTTTCAATTCTTTAATGAAGCGTGCACGCACCTGTCAACAGACAGAGAATGAAAAATCATGCGTCTCTTTTTCTGACCTCCTCCTAGGCTCGCGCTCTTTTAACTCACCGTCTCCACCCATCCATTAACGCCACCTCTCCTCTCCTCGCTGCTCCGTAATGTTCACTAGGTGCAATATCTTTTTGACATTGATTCCCGTGATTTAAATCTTCCAACTCATGACACAAATGACCTGCAATTTATGGCCACCCCCATCCATTTCACTCATAATATGCTCCGGTGAGAATTCAATGTTCCTTTTGTCTCTTTCTCTTGTTTCCCCTCTCCTCTCTCTGTTCCTAGCTCTTTGTTCTCCCCCCTTTCTCTCTCCTTGCACTCACACCTTTACTGCATTACGATTTATAGCCTCGGCTGTTCCTCGTAGCAAAAGGAAAGCCTATGCAAGCACAGAGTGAACTCGGACAAAGTGTAACACCTTCCTATTCAATGGGCGCTGGGACGTAGAGCTGAAAATGAAGTGTCAGCCCTGCCACTTAAAAAGACAAAGACTGGATCCATCAATACTCAGCAAAAGATAATGTTGGCATACATCAGAAGAATGGCCGCTTTTATTGTAACACCTAAGGTATTTTGTCCGTTCCCTGGTTTGAAAAACGACTTAAATTGATCGGCATCCCCTCAAAGGCTCTTTTACAGGATAGGAAGCGAGAACATGTTTTAACTTCAAGACAAGTTTTGAGGCAAAGGCTTTTTTCATCCTTTTTCTGTCATTTGCTGCAAAGTTAAAAGCATTTTGTCGGTTGATTCAACTTGTGACAGCATAAATCCTGACAATTGTTTCCCCCAAGGAGAAATATCAAAAAGTACATCAGAAAGCATCACATCAGACCCATTCTCCACCCAAAACTTTAGCGCTGCCTGAAAAGGGGGTTGGAATGTGTCACAAACCAGTGAGCGGAAAATGTCGTTTGTCATTTCAGTGTCTGCAGGTAGAAGCCTTGCAGATATGGCACTTTGAGAATGGAGGCTCCAATCACCTCTGAAATGGAATTATGGAGCACTTCACAGCTCAGTGGCATTTGAACGCTTTCAGCAATATGCTATGGAGGGGAGGAGATATAGACAGGTAGAAAAATGATACAGATGCCTCTGAAAAAGTCAAGATTGCACATTAAGTATTCTTGCCTTCACTTTGAATCTCACTCTCTCTTCTTTGTCTATTGTTTTCACGTCTCTCTTTCCCCAAATTGAAAAATCTCTAACCTGGATTGTGATAGAGACCTTGGATCGAAGTTGTCATGTTGACAGTGTGCCGAGGAAGGTGAAGACAGATATCCCAGCAAGGAATTGCGATGGATTGCTCAGAATTTGCTTGTATTGGCAAACATGGCGAGTCTTTAAAATAAACTTTTCTCGTTAGAAAACATTCAAGCAACTGGATGTTCAAAATGTCTTTAACGGTACCTTTGACTGATGAAAAAACTATACATTTACTCAAGGAAATGGCATCTCTCTGACCTTCAAGTACTGATTAAAAGAAAATATGTCTTCTAAGAGAGTAAACAAATTACAGCGCAGAAATGGAGACACAGCAAAGATGCCCGGGTTTGATCAAAGATGAGCAGAAGATAAGAGAAATGGCTCAGTTCCATCGGTGATGCATTCTGGGAACAATACACTGAATCTAAGGGCCCCATTTGAATAATAATGAAATTGGGAAATTGGGTCCGGCTGGATTTGCAAAGTCTATAAAAAACAATCTCTAGAGAATTGAACACAATCATATCAAAGCCGTGTGCAGAGGCAGATTTGATCATAAACAACGCGTTTGACATTTCTTTTGGCATTTTTGTGTTTACCAGTAATTCCCTGCCAAACAACATAATGAAGAAAAAAGAGGCTGCATTACATATTCAGTCAATGCAGATCTAATGGAAGACAATAGAAGACATTTCGCTTATTAAAGTTTCACAAGGTGATGTCTTTTCATAAGTCTCTTTTATTCTTCAGCATTTTCACCATTCACTTGTTTTTTCTTTTACCTTAAGAAGAGTGGCTATTAGGATCGATGTGTGTTTTACTGTATACAGCTAAGCATTAAAGTGATGAAACATCTCAAGTCAATAGCTGGCAGACCTTCACTTTCACACACACCCACACACTTACGAACAATCTTTAATCTGAATTCCAATAGTTTGTCCCTGCCTTATATTGTTATGCTTTACAACCAGCAATCAATCTGCGGAGAGCGGGGGCTGGTCCCTGCACCAAAGGGATTAAAGTGACCGCCCAATTTAAGATTTAGTATTCTACTGTCGCGGCCAAAAGCAACAGCTCAATACCAATGTCATTTTGATTTGACCTTTTTACTATATCTGTTTCCAAATGAGCCATAACACTTTCTCCTTAACCCATTTGTAAAATCATTCCTGCGTAAATCAAAATATCTCTTACAGCTGCTGATCTCCAAGCCAATTTTAAACCACCCTTGAGCTCTCGTTTACTTTCTCGGCATGTCCACTCTTTCCGGCATATATGTAATCCAAAGCAAGTTTCCTGTTTCCTTCACTGTTTCGGTGTAGGAGCGTTGGAGGAGGCAGCAAGTCTCCTTAGGGTTGACTCATCCCAACCTTGCCCCGACCCCATGTTCCTACTGCTCTGTACTTTGGCCCCAGGCTGACATCATGAGGAGATTGTAATTACTCAGAGTTGTTGATTCTCTCAGGTAAGGCAACTGGTGACCCATCAGGAGGACTTTATCAGCGACCAGAGTGTGAGTGAGGTACAAGGAGGTTTGGGGTTATGGGGTAATCATCAAGTGAGAAATCAGAGAGGGAAGCATGCCAGCTGGGCTTGAACTTTGTCACATGGCAGCTGTGGATGCAAAACACTCTGTTATAGGGATTAATTTCAATTATGACGGCAGTGTTTCAGTTTGTAGAGGCTTGGGGATCAGAGGGTTGCCAGTTCAAATCCCGGATTGAACCGAGATTAGTCAGTGATACTTAAGACAAGGGATTTGTTGACAGATTTTCCTTCAACATAAGTACAATATCTTAAAGGTAGAAATCCACAGTAAAACATCATTTGCGTAATGTGCAAACCGAATAGAGCAAACACTCTCAAAATGATGCATTAAACAGCAAGCAGAAAAAAACGAAAATAAATAAACTACAGGTTTTTTTATTTTACAATTACAACGATTATTTGAGTCATTGTTTTGGCGAGTGTTATCTCTAAAAATGGATGAGGTTTGGTTTAACCCAGGCCGAGGCAGCTAAGGAAAATCCGTTTTCTGATTATGTTCTTTTTCGAAGTCTAGTAAAAAAGTAATGATACAATCAGACCAGCTAAACACCCACACTGTCACTTTATGCAAAGCAGCCAGACACCATATCTATTCTGAAGAAGCACAAAATGTCGAGTCTGGCTTTCAGTTGTCAGAATGGTAGATGCTCCTGCTAGACTATAAAATTGCAGTATCTTTTTGTGATTTCAAACCGAGAAAGGTAAAGGGCCCTTGGCATTACCCAAAGTGCACCTGACTTCATTTTCACCTCAGAAACACAAATGGGACATTTCGTCTCCAGAGAAACAAAAAATAAGATACTGCACGGCCCAGTGCGGAGAATGTTAAGTACCTGAACCGGAGATGACATTTAACTGGAGACCAGGCTGTCACCAGTAGACGCCCAAATCTTCCATATGATGCATGTTCCAAACTTTTAGTGCAGTCATTTACATTTTTATGAGGATAGTATTAACATAGCAACATGTCTGTCAAACTAACATTTTTCAAAAATCTGCATCTGCATGTTTTGGAGTGATATATCAGTATAGCACTCCAAAACATTTTAATCTTTATATTCACTCTACTCAAGTTATTCTTTTGTTGTTGTTCAAATAAACAAAAACCTAAACCTTGCTAAAATCCTTGAAGAATATCAAAGATGCTACTTTTCACAAAGTGCACAACTGAGCTGTTGAATGCAGGAAATATGTTGAATATGTGCTGTAATACAGGCACTCAATCATCGAGGCTTGGATGAGGAAGAACACAATGTTTGAAATATATTGCAATCCAGGGTAACTGCCGATGCAAGCCTTTTCTGTGTTCTTCATGCCACTGAGTGCCAGTAATGTTGCACATATTTAGCATAATAAACGTGTTCCTATTCTGTATTCAATGAATCCCCTACCCTTTTCTTTGTATCGTTAGTGTCCTATTTAGGAGGCTTTTTCAACTGTTTTCTGTAGATCCCTAAACAAAACTGCATTGTTTGATGTTGGTAAATCTTGGCAGGATAACACGCTAAGGGCTGCCCCCTAAAAGTCCATGAGACAAATAATTCATAATGTGTAAGAATCTAGATAAGAGTTGCTGTAAAGCTCACTGCCGGAGCTGAGAGTAACCTTTACCTCAGGCCTTTGCGCAGCCAGCGCCGGGAAGAAGTCCCAAGGGATCGCCCACAACAAGCGGTGGTCCAGGACCCGCTAAGTTTGAAAAATAGAGGAACAAACTGTCAAATCCTTGTATTGAACAGCCACATCTGAAATTTGAATTAAAACATCTCATTTGGATAACACTCTAAATGCTACATGCTGAGCTAAGAAGTGAATATAATCAACATTATCCCTGCTAATCAGCATAGCCATTGCTAGCATGCTGAGATTAGCATTTACCTCAAAGTACCGCTGTGCAGTGCAGCCACACAAGCTGTTAGCATGGCAGTAAACAATGAGTCTCGTTTGAATAGCAGCATGTGAGTGATAGTCTACACATGCTTCCTTTTGAATTATGTTATGTGCTTTCACATTACATCATGTATGGTTTCCAAGTAACATAAAACGTACAAATAGCTTCTTCAGAATTCCTGGTTATAATTCCCTGGTTGGAGAGGCTCTGTTATGTCTAGTTTGTAGAACAAGGTGTTTCTGTGGATTCAAAAAGAGCATTTGTTTGCTTTTGGAGGAATGCTCTGTACACGGTGCAATTATCTAAGGATAATTACCTCATGCAATATGATGGATTTCACAGCTTGCATTTTACAGCGGGTGGGCTAATGCATGTCGACAGGAACAATTCCTCTTCATTAGACCAGTCCAACCTCCTCAGATGGCCATGCTCACATGTTTGGAGGAAGTACACGAACCAGCACCACTGCCATATGCACTATTCTTCTTTCTGCAGTCTTCATTTACACAGATATCCTAGTATAGAAACACCTTAATCTCACCTGCCGGCATTATCCTTCCAAAATAAAGCATTAAACGCTTTCATCAGGGGGACAGATGTTGGCTGGCAGCTTCTTTAATCCAATCACAGTGAAGCATATTTGCCAAAATGTTTCATCAGTTGTTAAACGTTGGCAAGTGTGACAACACATCTTACTGTCATAGTGAATGCATCTGCAAAGCTGCAGCAGTGGATACACTGTTGTCTGGAGATAAGTGCTAGTCACAGGGCCTTTGTAAAGGAAAAAACACATCCTCTTGGAGGTGTTGTGTGTTTGTGGCAGTGGAACGTGACAAAATGGAAATCCAAACTGAATTTTGTAACATAAAGTCCTTTTTCCATGTGTTTAAATTAGGGCTGTCAAGTTAACGCGTTAATAACGCGTTAACGCAAAAAAAAATTAACGCCACTAATTATTTTAACGCGATTAACGCATGTGTATTTTTTGTCCTCGGCCGCCGTAGTTTCAGAGCGCATCGAGTGTACCATCGACAAGCTGATGCTGACAGCCTCGCTCCTGCCGCCCGCTTGTGGCAGACCACACTTCCACGCTCACCGGCAGGCCCGGACTGGCCATCGGGAGGACCGGGAGGGAGTGTGTATGTGTGGCGCGACTCGCGCGAGCGAGGCACACCTTACGTGTTGTTGTTGTTAGCATCTGGTGCTAGCTAGCTGCGCTAACGGATTTAAGGAGCTGTTTCAATGACATTTCGCCGACAACTGCGCCGAGCACTTGACTTTATGCAGGTAGCCAGACAGTGGGACATTGTACGAAAAGTCAGCACACTCAGCACGGATAGTACGCGCAACATTATTGCAGCGTCCAGGCAGCTCCCATTCGAGCATATATGCCTTGAGCTGCACATAGCTCCAACGATTCATCACAGTGTCTACACACACACACACACACACACACACACACACACACACACACACACACACACACACACACACACACACACACACACACACACACACACACACACACACACACACACACACACACACACACACACACACACACACACAGTATTATTGTATGAAAGAGGTTCCAGGTTGAATTGAGGCGAATATTTGTAATGTTCAGAGGTTGTTGTGTTTAATATTCATGAGAATATTTGTCATTGTTCAAATGATAATAAACAAACATATAAAGCATATTTGTCCACTCATATGATAAGAGTATTAAAAACTTGAAAGATATCCCTCTAAGGTACATTTAGAACAGATAAAAAATGTGCGATTAATTTGCGATTAATCGCGATTAACTATGGACAATCATGCGATTAATCGCGATTAAATATTTTAATCGACTGACAGCCCTAGTTTAAATTCATAAATAAAGCGGTACATAAAAGACATTCCTAATGTGTTTCGCATGAGGTTGTATGTCAGAGAACAAGTTGTATTTAGTGCTGTTCAGAAAAAATACAAGTTTGGTTAGAAAATAATTAGTAATAAAATCACTGCCACTGTACAAGAGGAGATCATTTACATGCAAAACGCTACATTAACTTTATACCTAATTAAAAGACATTGCATGAACATTATGCCTACAGTACGCTACTGGTGTTCAACACCTATTTCCTGTCTGAGTCTCTGAGAACTTGGTAGCATTTTAGAGGTTTAACTGTATGTGGGCATAAACATGTCCTGTGAAATGTGTGCATGTGTGCATGTGTGTGAAATAGACCAATAGCTTCCCAAAGGACCTATACCATCCATGGTGTGTACATTCCTGCAACAACATTGTTACTTATATTAAAGCTCTTGAGAATACTGGCTCGTATGCTTTGTGAAATATATATCTATTTTGTTGCAGCGTGGAGAACATCTGGGGGGCTTGTTGGTGGTAATTGAGGATGTGGGGGTTGGAGACAAGGCCCGTACGGAAATTCCCAGCAGATAGGCCATTATCCAGGGCTGAGGATCGGGAAGCTGCTCCACTGCTGACATTTCCATTTATATCTGTCACGTTTAGATCCCACAAACAGAAAGAAAACGAGACAGAGAGAAAGGAAGGAGACAGTTGATGTAGTGCTTTATGGCTCTTAACAGAAGTTTGAAGATTCTCTGTGTGTGCCGCAACAAAAGATTGGGGTCTAGGTAAGTGACTGCTGGTGGAGTGTTGATAGTGTATGAGGATTTTTTATTCCAAAGTGTTTCTCACAAAAAATGCAGTGTAATTTCAGAGTGTATAGAAATCTCTTCTGGGCATACATTAGCTAAAGAGAAACGATCAGGCTAGCTCTATAATTCATTTTAATTAAATGTAACCCCATGGGTTCAATAAAGAAATGATGCAGTGTTCACGGTGTGGATTAAATCAGTCTAAGAGCCACAGAAATGAGGGTCGGATTATTTGATATTCAAAACTTTGATTTGATTGTGAAATAATTTAAAGCTGTGTCCTTCTCTTAGGCCCTAGCTGCTGACTATACTTATGAACAGATGCTGTCATTGCCACCATTATAAAACATTTCTAAAACTTAAGAGTCGTTTTAGATTTCAGACTTCTATTGAACCCCAGTTTACAGCAGTGAGGCTTTAATAGGTTTCCTAGAAAGAAAGTACTTTAGCAGCTAATGGAGTTGCGTAACGCTCATTTATGTAGGTGTTCTATGCTTACAAATGCATTCCCCGCTGTTTCTCTTCAATACCTGTCAATTTTCCAACAGTATAATTTCTTTGCATTAAAGTAAGTGCTTCGACTAACACTTCTAACAGCACGATGTCTCCAACTTTATGTGAAATCCTTTTCATTTGGCGAATTCATTTCAGACTTCAAGGTGACAAGGAATCCTTTAGGGGAAACAATTAAATGGAGGAAGGGAAGGAGGTGAGGAGGGGGAGAAATCGACTGAATGAGGTGGTGACATTAGTGGGTGAACCAATATCTTTTAAAGTCAAACTAAATGATGTATTTACACTAGAGCACACCTGAGTCCTTTTTTAATCCTCTAACAATACCAAAAGTCTACATACACATATAAAGTATTCAATTAAATTTGACTGTAACATGACATGTACATGAGTCTTTCTTTGCATATTCTATTCAATCATCTCACAAAGTCTGAAGAAAAAGGAAGCAAATGAAGTGAGAGGTCTTACATAGGTAAAGAAAATGACATCCAAACCAAAGGACTTGCAATTTGTATGTGCCAGACACACACAGGTCCTGAAAGGAAGGATATATCCACTTGTCTTGGAGTAAAAGGCCCATGGGATGAGCACAGTATAGAACGAATGAGGTGTTGTGCCTGACACCAAGAGGTTGGAGTTAATAAATGGTGTGCTTGATCTGGGACTGGCTGTGCAATTGTATTTGGACAGTCTGATGAATCGGGGGCCGGGAGCTGTCCTCACTTTTTCCCTAAGCAGAGGTGATAATTCAGACGAAAAGCTCGGTGTCCTCTTTAAACTGTATTCTGTTAGAACAGTAACAGAGGGTCCTCAGATCACCGACTGGAATACAGAGTGGGGTTATTCGTCACTGACTATGATGAAAAGCATTCATTGACGACTTATTTTCCACCCACCATAAAAGTTAGACAAAAAACTAATGAAGGGTAACTTTTCTGTGCAAAAGACAAATGGATACATTGGATAATATTATACCCAATCCAAATGTGATATTGAAAAGAGGAATGTGATTGTATTCCTGCAAGAGTATAACTGGTTTTGAAATGTATGTATTTGTTCAAAACACATAACCTTTTGAAGCTGGACAGAATGCAGTGTGAGACGAGAGGTGTCAGACTGTGTTTACATTGATGCTCAGACAAAGCCAAAGTTGATCGACAATGATTCCCTGATCTCCACATTTGTAATGTTCAATATGCTGAATATATTGTTTGCCAAAAGTATTGCCCTGTGGTTTTGTTGCCTCATCAAATTCGTCCTGATTCACATTTTGAGAATATTTGACAGAGTTACAACACTGTGTTGCATAATGACAATAAATTACACCTGAATCCTTCCATTTGATTATATTCACATCAGCAGCAAATACTTTAAGGTAAACTCACACACAATCAATGATCTTATGTTATTTACAGGACTCTGATATAATTGCAAAGTGGGAGTAGCCGCAGGTTTGGGAAGATATATTGTTGTGGGTCATGCTGGACCACATAGACGCTACCAAAGCTCGAGGATGGATGATATTTCTATGACCTTAGGCTAAACTGTTAAACTAAATTCATGGTTTGAATGGAGGAAGATCACTCATCCCCATTGCACCACTGAAATAGTAAACACTTTAGCCGTGAAAGTCCCACATTTGATAAATATCTTAATAGAAACTGGAGGTGTTATCATCATGCAATCAGTTTGAGTTATCTTTTCTAGTAACTTGGAATCATTCCAAAATAGTCGTTTTGCTTGATCTACACAACACAAAATGATCTTTTTAATAGAAAAAGGTGAGTATTTTAAATGTAGTCTTGGTGTTATACATAATAGCTTGATGTAAAAATGTATTATTTTAATAAAATACTAAACTAAATCAAGCTAGAACAAGCCCTATCTTGTGTCAGTGGGATTGTGTCTTTTAAAAATGCTAGCTGGTTATCCTTGTGCATTAAAAGTCTGAGAACCCTGATAATTGGGTGGCACTAATGGCGCATTTCCACTGCAGGGCCTGGCACGGCTTAGTACGGTATAGTTAGGCCTTGGTTGGCCAGGCTCACTTTATGCTGCGTTTCCATTACAGTTTAGGAACTGGGGTAGTAACTATAGTAACGCAGTGTAGGCGGAGCCGTGACGTCATCTTCAATGCGAAACACAAAATCAACATCAGCCGTTAGCTGTTAGCACTCAGAGCTCACAGCTCCTCATATCTGTTCAGAAACTAGACAAAAGTGAAACAAGTACAAACCACAGACTGTCTGTGTCATGGCGAATACAGTCGCTGGTTTATTTATGTCTGTATAGGCCGTTGTTGTGAGTGTGGACGGTCGGAGCATATACAACGTTAGCTTAGCCGATCTCCATTCAGAAAACACGCATTTTAAAAGGTTTTTCCCCTGCCGTCTGTCTGCAGACTTGTCAAAGCATTCATTCATGGTTTTTACTAACCGGTATCAGTATGTTGTTACTTCGGCATCATTTTTGAAACGTGTATTACAATTAAATCACGGTAAAATATGTTCATTTTGTTGTAGTTGCCAGCGATTCTCTCACTAGTTTAGCATACTCAGCCCGGTTGTTGGCCCGGAAAGGACCTCGATTTTGGAGAGCCAGAAAACTGTAAAAAAGTACCCGCTAGCCGGAACTACGCCTAGTGGAAACGCAACCAAAAACGGACCGGGCACGGCACGGCACGCTTAAACCGCGTTCCGCGCTGTAGTGGAAATGCGCCATAAGTGAGTGTCGTATCCAAGATTGGCAACATTTTTTTTTTTTTTTTAAATCGTTACAGCAGAAAAATAGAACACACACAAACAAAGCTATAAACCAACCAAAATCGGATAAACAACTCTCGAGATGGGACCGACTGAGGAGAATGTGAATGCACCATTGGCCAAAAATGTGTTTGTTTCCAAAAAAGCCTTAGCTTTCCAATATGACTCCATTGTGAATATAAAAATACAGTATATGATTTATATTGGAAGCAGGACTTTTAGATTCAAGAACACCTGAATTATTAACAAGGTAAGTGGCTGTTCCATATGTGCCAGCTTCTAGTGGCATTAAGGAGCAGTTTACAGTCCATGGAGGCTACCAAAGTAAGGCTCATATTTAATTAAATATTTCATTCAATCAGTTGGACTGTTTGTTTTTCTCTCAATACGAAAAGATTGCTTCATCGATTCAATCACATGGCAATCTAAATAGAAATTGTTATTATGGCTTCATAGGACAACCACAATGGAATTGCTGAATAAAAGTTGATGTTTTTACAATTGCATGTACATTTGACTTTCTCTCTCTCTGATCTTGAAGCTTTTCTCCATCATGTCCATTTCTAATGTCATGAAGGTACAGTATGACTGGTGGACTGTTTCTTCAAGTAGAGCCTAAAGGATTGTAGGGTTAAATACAGTGTGCATAAAGGGCTAAAAATGTCTGCACTCTTGCACTTGGCACAGTGGGACAGCCCTGAGCCATCGCACAGTTACTTTATCAAGAACATACCTCTGTGAGTAGGTTGACTGCAGCCTCTGCGATGGGTAACTGACTTAGTCCCGCTCTGCCATGCTGCTGAACTGCATGGCCTCTGATGCTTGACAATCTGTGAGGTTATTGCTTTAAGGCGCATGCTATAAAAGACCAGATTGTCCTCGGTTGCTATTTGGCCTGAAACAACAAACCACATATCTCTTTTTAATTTCTTTCAAGCAGCGACAAGGTTTATGTGAAGGACAAGCAGTACTGTACTTGTCCTAACAAATGACAAACATGGGCCTATAACTTAGTATGACCATTACAAATATGGCAATTATAGTTAGTATTTATAAGCACAGTGCACTGTATGGTTGCCAGAGAAAACATCTTTGAGCTCTCTACTGTACCTCGCAGATCAGGTGAAGTTTCCAACCATTTGCTTAATTGACCACAAATGGTTTACAAGCTACAAACTATTACCAACGTTTTTATATGAATTCTAAGATTCATAAGACACTCATGAATAATTTTGGCAGACAAATCCCAGCGTCATCTTTGTATTTAGATGGAAGTAGTGAGCTCTGCGCCCAGAATGTCTTGTGAATGGGTGCTAGACAGAATTCAGCGTGGCTATGCCAAATAACTACCTGCTCACATGGAGACAAAACATGAAAATGTATTGCTTGATTTGCGTGTGACTCATACCAGATGCATAATGCAAGGAGAGCATGAATAATTTACATAAACAAGTGAGGGGGGGGGGCTGTTTGGTGCTTTGCCAACTCTGTCCTCATTTACTTCCACCTAAAAGGCTGTTTAATTTGTTTGCAACCCAAAACAAACCTCCATATTGGAGAGACAGATGGCAGACAGGGTGAAACGGAATCTTCCATCCAAATCACACTGTGATGGAAATGGAGGTTGCCATGGAAATAGGGAAAGTTGAGCAATTTGTTGGACACCCCTGCGAGGACATGGTGGTCATTGACGGACACACACAAAGTCATTCACATACGTTTCTGTACTTTTGTGAGCTAGTTTTTATGTGTTTCATTCAAAAGTAAAGAAGAACACTGTAGTACTTTTCAGTCCAGCTGGGTTATGACAAGGTCATAAGGGGTTATTGTCATGTTAACACTGTGGTTATACTGTGGTAATAGAATGGTTATTACAGTAAGAAACGTGTAACATATTGGTCAATGAATTAAATGTATATGGGCTTTAAATATTGTTATGGTAATAATTGAAAAGAAACAAAGCACTAAAACAAACATATTTAGAGGTTATGTGCCATAATATTTTAGGCAGAGACTAAAATAAGTTACCAGTTGTGGCCAAAAAACAGACCAGCACATAACCCCTAGCCTAAAGGTGAATTGTTGTTTTCACCCTTCAGTTTTTGTACAAGTAAACAAACAAAATATGATATGTTAATCAGTGAGATTTAAAGGAGATGGGGGGCAATTTTGGACAGAGTCAAACTAGCTGTTTCCCTTTGCTTCAAGTCTTTATGCTAAGCTAAGCTACCAGCTGCAGCTTCGTACTGTGTTGACCGCACAGAGTGGTAATTATCTTCTCATCTTATGCATGGGAAAAAAGATGTGCAAACAAAATGTCTTATGTGAAGTCATATACATTATAATTGGTAAAGAGTGAGTTAATTGATTAAATAACTTTTTACAGTACTGCTTCCTTCCAGAAATGCCCTTCACTTTCACAAAACCTTGGTGTGCTTGGATTGAAAATATAAACTTTTGAAAACCCACAGTGGAGGAGCAGAAAGCTCTGAAGCTCCACTCAGAGCTTTCCTCACCTGTGATACTGATGTTGTGCTTGTGCTTTAAGTCATGCTCTAATGTGGTGGATAGACGTTTTAAGGAGAGAACACACGCGTGTTGTTTTCTCTCCCTCTTCTGGAGTGCCATGTCGTGATCATTTTAATCAGAGGCTGGTTCGCTGGCGCATCAGCTCCCATTAAGAAAAGACAGAAGAAGAGTGTTGAATGCGTTCTGTTGCTAGGAAACTGAAACATTTTGACAAACACTGTGTTTCAACATATTCAGAGTGTGAAGGTTTATGTTGATTTATGTTCATACCACGGCTGTTTACTCAATTACACTTAGCTAAATAGAAATGGTCACAGTGTATTGTCCCAAATGGGATACTTTTATTTTTTCGATTGTGTTATGATTGAATTGATTGCTGCTGTGTTGCTACGGTCATCTTAATTGCTTCACAGGTGCAATGTTGAGCAAATTAGGAGCCATAAAAACTAATTGAACTTGCAAATATCCACAACCGGCGACAAATATTTTGAAATCAATGTTTTCGCTCGAATGTGACTTGTTGACTGAGCTGGAATTTTAATTCTCCTGTCAACCTACTCTTCAGCCCACTTCTGTCAATATTTGCTTTAATGTTACAGTCTGTACAGCCTGTGTATATTTGCACCGCATGCAATCTCTTTATTTAGTAACTATCAACATTAGATTCACACCACCCACACAGACAAGGGCTGAAACACTCTGTTGTTCAACTGAAAAGGACTCAGGGTGGAAGAGCCAGTGTAAGCCCTTAATATTAATATATAAATATATATAAATATCTTAATAGTCGTTCCAAAATACAAGCACATAGTCAGACCACATTAATTATATCTTAGAATGGAAAAAAAAAAACAGGTTAAAGTTGATTTAGTTGATTCTGAAAAGAGGACATTGTGAGATCTTTCCTTTCAAAGTGGAACAAAAATCAATAATGTTCAAATCCATGTGGGCTTTCATGGCCTCAGAGATAACTGTGCTAACTCTTTTCATCCTGCTGCATTCATACTTTAGAGTGCCAGGTTCACCACATGTGTCAGAAAACAGCATGTCTGGCTGTCTCTCTCAATCATGTTCCTTTAACGATTCAATTTGCCGTGGATTGACAGCTTCCAGAGACAGCCGGCATGATAAATGGCCCGCTATGCTTCCGGCTTCCATGATTATCTTCTTAGTTCGGTGCAGACACAGATACGAGTCATATGGAAAGAGGTTATGGTAAGAAACACACCATACTGTAAGCATGAAATCTTGCATGATGGGTCATATAGCTCCTTGACAATCAGCTTCATACAGTAAGTCTTGCCTGGAGCAGTGGGCTTTAGAGAGCCTCAGTATCACTGCTGGGGATGTTTTAAACTCCTCCTGCAGCTTTGGGATAATGGATTTACTGTACTGTATGCATATATCTGATTAGATATGCAAGTGCACGCGACCATACTGCACATTTGGCTCCAATGGGTATCTCCGGGCTCTGCTTTGCCGGCGGACTTGTCAAAGTAAAAATATTTTTCATGTATTTACAGGTTTCACGGTTGGTTGGAGCTCCGGGTCACTTGTACTTTCGTTCCCATCGCTGACGTCCATCTGGTGCCCAGCGATGTAAAGGCTGTAGGTGTGCAGGCCCTCAGCAGGTGTGTCTGAGTGCCAGTTTAGACAAATCACGGCAGGGAGCCATTTAAGCCTCTTGTCGGCTTGTTAGACTGTGGCACGATGGGACAGCCCACATGTCCAGTTCACTGTTGCTTCCAAATGTCGCTTTTTCCAGGCTGCCATGTTGGAAGGGATTGAGCGGGTTACAAATTGCCGCCTGACACATTGCCGACACATGGCTTCATGTTCAATTTATAAAAGGGTAACACAGACATGCAGTCTCATACACAGACGAAAAACTACTGTACGTTTTTACCTTTAGATGTTTGTTTTCTTTTTATGTATCCACATTTGATAGTCCAATGTGGTTTCCCAGTCTGGTATCTCTAAGATTTACGTTAATATTGGATGATTCTAAACCTAACAAGGTACAGCGCCAACAATCAGTGCCAGTGTGGAAAGTAGTGTTCCCTATATATATATCTAAAATAATAATTTCATTTAACATAATTGTGATTTTGAAGCATACAGTACAACCAATGTTCCCTCTTAGGGACAGGATTTCAGTTTATTCTCTCCAGTCCAGCGGCACAAGCTTGAAGATTGAGGTCTACTACAATCAAAGCAGTGGGAGTTGGACTAGCTGAATTCCATTGCCATTTCCATGAAAAGGGTTTTAAGTTTCAAATGAAGTGTTTCGGTACAGAACATTTCCCTTGTGCATTCAAACCAGGTTGTTTTGAACATTTATGTGGCTACAGCGAACAAAAATGGAGTCTGCCTTTGTCTGCCACACGGATAGCCGCGTGTCAGTCCTCAAGTTTGTTGAAACCTTTCATCCAATCGCCTTAACACTTGGTGGATGTATTGCTGAGGAGCCAAGGAAGTGCAGTGTGGAGTGTGAAGTTGTTCGGATGAGCGGTTCTCGAGAAACACTGGAGACCGGGCAATCGGCCGAACAAGCACTGAACTAGTTCTGTGAAAGACAGAGCGTGTTGTGTTCTTTTCATGTGTCACAGCGATGGAGAAATAACTTGTGAGTGAAGATGGTGCCAGACTTGCCCTTTTGTTAGGGATGGAATGGAAGATTTACGAACTGGCAAAACAACTCAAAAATTCATGAAAGGTTTTCGAGAAACTTGAAGGACTAATGCAGACAGACGGACAGAGAGAGACCCTATTTGTGTTAGCTGTGGCCACAGAAATGTTTCAAACCAGCCTGGTCTAAATGCTCGTAGGAAATGTACTGTTTGGAAACATTTCATTGAAACCTTAAAATCCTTTCCATGGAAATGTCATTGAAATTCAGCTGTGCTACTTGGGTCATAGTAGATCTCATAATTCACCTTTTGCCCCTGGACTGGAACATATAAACTAAATGGTATGCTGTGAGTTCATGCATTCACAACAGCTTCTTTCAAACAACATAAGAAATGGCAGTTACTTATGATTTCATTTAAAAAGTAGCTACTCTGGGTCCCACACTAATCCTTTCCCTGCTTTCTGACATCAAAAAGAGAAGCTGTGGATGGTGGATTCATAACTGGAGAGGACTTTCTACCAGGACAACATGAGGACAGCAGAAAGAACGGAGACTATGGTAATGTATGCAGCAAAGAGCCATGCAGTGGAACTGGACCTACAGTCCCTTCATCTTCCAAAGCACCAGGCCTCCTGCAGCTCTACCCTGGGATGATTAAAGATTCTCCTAGCAGCACAGTACTAGAGGTGGTCTCATGTCTCACCAAGCTAGACCCACAAACTAGATATTTGTTCAGAGGAGTAGAAAAGCTAATAAAGCTGTGCCTCTGCCCTTCCCATATAAGTGACACCGGCTGAAAGAGGTCTCTCCAGTCGCCTGAAGAAAGCAGCACGATGACTCAGAAAAGTCTCACCCTTCTAACAGTGATTCATGTAAAAAGTGACATTTTGCCAAAAGGTCTGCTGACATCAACTTTGTACCATAAAAAATGTGTTGACAATTGTCATTTTACAAGGTAGACATATTGTAAAGAGAATGGTTGATGAGTGAATTACTGGAACAATCAAATGCCTTTTAGGTTTATAAATTGGGTTGTACCATACATTGTCAAAAGTTAAAGTGGCAATGCAAAACTTGTTGATGTTTACTTTCACTGGTAGTCATAATGATGATGTAACTTGTGTCCTGTTGTGACATTGTTCCTGCACTGCATGAGTGACTATAGTCAGAACATTGTTTCGCACTGTAATGGGTGGTATGTTTATTCATTAAGATGATTACAGTATGTGTCTTTTGTATTACCTCTACAGCCATGTCCTAGTACTGTATACAATACAATACATTCCTGCTGGGTGCCATCCATCCATCAATCCATTATGTTGTTAATCATATGACAATATAATACAATCACATTTCCAAATTCATTATCATTCATACGTTGTCACACATTTCATTGCGTGGCATCGTGAAAAAGCTTCATGGATCCAAATTGAAGTACAGCGATACGTTCCATCATGATGATCCATGACTAGCATTTCCTCATGAGAGGTTGAAAGCTCAGAGATATAATCAAGCTCTTGTCCAAAATGAGCCATGAAAGCTATTACAATAACTTGAAAATCAATCCCATGCTACACAGGAAGCCAATTTGCTGTTGCTTAGCAGCATTGCAGTCCAACTACGAGCACATATGTTAAGCCGGGTACGACAGGTGTTCAGGGCGTTACAGCTGTCAAAGCATGAAAACACAGAGGAATCCATTTTAGTTTCCAAGTAATTAAAGACAAAAGAAGATAAGATCATTTGGGGGAGTTATACAGTATAAATCATGGCTCCTTAGATTAGGAAAGTAAGTATGTGAGAATAAAACACACATTTCTGGTGATCTGGAATTGCTCTTGCATTATGCTTTGAGGCAGTTTAAATATAGCTGTTCCAACACAAAATATTCCAAATAACATGTTTTTCTGCACACAGCATGATAACAACTTATTGAAGAGTGAAAGTACATCAGGCCAGAGAGTGTACTAACTGGGGGGGAAAATACAGGCACAGATCACAGGTAATAGCAGTTGGACCAACACACTTGAAACAGGGAGTGACGCAAAGAGAAAATAACAGACAGGAGGCGGTGAATGGAAAAACAGATTACACACTGACCGGAGAAACTAAAGTACGTGAGTCCATTTAGCTGCCTGCGAGACTGCTGTTAGGGAGACATGGGAGGGAGCATCTTGGGGTTAATTAAAGCCTCTAATCGCATTAAGAGGAAGAGGTTGAGAGGGGGCTGACAGCCAGGCTGAATCTGCCACTTTACACTCGGCGTACGCTAGTCTCTCATTTACAACGCTCTCTGAGTCAATCAAGCTGTCATTGTTCTGTGTCACCAGGGCGACCGGCCTGTCACTTCCTTTACCTCGACATCAGGAGCCACTGTCTCCCAATGTGTGTCTGTTGATGTAAGAGAATGACTCGACACCCTATGCTACAGCTGCTACATCATCACTGTCTCAAATTAACCTGATTGGAAGGACAGACACTAATAGAGTGTCTGCTAAACATCCCCAACAGTGATTGTCCATTTAAAGATTAGTAACTGTGACATTCTGATTTGGATTTCTTCGCATAAAGGTGTGTCTTTGATGAAGGCAAGAGTCAGATTGACTGACTGTTGTCATGCAAAGCGGAGCACAGCAGAAGTAGCAACTTCCTGCTTGTGGACAGAGAAATTACAGCTCTACTGATAGTCAAGAGATATCTCGGGAAAAAATTGCTTTGACGTTTCAAAAGATGAAATTGGTAGCGGCGGTGTCAAGTTGCAGTTTGATTGATGTTTTTTTACTAAGATACTATCAAAGTAGCAATGTTTTAGGCTACATCCACACTTATAAAGTATTGCTACATTAACACAAAACATTCACACTACTGAGGCTCATACAAACCCTAAAACATAGAATTATAAAAATGGCGCTGATCCAGTTTTACTTTAAAAACTACTAAATGTCATTTTTAGTCTGGATGGGCTGAATCTGAGACTTGATGACACAGACACCTATGGTTGCTTACACATTGGGTCACAACACAACTGTTACATCCAAAACCCTGATACATCCATGACGTTAACAAAAAACAACAACAGGCCTTGCTGACCTTGTCTGTATTTTAAACAAAGCTTATCGGAGTGGAAGCATAAGGTCAGGGTTAGGGTTGTTGAGGATGACAAAAAGTGTGGTTGGGATTTATAAGATAATAGCTGGCAATTGTCGTTACAAAATTAATTGGGGCTGAAAGGAGCCAAGTATGACTCGAACATCAGATGTGAGCAAAAAGCTTTTTAGAACGTTGGGCAGAAAGTAAAAAGGCTTTAAAGAAAGAATCATAAGTGCGAGAAAAAGAATTATCAGATATATTTCAAAAAGGAGAAAACCGCTCAGGATCATCAAGTCAAAACTGACTGTTAAAGTTCATTTTAGGAAACTGAATTTCCTCAAAATGCAAAAAAAAAAAAAAAGGAAACAGAGCTGAAATAAATCTGTCCACCCAGAGGCTGTCATTTGCCTTAATTCAATTTTGAAAACCAGCTTTGTATTTTGAAGTAAAGAGAAAGGAAGCCCTGTGGTCTTGCAGAATTAATCCTTTGTAAAGCAGCATTTCTGATATGTATTTCCCCGTATTTCTGAATAGGTCTAAGCTGTCTCATTGAGCTGCTTTATATAACTGTTAGTATGGACCAAATATGTTAAATGAATCCTGCTATGAAATTAAATGATACTTTATCACTGACAGACCAGACAGCATTGTCATAATAAACGCCTGCATGACAAAAGCACAAGAGTACATTTTGCACTGTTTTGATAAAGAAAGCTGTCACTATTTATTTCAGATATAATATCACAAGACATAGGGAAAGGATTAGAAAGGATAATAACTCATCATAACACCGAGGCAGTCATCCGTCAAACAATGCAATGGAAGGAATACAATAATATTGATTTATCTCTCAAATTTCCAACTCCCTTCTCATGTCCTCGGGAGACCTCAACAGCATTGAAACTAACAGAGAAAGACACATAGCACAATGAAAGAAGGCATTCAACATCGGGGGGGGGGGGGGGGGGGTTACCTTGGTTGGTTATTGGCTAATGGTTCAACCCAGTCTCACGGCATTTCGTGTTATAGTCACAAAATTAATCTATTGATTCGTGTTCACCAACACGATTTTCGAAAAAGCAATGTAAATAATAACAAATTTGAAGGAAAAAGAGATAAAAAAAATACAGATTTCAGTATTCTGACACAGAACGATTTTAGAAGCAATGTATTTCTATTGGTAGTATGTTTCGTGCTTGCACCAAATAATAACAACTTAGAAGGACATTTTTTTTTTTTTAAATACAGATTTCAGTATTCTGAGGCTCTGACCCATTTCTTTTCCTCGCGGACGGCAAAAAAACTCCGACATTATACAATTTAAAATAAAAGGGTTAGGGTTAGGCTTAGGGTAAGATATTGAGTAAGAAAATGTTTTTACAGTATGAACCACACAGCTTCTGGTATTCCAAGACCCGACCGGACAAAAAGACGTGTTGCAGGCACGAAACATACTACCAATAGAAATACATTGTTTTTAAAATCGTTCTGTGTGACACGAAAAAAATGCAAAAATCGTGTTGGTGAACACGAATCAATAGATTAAATACATTTCGTGACTATAACACGAAATGCCGTGAGACTGGGTTGAATGGTTACACAAGCCAAAAAATCTGATCAGCTCATTTTCAGACAGGTTTTTATATAAATGAATCAGGACAAAAAGTGAGCCAACCTTTTTTCCTGAAACTTTCAGAATCTCTTTACACATCTCTTTGTTTATGTACAAAAGACATGAACAAGTGAATTTTGCATTATAGGTGACCTTTAATGCAATTTGACCCGTATTCTATTTGTCAGTCACTAAAACCTAATCTAAACCCCCTGGATAGGCATATCCCCTCCCAAATAAAAGTTTTGGATGCAAGTTGTACTTTAAAGTATTTCTGGCCTGATCCTCAGAGAATCTGAATTTGAGCTGGTTTGTGTGTACCCCATTATCTCCTCTAAAAGGACCAGTTCACACCTCCATTCATCCACCGAGGCGTCAGTTTAAATGTGAGACATGACTGAGAGGAAAGGAGTGAGAGGGCTGTTGATGATTCACCTCACAGAGAGGGAAAGAATGGTTTTAAAGACGACTGAAGAATAAAGACTGGGAGTAGAAGCAAAGGAATGTAATGAATTAAATACATAGACATTGTTGAGCCTATTTCTTCAAAGATGGAGATCAAAAGATGGCCAGTGTTGTTTAAAAGAGCCCAACTTCATGTCTTAACGTTTCCTTCGAATAGACGCAGAACTTTTCCAAATTATGTGTATAATATAGTTTATTCACTGAGGAATATTCAGGTGGGATGTCATGTTTTTATGTCTATTTTATTGCTTGTCTTGAATATAGTTTCATGCTTATTCCTTCCATGTCCTTGGGATCGCTGCTCAAATGTAATAAAAAGCTCTGTGGGTTGGAACAATGACTGGCTGCACAAAAACAGTTTCTGCATCAGTGAGTATGATTGAGTTTCAAACATGCTGATTCCAAAGCTTGTCGTATTCAAAGCTGATGAATATATAAAAGACACAAGAGATTTTGAAATTAGCCCAGCTTGTCTACATAACTGATTTCGGCAGATACTTAGCAGGTACTTTGGGGCTAAATGGAGGGCTATTTTTACGGAAGACAGATAGATAGATAGATAAATAGATACATAGATATATACTTTATTGATCCGTATTTGGGAAATTATTTTGTTACAGAAGCATCATCAGTGTGTTCAGACATTAAAATAAAAATACTTAAAAGTGGAATAGAGAATTTAACTTCTAAAAATAAATTGAAAAATATTATATTTTAACAAATATAAACAATATAAACAGTATAACAATTCTGGATACTTAAAATGTTCTAAAAAAAAGTCAAACATACTGCAGTTTGTAGCATGAATATATGCTTACACTACAGGAGCATAGACATACTTGTATATAGGATAGTAAAAGGAATAGGAATATGAAATATTGGAATAGGAAAAGCCTATCTGAGATGCTGGTTGGCATAAATGAGGTGGTTCGCAACTTTTCTACTACGATATTTATTTTGTGTGTACTTATTTCTTACATTTCTCAGTTTTCCAGCAATGAGCACCCAATGTTGATGTTGTTTTGGTACGTTGTACGACAGAATAATGCATGCACACCTGACATCACGAGAGGCCTAGAATTACAAACTAAGGTCGTATTATTAATGACGCTCGGCTCACAAACAAAACAGAGGGCTTAGAGACAATGTTGAAATAAGACAAAAGACTGGGGGGGGGGTTCAGCGTTCTCCTTCTTCTGCATTGGCTTTGCTCCCATGGGAGCAGGTGAATTTGTGGGCATGCAAGCCTTAGGGGACATCTGGGACTTCGCTGCACAACAGCCCAAGGAGTGAAATATGACTCAAAGACGACGAGGTAGAAATGGCAGCATCAGTTTGCATCTCACTGCTGGTCTCCAACACGAGGCCCGTTTGAACAATAGAACAATGACTAAAGGTCATTTTTTAATTGAGGCGTATATTACAATATCAGTTGTCCCTTAGCAACTGTGAAATATTGTTGTGGTTTTTGTGGACGTGTTGTTTGTCACATTACAATCAGTTCCATGTCCTTATTTGCATTGTCATGTGATTTTAAGCTCAATCTTTAGCTTGACTTAAACTCGACTTTATATTTTTGCTTGACTTTACCTTGAATGTCAGGTAAATTATGCTTAATTTATGACCTTGATTCCAGTGTCAATATGGGTGAAAATACTCTGTAATGGATTTCCTCTAAGCACAGTAGCACACAGGGTATTTACAGTACAGCAAGATTATTCATTCACGGTTGGTTTGTATGATTTTCTTTAAATGAGAAATATAATGAGCTTGAATTCAGTCTTTCAATGTTGTGCTTATTTGTTATTTGTGGAGTTCTATTTTGTTATCACTCAGGCTTAATAATACACATATATTTTGCTCCTGCATGCCATTTACGACTTCTGCCAGAAAACTGAAAAGAGCCCCAGCAGTTCAATTTGCTGTTCCCTGTGAAAATGAAAAAGTCATAGAAGGTAATAAAGCTTCTGATTTGCTGAGTGTGCAATAGCAGTTTTTATGGGAGAAAGGGACAACTTCAGCTACTAGATATTTTGCCAATCAGATTAAGATTTGTTTATGATTCAAGAATATTGAATATTTCTACACTGTGTTTATGAGCAATATGAAGAGGGTCCACAAACATTCTCTCAGTAGGCCTGCCCCGCCCCGCCCCTGTCACTTTGAGATCTTGAAAAAATGTCACACCGCCCCTGGGTGCCAGCATCCCATTTGGTTGTGTGCAGTCACCAGAGTGATTTTTAGGGACAAGCTAAAATAGTGTGGACACTTTTCAGAGCAGC
This sequence comes from Trematomus bernacchii, assembly GCF_902827165.1. Lineage (NCBI taxonomy): Eukaryota > Metazoa > Chordata > Actinopteri > Perciformes > Nototheniidae > Trematomus > Trematomus bernacchii. The sequence goes on along the minus strand of NW_022987803.1, from coordinate 12,844,348 downwards.
CAGTGAACTATAAAAATTGTGTTATGTGTGCTTTTAAGCCCTCTGATACGATGTTCCAAGGTTACGCACGAGTCAGGCTCTGAAGTATTTTTGATGGTTTCCTGAAGCTCTTTAAAGGTGATGATGGACATTAGAGGGAGCTGTTAAGGTAAAAGAATATCGACATTTCATCTCAGCAAGGAATTTTACAACAATAAAACGTTAACAGGGTCCAGGTCGTTCTGATCATCCGCCATTACTTTCTGTTCTGATAAAAAATGTTCTTTTCTAGTGATGGCAAAAGACAGAGACACACTGTGCTGTACAAGAGGTCCCACTTCTCTGCCAAGTAGGTTTTTCAATTCTGTTTGTTCGAACATTTACAGATTGTGGAAGAAAGTTCAGCATTTGATTCTTTTTGTGTGAAGAAATGTTTTCAATTCTTTTTTTAAGTAGAATCAAGTAAGGAATATGTCTTCTGCAATACATGTCACAACAATTGTAACTCGAAATGAGTGAGTGGGAGTGAGGTGTTGCCAGGGCTTGGTGCGGGTAAGAAACATGGCGGCAGAGTTCTGGACCCATTGAAAGTTAAATAGAATTTGGCATCTAGTCACAATACAAAATAAAAAAACATCTATAAGGCACAGGCCACATAGGATGGAAGGTCTGCATGTGGCCGATTCCTATTCCTTTCGCACTTGATTAAAACTGCTAAATCACTTGGCTAGTAGCCAAGCTCACACTGAGATTACAATTACTCAAGCTCTGAAATCAGACCCTTCAAAACACGTTGAGTAGGGAACCATGATGACACCACGCTCTGCTCAGCAAGCTTCACAATTCAGATCTCAGTCAGAATCTGCAATGTCCTCGCAGCTTTAAAACATAAATAAGTTAGCCCTTGTCAGTGCAATGTGTTTGCTTCCTTTCTTTTGATTCCTAACATTGTGAAAATATATCAGTTAATCGGATGTGATAAAAAGTGATTAGTGCAACTGAATGTCCTATGGCCCTATCTAAAACTGAAAAATAACCTTTTCCAGAGGCTGATGTGTCTGCTGTCAACTCAATTAGAGCCAAGAAAGAAAACAAGAGTATTGATTAGACGTTGCATCATAAAGTTCTGAGGATTACCCAAAAAGCAAAATAGATCAAGAGACAAAGTGCATAACCAATGGCTGTTTTGATCAAGGCTAAATGACTTTCATCATCTTTTCTATAGACAAAACCCACACCCTGAATAATAATGAATCAGTAATAAAACCAGGGACAACAATTTCCCCAAAGTATCTGACGAAGTATGAGCGATGGTGCCAGTTTCTTTTCAGAGCCATGCCTTATTAATAGAGTGCTGTGGGGATGACATATAATCGTCAGCAATTGGTATAGTTACGTAATTATTATTTTCAATAGGATTAAGGAAAACTGCAAATAGTAAGCTCTGTCTGTGGCAAACAAAAGTTTATGATACCTTACCATATAACATTTTTTGACCGCTTCTTGATTTTTGAAGTAAATGCGATCGCCAGAAGTACAAAGCTAACGTTAGGCTTTAACGTCACCGCCACTAAGCTAATGGTGGACTTGTGTTCTGCATAATGTCATATGTGTCATTTAAGTAATGTGTGATGTCCACGACAATCTCTGTAGTCTAATTTTGCCACTTTCAGCATCAACCTTTTTTAAGACACGTGAAAGCTTCAAAATGTATAACGTATTTTATGAAGTTGAGCGAAATACTCAAATCACTTATTTCAGGCATCTAACCAAACATTTCAAAACCCACTGATACAGAATTAAGGGATCTGAAGAGAAATGCTAACTCTGTAACTGTATGGCCACTAGAAGCACGTTATTTCTGGGTAAATGATTCCGAAGTATCATGCTGCTAACCTTGGATCCATAAAGTGCTTTGCATCTTAAAACAAATCCCACTAACAGTAAATAACTCTTATATCTTTCCCTCACCAAAATATCACTCTTGAACGAAAATACACTATAGACCCAAGTGGCTGCTGATAATGTACTAGTACTTTTTTATGTCAGAGTGCATGTCTATCCAAACCTATTACTGGTCCAGCACATAGACATGCAGTAAAGACAGTTCAGAACCCTCACCTGGGAAGCTCTAATGACCTTGGAAGTAGATGGCCACTCTCTTTGCAACTATAAAAAGATTTCCACAGAAGCTGCACTTGTTTGGCTGCGATAGTAGCAAAAGGGGGGAGTCACATCTGTGTCTGCACACTCTACCGTGGGGGTCAGGCGGCAGACGCGGAGTCCATTAGCACATTACACGCCCCTCTCAGCCTGGAAACGAGAAAAAGCCATTGAACATCCCTTTCCACCCCACCACACAGATTAGAGTGGCCCTAATGCAGTAAGGTATGCTTCTCATAAGAGAGGAAGGAGGAGAGGGAGACAGGAGAAAGAGGGTGAGAGCAACGGGGAGTATAGAGCAGGAGGGAGGCAAAGAGAATACAGGAGAGAAATGAGTAGGTAAATGAAGTGTGCACCACTGATGATCATTCTCTTTGATGGTGCATGGGTATAGCATCCAATAGACCGTGCACTCATTAGAGGATCAGAACAGAGTGCCATTTCCCTCCATATGCCTGGTGAAGGCAGGCCAAAAGTTAAGATCACAAAACCTTAGAATATTACCCCTGCTTTATCAGCAAGATAGCGCAACCTTCAAAGTCCATATTTTTATTTATAGCCCTTCTAATGACAACTGACCGGAGTAAAAAGGAAGATGTGTTCCAGCACCCAACGGGGAAATTATGTCAAAAATGTCACCTGTATGCTTGAGTTGAATGCTAGGGCAAATATTGCATCCTTTTAATACTTTGTAGAAGGTTTCTGGGCCACTGCAAGTGTCAATGCATTTGCAATGTGTGATGAATTGCCTAACTCCCCTGGTTCTAAAAGTGAGGATAAAAACCCCTCCTCCACACCAAAGGAGGGGCTTCTAAATGACTCTAAAGTGCTTTATTCACTTGTTGTTTACCACATATCACAGCTACCATCGCTGAGTGATTCTCCTCTTCCTCTTTCGTCCTCTGGGTGCAGTTTGTCCTTTGATTTGTTTCCCTTTCACACACTATAATGAACATTTTTGAAAATACATAAAAGGGTATTCGCATGCTTTCATCTCCGAGGCAGACTAATATCAGCCAGAGGATTGGTATTATCATGTAAAAGATAATGCAAACTGCCTCGGATGAAAATGAAACCATATCATTTAAATACACTTTTTTTTTTTTTTAACAATCTGTGTGTGTGCGCCTGGCAATGCTTTATCAAAGAATAGGCTTCCAAAAGCTTTCCGAGTGTGTCGCCTTTGTAATCTGCTTGAAATCATGAAGCTAACATCACACTTGCTCCTCTTGCATCTTGGATCCTCAGAGGATGTTGACGGAGGAGGTGGTACGGGGGGATAGGGGCTTAGAAATATTAATGAAAGAAGGTAGACAACTCCTCTCCATTATATGTATTTTTGAAAAGCATTGGAAGAGGAGGAGAGGGAAGTAATTGAAAGCGGCAGAAGCTAAGGGCGCATATTGATTAATTCGAAATTATTTTGAAGCTTAGTGAAATTCCCTGCTATCTGTCCCTGCAGAAATGAAATGGGTATTTTACAGACACAGTGGGAAGATAATAATAATAAATAGGATGCTCTGTCCATTGGATCAACAGATGGACGAACAGATAGACAGAGAAGCATCAACAATCAATAATCATTTTTAAATTACCCCTGTCTGTCCATGATAGGGAAGGGTGTATTAAAAGTGGACAACATGCAGAAAGGAATCTATGATAATGTATATTACTGGAAGCACACATCATTTAAAGGTGGGGTAGGTAAGTTTGAGAAACCGGCTCGAGATACACTTTTTGTTATATTCCATGGAATGCTCTTAACATCCCGATAGCAATGAATATCTTAAGTGCTTTGACAAAAAATCCATAAAAAAATGTCATCTGTGGAAGCCGTAGTACTGTAAAAAGCACGACCAATTATTTTAGCCGGCGACGGCTAAAATAACTGGATGGCCTACCTGCCTGTCAGCCTTCCATCTGTGCACAAACTTATCTCGTGCCCTCATTGGTCATGTGCGCGTTCGTGTGTGTTGGAGGAGGGGCTCTATAAGGAAGTGGCAGATTTTCTCCGGTTGTGTATTTTCAAATTCTAGCGATCTCGAGCCGGTTTCTCAAACTTACCTACCCCACCTTTAAAGGAGTGGTGTTTTCCTTGACCTTTTACCTAGCAAGCCATTAATAATCCTTGTTCTGATATGCTAACATAATGATAATCATAATGTGTGTCTTTGTAGCTTCATGAGTCCGCTGAGAGCTCACCCTTTAATCATGGAAGAGAACATATTTAGCCACCTTGCCATGTCCTTAATTTAATTTCAGCACATTGTCACCATCTTTATGCTAATATTCCATTAAACTAATCAGTGTGCTAATACGTGTAAGCAGACTGTTGCTATGAAAAAACTCCCGTCACAACATTTTGCTATAGTGTAGAGCACGCCTTACCTAATTTGTGGCCTGTATGGATATTTTTTCTCACATGTCAAATATAATGTTCTGTCCTTTTGTCCTAGCGCTAAGAATAAAGTGTCTTCATTAGCTACGTGAGTTGCGAGCTAATTGTGATTTCATACATCAAATGAACTAAAAGGCATTGTGCATTGCAGCAAGGGCAAATACCTTTATTGCAAATATCTGCAGCTACCTTCAGGATGTCTTTATAGAATTGCATTATAGTCCACATCTATTATATAATGAAAACAACATTTGGGATGAAAAGCGTCATCTTTTCACAACATTGCTGGAAGAATTAAACCTTGTAAAACAATGAAAAACGTGTCATGTGATATCTTACCAAGAGTTATTCCTTATTTATTGTGCATTGTCCTACACATTTCCAGCAAAACATGTATTTTTGCATTGTATATAGACTCGTATTGCACTATTCCACTTTTATTTACTCTCACTTTTTTTTTAAAAACTATTTTTCTTTTTGTATTTTCTTTTTGTATTACTTTTAATATAGTATATTTTAATATTGGTTAATATTGTCTGCTTATCTGTATTATTGTGTTGCACTGTTGGAGAAGCCTGTGACATAAGATTTTCAACGACATAATTACTAGCTATGTTAGTTTGACAATAAAGAACCTTGAACCTTGAAATGAATCACATTTATGATAAAAAAAAACCTCCAAAGTGGCAATAAGTGTGGAAGATAAGTGACAAATATATTAATTCTGGTTTCCTACAGGACCCAAACAGAGGTCTCCTGGGTGAAAGTAGTATTTGTACCAATTCATCCACCTCAATCTCCTCCTTACATGGACTTTGTCTCTTTTTTCTAACTCACCGTTACATGGCTTAAATACAAATAGATTTTCTAGGCTATATATAGAATACAATTAATTACTTTTAATGGATATATCTAAAGATAGTGTATGAGAACAGCCTGACATTGATGGGGGTTGTTATGTGTGTGTGTGTGCATGCCTATCCAGATACTGCTCGAGCCTCACCTTTACATCTCCTGTGCATTTAAGATCTAGCACACAACAGAAGTTGACATTTTCTCTGTTGGATTTATCTCCGTGCTCAGAGACTCGCGCCTAATGTTCCAGACACAGAGCACTGGAGGCTCGTTCCTTCCTGCAGAAGGCTGTCAGTTCCCGTAACATGCCCCCTATGACTTAATTGAAATGCCAAGCAATGGGAAAGGTATTTCAGAAACACATCCTTTTGTTTTAATCATAGACTTGTCAGATGGAGAAAATCATAATGAACTCTCTCAGTGGTCATATAGGAATTTACATGAAAATATATCCATCCTATATCTTAAAATGTCGTAGATTTAAGCATGTGAGGCTCATGATAATGAATCTATAGCGACCTAAAAGACTGATTCCCTGCTAAGTTAAAAGAACATCTGTTTGATTGGAGAATAAAAGTGCTAACTCAAATGAATGGTGTTCCCCATAAGATGAGTGATTATTCACACCCATCGCCAAATGGGAGTCTTTTGACAACAGTAGTAAAATAGAGGTTTTATTCCCAGCAATTATCTTTTGATTTATTGCTGAATCATCATCCGTAAAACACCTGTTGATTGTTTGGCATTCAACTGAACACTCATTTTCAGTGTGTAATGTGCAACATTTTATACACTCCATTAGTGTTGTAATATGCTGAATTGGGCAGGAACACACAAAAAGTATATAAAATATGTGGGGATTGCCCACAGTATTGAGTATGTAAGTCGCTTTGGATAAAAGCGTCTAACAAGTAACATGTAATGTAATGTAAATTACTTCAATTTCAAGTCACGATTTCATATTTATTTGACATGGCCTGCATCATAAAAAAAGGTGCAATCACAAAAGAATGCATAGAATTATACAGATTATTGTGCAGAACAAGTCGAAGACAAAAAAAGACATGTCTGTCAGTTGTCTGCTTGAATAGCTTGCATTCGTGGCAATTCCTGTCTGTTTGTATTGAAAAAGCATCTTTTAGAAAACAAAGGCAGCTCCGGGAAGACACAAAGACCCAGACATGAGGGATAGACAAGAAAACAAAACACATCAAACCCGATGCCAAAAATGCTGCCTCTCATAATACCCTATCCTAAGCAGACACTGTCAATCTTTGTCTGCCACTCAAAAAGCCAGCTTTCTCCTGGCTATTGAGATTATTTTAGTTTAAGAGACAGAGAAGAGAAAACACAGCATTTCAGGCAAGGTGTGCTTATATCCTCGTGAGCATTTACAGCCTACATAAACACTGGTGAAATGCAGCGAGAACAGACAACAAGCAGATTTAAAGACCCAATTTGGTTTCGACAATGTTGTGCCGCTTTAAAAATAGCCTTTACGTATAAAGCCATTTAAATGGCTCGGCCTGTTCCTGGCCTGTTCATTTAGCCTGTTCAGCTTTCCACAGCATAATGGAGAGAAAATTGCCTCTGCATGCTCAGGGATGAGGATTTTTGGGAGGCAGGAGCAGAGTGGGCTGATGTCGACAGAAACAAACACAAATCATGCTATTTTTGCCCGGATTGCTCAATTTCAATATTGTGCTGATATGAGAAAATACTATATATAACTCCAGTGTCTGAAAAATATGTTCATAAAAAGCTACAGCAAAAGTAAGTATTTTCCGCAAGCATGGCACATAAATTGCACAGTGTACTATTAACAGCTGTAAGTGATATGTAGCGCTATTAGTTTGTTCACATTTCTGTTAGTTAAACCAAAATGGTTTTACTTAGTGAACAAAATTAAGATGTCAAGGGACAATGAACTGAAGGAATATAGTATACTTGTGGCATGAAAAGTGGCCTAGTATCTGCCACAGTTTGGGGACAAAGAATCTGAATTTGACTCTCAAGGCAACGTTGTAGCACTGGCCTTTTAAGATGTGATCAAACAAAATCAGTTTAAAGAAATACGCTAGCACCTACTAACATCACATTTTCTGAAAGAAGAAGAAGAAAAACATTCTCTAAGATGAACATCATTTAAGTCGTTGGCTCAGAAGGGATTCATTTACAGTTGTATCTTGTCCTGGGTAGGTTAATAGCACTTATTGTAAATTGCTTAAGTCAAAATGGGCTACTAAATAAATTGAATGTGGCATTTATTGCATGCATTCAAGCTTCCTATATATATATGTTCCTGTTTTGGATGGATTTGGATGTGAATCATACCCACAGGACAAATATAATCAGCTTCTTTCACTTAAAGTGGACCTACCATGCTATATTTGAATAATATAGTGTAGGACCATACCTATATAAGGCATATTTATACTTTTTTTTCTTCAAAATACCAAACAGATCATGCATTTTAGCCATGCCTCATTTTGCTCAATTTGACATTTTTCAGCTCTGTTTTTGCAAGGGCTGATTCTGTGAGCAACAGCACCATCTAGAGGCCTGGCATATGTACTACAGCGTCTCCACCGCTTTCGAACGGCAATGGCCGTGGCTGTCTCCTCCTGATTGGTGGAGTTGGCCCAATAGCCGTAGCGCCACCGTCCTGACGTCAGGACAGTGTTCAAATCTGGATCAGTTTTTATCAGATCCGTTGCAGCCCCTTTTTTAGAGATTTGGGTATGGAGGAAAATAGAGAGGGTTGTGTTTTCTGACACTTGGTGAGTTCCCTGGAACACCGGGGACACATATTCATGTATAAAAGACGTACAAAAGTGCATTTTGCATGATAGGTCCCCTTTAATGCATGCTCCCAGGATGATACACTTTTGATTTAAATGATTGTTATCCTCTGTTAAAGCTCTGGTATTATTATGCGTTTTGAACATATCAACATAAAGAACAGTGCAGGGCTGCAACAGAGCTTTGGACTCTTTAGTCTTGTACTGTATGTATCCCCTGCTCTCTCATACATCAAATTAGTGCGGGTGTGAGTCACTGCCTGTATGTGTTGTCAGAAATAATGTCGGAGCACTCAATATCATTTCAGTGATAATCTACGATGTACCGAGAGCAGAGTGGTGCTGGAATACTGATAACACCACACTGTTATGAAGCCAGAAAGAAACAACAATACAGATGAATAAATCTCCCCATGACAGGACTAATGGCTTGGCAGCTGTATTAATCAATCCTCATCTGTAGAAAATGTCAGATTTATGATCTTCTCAAAGAGTTGTGCTTTGTCTCTGTCCGTCTACTGAACCGAACCTGATGTATAAGAAATTGTAATTGATTTGTACACAAAAAGCAGACGTGCTAATTATTTATTACTTTACTCTTCTGAACTCTCTGGATGTGTTTTCTATTTAATTATGACATTGACCTGCCCAGAGGAAAAGTTAAAAGAACAAAACAAAGGAAGAGACCATGTGTCTGCCCACCTTGATATATCATTTCTCTTACATTAGTGTATAATGGAAATTGGAAATGCAAATGATAAATATAGATTTAAATAACACAATGAATACCATGCAACAAAGGTCATTCTCTCCGAGTACTATGTGGCCTTTTCTCTCATAAACAGCACAATAAATCATGTTCTTTCAAAGAAAAATTATTTGACCAAATGCAAATCCTTTATGCTCCGTAGCCTCTACTGTTCAGACATTTGTGAGAAGTCAACCAAACTTTCATTTAACTTCCTGGCTTCTATTCCACATTTCTGAGGACTTTGTTGCAAGCTGCTTTATAGCAAAAGGTAATTGAATTACAGCACAACCACTCAAATCTCAAACACCCCCTCGCTGTCCTCCATTTCAAGCAATGTACAATACACCCTGGCGTTATGCATGGACCAACACAAAGTCACATATTTTTAATTGAATCTACAGAGACAAGGCTTTGACAGCCAAATTCTCTCAGCATGGTAGAGTAACCTCAAGTTTTATTTTCAATATCCACCTCCAGCTGCGTCACCCAGTCATAAGATCCACTTTTTGCAAAGTGAGAGGAATTTCATTGCTCCACGCATAACCCCCTTTATACGTCTATATATTTTACAAATAGATTAGGCTATATGAGACGTGCTTAATGAGGCTTTAATTGAATTGGGGCATTAACGAGAAGCATATGTCCACAAACCTATTCATTTATTTCAACCCCATGACTTATGTAATTCAGTTGTGAGCGTGCTGCTATAGCTGTGAACACAAAATCACAGCGCAGTGAAGAGATGTAAGTATGCCTGTTATAAATGAATAGGCTCCCATATTCAAACAGAAGGGTGATAACTCTGCAACACTTGACAAAATTATGTTCACCAGAGCAATTCATTATTAACAAGTCATTTTATATCAGGGCAAACACTGTTGGGAAAGAAAATTAATAGAAACTGTATGCGTTGATCTACCTTTGACCTTGCAATCCCAAACGTAAATAGTCATAGGAAATGAATAATAAAAAACCCAAATTACAAACAAACATAACGGAAATATATATTTGTAACTATTTGATGAAATAGCCACATCTACATTTTGTTTAAAGAGGACATATTACAGTATGCTCATTTTAAAGAAAATGTGTATTTTTTGTCTCTGGACATACTTACATTCAAGGTGTTTCAAGCAGGGAGCGAGATAAACTCCCTCTGGTTTTATCTTTGGGATTTTACTCTTTGGAGAACATTCACATGCACACAAACCAAAATAACACGGAAAGAACAAAAAGAACAATAGGGCCTCTTTATATAGGTAAAGCGTATACATTGTAGAGGTACAACTGCATGTAAAGCTTAATTCTATGTCATATGAGTCAAAATGAGCTCAGCACGAGATCTGTTTGAGCTAGAGACCAGTAAAGCTTGGTCCTGATTCTGTGTCTTGTTTTGCAGTCATTCTGGTTTCCCCAGGTGTGTGTTTCTCTTGTGTGTGTTTCCAAACTGATTCTTGGCTGCATTAGACTCCCTTGCCTCCTCCAGCACTCAGTTGTGATATTTCCTGCTGCAGTCCCTCATGGTACTCATCAAGAGATTCCTTCAGATGTCTGCTCACAATGAAGGTGACTCCAATAACCGCCTTTCTACACTCTTAAGGCAGGGTTGCATTGTCAATAAAGGATAAGGGTGCTAAATATGTGCAGGTAGGTTGCAACCCCTTTGAATTCGGCATTTTTGTGGAGTTTGTTTGTTACTGTCAGCTCAGTATCACAATTATGACTCATGACTTTCTTAATGATTTAAAGTGGGTTTTATGACTTCATGTCTTTGTTTCTTGCCATAGTTTCAAAAACAAAGTGCTGTGATAACCAACAAACGGATGTGGTTATTAAAAGGCAAGAGACCAATGGGGAAATCAAATGCAAATGATTAGATGAGTACGCACTAGAGTCTATCTACGTAAATAAATAAATAAAAGGACAATATTAACTTTAAATAAATAAAAGGACATTAGTAATTTGGTCAAACTACAGGGCGTTTATAAAGTGAGCTTGGAAATATATGGAGAAGAAGCGCAGCACAATATCCAGGAGGTAGAGAAGCACTAACCTCCTGAGAGGAAATCGAACCGATCAGCTGAGTGTCATCTTCAAACGGGAGGAGAAGTGTGTCAAACATGTAAATGTGATCACCAAAAATGTACATGAGCACTTAGGGATACCATATGGGAAGACTATTTGTAATCAAGATAAATCATTAGCCATCTTTCAGTTGGCACTGAAATCACGACAGTGCTGTGTTGCTGACGCTCATGTAATCTTAAGTAGATTTAGAAGAATGCCATGATTGATTGCATGAAATTGTGCCTGGCTCAGAACTACGGTTTCAGAGAATGTGGTGTTGAGAAATATATCATCAGCCACTTTTGTAAGGGCAATTTCAGGCACTTCCAGTGAGTCTCAGAGTCTAATCAGGCTGGAAATACTCAAAAAGATTATAAAAAAAAACAAAGCTATGTAGCAATCGGTAAGATAAACATTCAAGCATTTGAGGATGAATGTGACCAGACGTTTTGGAACTTCTTTATCTTCCAAAATCCTTAGGCGATGCTTGACATCCTTCTTTGCACGCACGCAAACTGTCTCGAGTTCTCTCCCATTAGAAACCTGGATATAACCTTGTCTAGACTGCTGTCCATCATGACAACCACAATGGGAACGATGTTCCAAATTCTGCCAGAGCTGCAGTCTCTCAGATTTCTAACACAAGCTGAAAATATATCTGCATGTCAATGTCTGATTTAAGAGAAGAAAATAAATGCTCAAGTCAGCAAGGGCATCAAAAGAAGACTACGTAATTTACCTTCCAGCATGGAAAGACATTGTTACAAGCTGGCTCCTCTTTGCAACAAAAGGAAAGGGAGTTTCAAGAAAAGCTGCCCGCAAATCATCATAAACAAACAAAACCCCTTGAACCAGAGGCCTGTACTACGAAGCTGGTTCAACCTAACCTGGATATGTTTGAGTTAGCCGGTTGGCCCAATCCAAAACATACGCGCTCTCGCTAAGCTGTACTACGACGCTGGTTATCAAGTGGATCGCTCAAGCCAGCCGTGTCCTATCTAGTTAGGTGCGCGTTCACATGAAAGGGGTGGTATTTGGAGCATTCGACCAATCTCAAACATGGACAAGCGTACTGACAGCGCAGCGTCATACTTCCTGAATGAAAAGTGAACTTTAATATTAGTCAAATATGAAGAAGTTAAACTTTAAACATCCATGACTTAAACACTTTATCCAGGATAAAAGCCACATAGCTGCACCTGCAAGGTGAATACAGCTGGTAAAAGAAAAAGCGTTTGAATGCGTACATTAACAGGTTTATGAAATCACTGCCCCGTCCAAGACACGATCTGACTTTAATTACATTTGACTCAAGTGTTTCGTCAACTTAATGTGTTGCTTAAAATAATACTTCTGCATACAGTATGTGACACTGTGAGTGTTGCACGCCAGATACGGCTCAAGAAGCTGACTCAAATAAGGAAATATATGATACATTATGATGTGATATGATATGAATGATAATGGGACACATCGACGTCTGCACTCACAGTGCCGCGGACTGTACGTAATGTTACTCTGATCCGGTTACTTATGTCGTGGCAGATATTTAAGTAAGCTTTCTTAACGCTAATGTTATAATAGTCAGATTGCTCTGAAGATGGGAGGGGATATTCTATTAATTTTCACGTTCACACAGTCAGTTGATTTTTGCCGGCCGTCTTTCCTGCAACGGCAGTTTTTCTGTATTTCCTCTATCCTGTAATATGACTTGATAGCTTTAAACTCCGCACACGGAGCTCTGATTGGTCAGCAGGTGGTGCTTTCACTGAGTTGATCTCTTAGCCTGCAACCTAACCTCCTCCCGAGGAGGTTAGCCGCTCAGCATAAGTTACCATGGAGATCTAGCCCGCTAAAAAGAGAACCAGCGTCGTAGGACCGGAAAGCCCGAGTTTTCCCTGAAGTCAGCCGGCTAAGCGAAAATCCGGCTTCGTAGTACAGGCCTCTGGTGTACAGACTCTTTAAAGGGTTTTTATTTGTTATTAAACTCTGGAATACCTCTCCCCTGGCTAACGGCCTATCCAGTACTATCTGTCTTGTGTCAACCCTAGTCTACCTGCATGCCACAAGAGGTGTTTTAAACACTAACCCAATGACCCGGTAAAGCCCCAGCAAAGCTATTACTCACCAACAGCCACGGACGTGTACCCATAACAATGTCAAATCGTGTTTATGCACAACAATACCGAAGACAACAAACCAACAAGCCCCGCAAAGGAGACAGAGTTGCTAATGTCTACCAAGAAAGGTCATTCCAAAGTTACCCCTTTATGCCTTACACCAGGAAAAAACTGTCTACTAATAACCTCGTTCTTGGATCGGACGAGCCTCCATTTGTTACAGGCTGGCTCCTTGGAAAAGAAAGAAAGGCTTCAACAAAAGCTGCTAAAAACTCAAATGTATTTATAACCTCAAAACCAGTCATAATTAAGATAAGATAAGATGGACCTTTATTCATCCCTGGGGGGAAATTCACAAAGTGCAAACGGAGGAGGGCTGGTGTGGAGCACAGGGAATGGCAGCCGAAACCACAGGGTTGTCACAACATGGAATTTCATTTATATACATTATTTTGAAAAACCATGGGCTAGTAAAGAGAACTGTATTAAAAATGAATGTAAAAAGAAGTGGTGATAGAAAAAGCAGAAGACATGGGACAGGGGCCTGAAATATTTTAATATTGTTCCCTTAAAACTAGGAACTGTTTGATACAGTTAAAAAATGTACACAGTTTTCATTACACCAAGGTAAAGGATTTTCACATTAGTTGAGCTATAATCTTGAGCTCCATGGGGTTGGTTTATTTTGTGTTTGCTTGTTTTTTTTGTCTTTACTAGTTGTGCCTTTTGTGGTTAAGCATCTGAAATTAGGCACGCTATCCTCTCCACAGAAGTCCAGCCATTTAGGCAGAGCAGATGACATCACCACAGAGAAAAATTATCTAAAAGCTCGAACTGATGATTAGAATCTTCCACAGGGAGCCGCATGAAATATCAATTGTGCCCTTTGACTGGCATTTGGACACGCTGCTCTACTGATTACCCAGGGTAGCCAGCACTGTATTCTCTGCTAATAGGGCAAAACTGACATGCTGTTCATTAGTGAGGCCAAGTAATCAAAGGGACACAGGCCCTCATTAAACAGTTGCCAATCACGTTTCCAGGATGTAGTCAGAAACAGCCGCAGGAGGATTTCGATCAGCTCTAAGCTAGGGGAAGAAAGTCGGCCTGTTATTCTGACAGGCACACTGCTCGAAACCAACTGAAGGATGCAAATGTAAAGTTGAGTTTTGGTTTTCTTCCATGCTGATTCTTAACCCCTGAAAAACAAGCTTCACCTTCCCTGAAAAGAAAGATGAAAGGGACTGGACCAATTAAAAAAAATGACAGACTATTAAGAATTACAGAGGCTCATTTTACTTAGCTGCGCAACTGCAATATATTTCCATTAAGATAATTCAATTTGCGGTTAATTAATTGCCAAGGAGACTGGGCTCCTGCAGTCATTATAATGCACGCCGAGGCATTTGCTGGGGACACTTTTTCGAACATCGATGGCTCAGTTTGTTGTTCAGTATTCACCAGTGGGTGGGTGGTGTGATCGTAAAAGCAATCTTTAGGGGTTATCTGTGGTCTCGCAGGCAGAGATGCTGACTGGTTGGTGGCTGAGACAGTTATTGTCAGGCACAGCACAACAAACCCCGGCAGGTGGTGGAATCAAAGAACCAGAAAGAGAAGCTTAATAGGACACCCAAAGGCTGGCAATGATGCAACAGAGATGGAGAGGATCCTGATCAAAGAGGGGATGAGCTGAGAGCAGTCCCAGAGAACTGAAATAGTATCTAGTAGGCTCAATATGAATGCAAAATACAGGCAAGATACCATATAGACCAATACATTCAATGTATTGGCAATTTGAACACTCACAAAGAGAATATTGGCTTTATGGTCAGTGTTTTGTATTCATAGACGTTGATCATAAGTCTCCTCCATGCCTATAAAAGTGAAACCAATAGAGAAGTGCCTTGCACTCGCATTCTTCCAATAACCTGGTGGCAAAAACAATCACATTTTTAATAGAAGTCTACGAGAAAATTACCCTACTTTGCACTTGATTTATTACCTCAGTAGACTTTTACCTGATGAGTTTATGGTCTCAAACTCAAGCTCATTTGGTTAATTATGGTCCCATTTAGAGTCAAATAGACAATAAAGAAGCTGATGCTTTGGTATGTGGCTGCTTGTTGATTGACAGGTCACTATAAGGTGTTTTGTCTGGTTTAGGTGCTGCCAGTTTTTTCATTTTAGAACTATAACCCTTTCATAGTTTGGTTTAGTTTGGTAAGACAAAACTAATGGGAAATGTCACAGTGACTTTGTCCACTACACATAATGAGGCTATGCTCTGTGCAAACAAACATTGTCAGATCAACATAAGGCTTAAGCCTCAAACCATGTCTTTACTGGTTCAACTTCAGGCCAATGCCTTCTTATTCTCCCTTCTCTTTTCCTATCATTAAAAGGGTTTCACTTCTTGTCAACACTTTGTTGTAAGAATGACCGTTATTTCAACTCAACGGCTGCTCAGAGCTTATCAGTCATACCACGAGCCAGTCCACCCAGTTACACACTGGAAAGGTTTACTGCAGACAGAACACACATGTTGTGGTTATTTAATTTTCTTATCATTAAAACCCTTCATTAAAATAACTGACAGTGAAAAATTACTATTCACAGTTGAACCACCAAACCATGTTCAGTTTGCTCTGACAAGAGATTTTGTCGTAAAGGATTAATCTCAGTCTGAGTAGGTTCTGTATGCCTGAATTAACTTTACTCGATTTTTTCAGCTTCTTATGTCTACTTCCACTTTTATGCACCAGAATTCATTCATCTGAGTTTGAATAAGAAATTAAAATTGTAATAACTTACTTACAGTCTACTCAGTGTGTGGTTAACAGACAGAGATATTACCTCATTTAAAATAAAGATGAAATATTAATCCCATCATGGTACTGTATAAGCAATTCACTTTTGTTTTAATTGCAGAAGTGAGTATTTACTGATTTATGAAAACAATACATATCCAGTGGTCTGAGGATTATCAGACTGGAGACCTCACAGTGAAGAAGATAGTTATTTTTAGCAATCTAAAACCAAATTAAATGGATCTCTGGTTGAAGATGAAAATTGTGGCATGATTTGTATAGCCAATAAGTGGGCAACATGCCAATCTCAACCAGGAACCCAGTACTATTCAAATAAAATGCTTCAGGGATTCCCAATACAGCTTATTAGTAAAAGGCCAGTTACTATAAACTGAAGAGTTCTCACAAGCGTAAAAACAATTAGTGTTTGACATGGGGGTGGGCGAGAAAGAAAGCATTATTTAGCACTCGCCATGAATGTACATTAAAGACAAAGCTGGGTTGGAGAGATATGTCTAGACACGGTTTGTCTTGACAGCCTCAGTGCATTCTCCACTAATCTGCTATGACTGCTCTCTTCATATTCAAATCACAATACAAGTCATGAAAGACTTTCAAAGTCCTTTTTATGGCAGAGTGGTTAGAACCAAGGATGAGTCCACTTTTAGCTTGATTTTCTTCAGACCTTTTTTGTTCTCTGTAATGTTGGAAAAAGCATAAAGCTGTGTATGAAAAGCTACTGTGATATGTTCTCGTTAGAGTAACCTCTCAAATGAATGGCATACCATTTAAATCACCGAAGCAATGTCTTATATTCAAATGCACTTGAAGGCAAAAGATTATAAAAAAGCAATTAAAAAAGACCATTTAGATTTTCTTCATGTGCCAAGTTCAGAGGGATGCCAATGGTGTGTTGATAGCATGCATCTTCACAGCTCAAAATCTCTTTCAAAGAGTGTGTAGGTGTTTCGCTATAGTATGTGACTGATGTTCCTACTGATCTTACCGTTAGTAGAGAGTTTAAAGCCCACAAAATCTTTTTTTGTTTACCTTGAGGTGGTTGTGTTTAGTATGCTGAATTTAAACCTTCAGCTCTTCTGCAAAGACCATATTACACACATGTAGCAAAGGTAAGACTCTACTCATCTTGCAGTTAATACCATAAGAACACACTTTAGCCCGGGGGTCACAAGTACAAGTATATGGTGGTGAATTTCACTTGAGTTTCAGCAGATTCCGGGTAACTTGTACAGAAATAGATTATTATAAAACATATTATTACTTATTACCGCCCTATTTGAAACAGTGGGGTAATCAAGACCAACTTAATCAAGTCCAAGTGGTTCAAGACCAAGTCCAGTTGAGACGGAGTCGAGTACTGTTCAAGACAGCAATAGAAACAATTGTTTTTTTCAATGCTAATTCTCTAATCTCATGCATAACCATGCACGAAGTTAAAAGGAGATTACTAGCCCAAGGCACAAATCCAAGACAAGTTCCAGATTTAGAACACATTGGATTCCAGTCCGAACCTGGAACCAAGTACCAGATTTCAAACTTTCCTGGACCACAAATTAAAACCAATGTATTGCAGGTTGGTTGCGGGTATACAGTTGTAAAGCTGGTTATGTTAGCTTAGCATAAAGACTGTTAGCAGGGGGGAAAAGCTAGACTAGCACTATCTTGGTAAGTAGTATCAATCTTCTCATCTAACACTCGGCAAAGAAGGAAAAACGTTTCCCAATATGTCAAACGTATTCCTTAAATGTACTAGAATACATACAGTATACTGAATTCCTATATGTATTATATTTACACCATAGAGCAACTGTCCTCTATCAGTCCTGATGTTCAATTTAAGCGCCTTCTGTTAAAAACCATTATCGATGTTGAGGTTCAAGAACAGATGGCAATTCACCCGTATTGCCAGCAGCACATTTCTCCTGTTGTGACTTAACTAAATTGTGACATAAACAACTATGATTTAATAACCTTTATGTAGTAGGTGTCAACATTAATGTTTTTCAATTTCAAAAATTGATAGACACCCACCCACACACACACACACACTGCATAATGCATGATGATATACATCAGTGATTACCATCTGTAAACATCACCATCATCTGACTCAGCTGTATAAGTTATGGCTTCTCCAAACTTTATTTCTACATTATTGCTCATTTGTATTCCCTACCGATCTTTCTCGTCAATGTCTGCTGAGAGGTGAGAGTGACTCAGATGTTGTAACTCTGAGCACGACACTGTAGATGAAGCCTCTACCTTCTTAACTCATTTGGGAGAAGGTCTCTAAAGGTGACAGATGAAACCATGAGGGAATGGCAAGAAAAAGAAAAAAAGGTGAGAAGGGAGAACAAGGGTTTATAAAGACGAGGTACCGCAGGTCTTAAGGAATTCTCTCCATGCGTCTGCCATTATCCCAGTGTGCCTGTCTCCTGTCTCGAAACAGACCTGTGAGCCGCTGAGCCCATGGGATATTAATTTGCAGCCTTAATGTTCTGTGGCAAAGGAATTGGAGTCATCTCAACACAAACAAATTGGATCTTGCAGCTCATCTGTGATGCAAGTCATGCCTGAAGGTACGAGCTGATCCCTGTCCGGCAAGCAGAGGAGGATATGACTAAATGCATTGCCTTTATTGCAGTTCAGTGGTCAAACATGGCTCAAAACAAAAGTAGTGAAGAAGGGAAGAGTTGCAGCGTATGATACATATGATTGATAGGTTTCTGATGAGAGTTAGGGTTATGGCTAAATTCTTCCGCGTTCCAGCTATACAATGGTCAAGCTGGGTTCAAAACAAAAGTACTGAAGGAAGAAAGAATAGCTGTGAATGCTACATATGATTGACAGGTTTCTGATGGGTTTCCGAGTGCAGCTGGACAGTGGATCGGAATCCATTTGTCGGATTTGATTGCAGTCATATTGAGTTATAAGGAAAAAGAGAATACCCTTGATATGGAAAGAAACTGAAATACTGAGAGTAAAAAAAGAAATAACAGTCACTTCAGGGCAAGAACAGAAGGTGGTTTGTGAAAAATGTTGAAATGGAGGTGTGATCAGTGTTTCGGAACACTCAGGCTATTACACAGCCTGTCAGAGCCACCTCCCTTTGTGCTTGCCCTTTTTTCACTCCCCCGATGTCCATCCCCTGGTCACACCTCAGCAATGTTCTGCTACAAGACTATATTTGATCCTCTCACTTCCAGGCTGTTTGTTGACCTTTTTTCCCCCCTCCTCTTTCTCTGTAGTGCTCATGTTCACATGCCAAACACAAAATACATTGCTCATGAAAGGAAGAAAGTGTCAATACTTAGGATCCCTCGCTGCAAACATACAGAAGAAGCATTTTCTTTGAAGATCAAACTGACAGGTTGTTGTCCAGACTCCACTTATGTACTTTTAGAGAAGATCTCAGATAATGACATGGGATTTCAGAACTGGTACAATGCTACCTTTGAAGTTCAGATACTTGAACCATGTATTAACCCAGCAGAGGCTTGAACTTTATTTAACCAGTTAAACCCCACGGTCCCGCGGGCCGGGGCAAAACGCAACATCTTGCAGGAAACAGCGTCTGAGGGCTTCTTAATATTTAACATACTATGAATGTGTCATACTCACTTACGGGAAGAAACTCAGCTATCAGACAATATTAACCATTCTTAGCTAAACGAAACAAAAGGGTAATAACAAAGGCTCTGAATTAGCCCTGAGCGAAAAAATGCTAACGCACTTAGCACAGAACTCAAGGTAAAATACTCGTATTACTTATCGGATCTGCACAACCAAGACATCGATTAGCAAGCTGAGATTCCACAGATTCCAGACATATAAGTATCATCACTGAGTGATCAGAACTCGTATAGAACAAATTAGCTTTACAGAGCCAAAACGGCTAAAAACGTCTTACCTTTGTTGTTTTCTGATTAAAAGCTGTGTTCAATGGCATTAAAACGAGAAAAACGCCGCTGAAGGTTAATCCATAGGTTAATCCAATGTGTCTATGTCACTTTGAAGTTATTACTGATAATCCATCATTCAATTTTTATGTCAATAACGGAGATTTCATATTAGCTGCTACGATAGCTACGAGAGTGTATGAAAGCTTCCGGTTCCGGGGCATTCTGGCTATGCATCACTCATTCACCAATGGGTAATGTTTAGATGGATTTTTAGGAACTTCCCCTCGATTCTATTGGCTCTAACGGTTAAAAAGAGGTGTCAATCATCAAAATCGACCGAGGGGGGCCAGAGATATGGAAAATGCACCCAAATGACCCCAGAAGTGGGTTTTTCTTTCTAAATCTCTCTAAAAAGGTCAAATGTCGCATGTTTTGCATCAATCTTGATACAGCGTACTTATTATATGTTATAGTTTGGATTCCTAAAGCTTTTAGTCTACTATCCCATCATTCAAGGGTGGTTTTCACTATAAGTAATGTTTTTTATTTGGACGGACACTATAATTTACATTTTGTTTACTATGTTTAATCTGAATTTACTTTAAAATACAAAAATTCTATATTGATTCTGACTTTTCTACATCCAACTCACAGGTTTATCATTGCTTTGAGAAAAAAGATTATTAATTTAACCCTTTTAGAAGGGAAGATATAGTCATTTGTTCTGGGAATGTCATTTTCGAGCCTGAGACCTGAAAAACAGGCTCGGGGCTCAACTGGATAATGACCTTCATTTAATAGTGGGACAACTTATTTTAAGGTCAAAACCTATACATCAGTGTTGAGGTTTATACATATATAAGTGTCTTAACTACATTGAATCAGAACACAGCAGTGCAATTTGTGATCATATCACATTTATAAATATATAAGCTCCAGATCAAATGAGTCATTCAACTCAATAGCATCAAACTGCTGCACAGTTCAGTTTTCAGTTTTCATTTCCACAGCTTTAATATAGCTCCCTGTCACTCTTAATACTTTTAGAGATTTTGTACATTTTTTCACTTTTTCAATCGCACTATTCTTCAAATGATGTCCGACCTTCTTTGAACTCCAAAACATGGATTAAAGCATCTCATGTGCTCATTTCTTTTTTTAAACGTGCACACAGAAAATGAAGTCTGACAGAATTTGGATCAGTCGGATCAAAACGTTTTTTACTCACATCTAATGATGTGTGGTATTTCTAGACCAACAACAACAAAAACACATTCAAAACAAGAAGACAGCTAGCCATATATAAAACATAATGATGTGCGAGTGCATGTGTGCTTTAATATATTCTATAGCATGAATGGTAGAGATAAGAATAATTGTCTCACTAATGTCTGGCACGGAGGTGTAGAGTAAATGATCAGGCATCAGCTCCACCTACAGGGAGCGAGACATATTTAATACATGAAAACCAATTCTCCAGATAGCTGATAGAGAACAATAGAGATGTCTCATGTGGCAGTCTTTTTCTATCTTTCCAATTACTTTAAGTATTATGATTTCTTCGCTATGAGGGTCAAATTAGTTAACTAGCATCATTGAAGGTTTTAAACTTGCTGAGATTGCCAGCAACTTATATGGACCACTCTGAGCCATTAGGGTCATGATTCATGTACAAAATAAGGAAAAAGGGAAACATTTCCATAATTGTCAAGTTCTTGGTTGGTGTCACTTTTCTTAGCAGGCCCTGGAGTGTCTCTATGAGGGGTCCGAGGGGTGGTTCCATAAGAGAGGATAGTTTTGATGGATTTTCGTATATGTATTTAGTGTAATACTTGGATCAAAGGAAGGGAATAGTTTTCGATTCCATTTTCTGAATACATCATCAAACTGAGTAGCCACTTGCCAAGTTCATCTGTGATCTTATTAAGTCATTATTTGTGAATATTGATATTTTAATATTATTAATGTTATTATATAGGTGGTTTAATCTCCTAAATGTCTCTGAGTAGTATTTCTGAGTGGAAGTTTGTAAACACAATATTCAAAGTTGGCACTTCCTGCCTGGCTCATGGAGGATTACTGCGCTCGCCAGCGTGTCAAAGCCAGCCCCGGACACACTTTGTTTTGGAACAAGTTTTGTCTGCTTGGCGTTACGCATTGCTATGTTTTTGTTTTGTTTTTTGGAACAACCATTTGTATAGCTTCCTCTTTGATATGTTCTTATGATTTAGCACCTGGTTGCTACTTTTTTATAGAGCTTGATGCCCAGAAATGTCTTGAAAAAATAAGAAAATTGAGGCAGAAGGCTGCCGTATCTCTAAAGATACAGACACCTCCACACATTTCTAGTGGGTTGAAAGTGTTGATTAAGTTCAGTTAAACATGTTTTAAACCAAACATATTGTGCCTTCAGTTTGCCTTGATAACATAAAATACTTACGACTCAATAAGCAGCAATTAAAGTTATGTCTAAGATATCTAAGCTAATATTGATTAAGAGTTCATGTTTAAAAAAACTTAAATACTCAAAAGTCAACTTTTCTGCAGCATCATGATTGTTGTTGTGACAGATGGATGGAAAGATAAGCAAACAGCCCCTATACTGTTTAAGATGTTGCTACAACCTGATTGGTGCGTGGAAGCAGGTGACATCACCGTTATCCAATCGGGCCACGCCCACTATGAGCAAGTGAGAACAGCCAAGACAAAAACTTATACAGAGAACTGTCATGTGAATAATATGAATAAAACTGTTCAAATAAGTCCAAATAAGTCTTGAGCTCCATTAAAATCATTGCATTAAAATGAGTCTGTCTACTCAGGCCTATTTTAAAACTCAAACAAGTTAAAGACACTAATTTGAGTGCTACAAAAACGTTCGAGTGCTTTCTCTGACATTATTGCTGTGCACTTGAAATAATCAAATCAGCAGGCTCAAAACAGACATCCCTGGTCCACTCTGAGTAATTGCAGTGGCTGTTTAAGAAAGCCAGATGCTTTTTATATCTGCCCTTAGACTTTAACTCATGAGAGATAATAATCCACCAATCCAATCATAATCCTGTTTGCTTTTAATTCCACCATCGACTATTATGGTAAACTCAAGTACCACTTGTAAGCATTTATGTCAGTGTAGGCTCGCCATCTGCCTCCGAACTGTAGCTCCTGGTTGTGCTTTAAGAAAAGTGGTGCCTGAAATTATTTCTACTGTGTTGTCCAAGATGGGGCTTTGATACTGCTGTCTGGTGATGATTTGCAGGAAATACATACTCTGTTAGTGAACTACCCACTACACACAGTGGAAATATTCCGTGAAAGTGAGCGCATGCATGCAGGGAGGGTGAACGCTGTTTCTGTTTTGCGCGCATCGGACTCTCCTCCTCTCCAACCGCGCCTGCCTCTCTGAGCCTCCCCGCACCAGGACTCATATCTCTCTCTCCCCCCCCCCCCCCCTTTCTCACAGAGGGTGTTTCAACTTTCAGAAGGCGACAACATTTCAGTCGACTCTCAAGGTAAACGCTCTATCGGTGAGGGAGACCTTCATATTTATAGGAGGCGAGAGATAACGAGCCGTCTGTGTCGGCGGCGTTTTTTGCCGAGCGGAGACCTGCTCAGTTCCGAAATGATTGGCTATTTCTTGAAATGAGAAAGTCTCAGAAATATATTTTTCTCTGGGCGACATCGTCAGAATCCCAGCCATAATGTACAGGCGGAAACCAGCGAGTGTTTGCATCCTCCAAACAATATTTGGATTGTCAAGAACTCAAAGGTAAGGCATTCAATTATAAATAAAAAGCTTAAAACTACCCAGACTTTTAATAGCGCGCAAAATGTAAAACTGCAACAGTGCAATCAGTGTGTCTCATAATGCAGTACATTGTCTTACATATGCAAAAGGTGTTTTTTGTCATTGTTTAATAGAGAGCATCGCAGTGTGTGTGTTGTGATGGAGGATATTGTTGATTAAGAACTCTGCACACAGTTCCAACCTGCGTCTGCTGGAGCATAAATCTCATCTCATTGTCTTTGTCTGTGTTGTGATGTGAGAAATGCTTTTGCCATGAAGTCATCTCTGGGCTTTGTACTGTAATATTTGAACACTTTCAATATCAGGGAGTGCATTCCAAGAACATTTTTCACTAAAAAGGGAAAGGGAGCTAAGAAAAAAAATAGATACAATATATGTTTATGTTATTCTCATGATTTGTATAAGCTGCTGTATGAGTTGAAAACACGGATAAATGTTGCAACCAAGATTTAGCAGCGTGGGGAAAATAAAGAGAGCATGCAGCAAGGAGCTTATGCCATCTTTCTCTATGACACACACACACACACACACACACACACACACACACACACACACACACACACACACACACACACACACACACACACACACACACACACACACACACACACACACACACACACACACACACACACACACACACACACACACACACACACACACACACACACACACAGAGAGAGAGAGAGACACAGAGCTATCAATGCCAACCGTTCCCTCTGATCCACCCCTGGTGCCGGCAACAATTGGGAAGGCATAAGTGATGTCAGTCTGATCGCTGCTTGAACTGCAGTCCTACTACATAAAAAACCTTCCCCGGAAAGTAGTTGGTTTTCAATTCGTGGAAGATAAAAACGTTTTCTAAAATCAATTTCTCATTCAATCCACTCCAGATTCATTCCACTGTGTTGGATTTTGAGTGTTTTGTTTACTGCTGTAGGCTACTGAAATGAGTTGCCATCTATCTATCTATCTATCTATCTATCTATCTATCTATATCTATCTATCTATATCTATCTATCTATCTATCTTATCTTATCTTTGAAAAAAACGATACGATATTTGGTCTGTCTCAATACAATTTGATTCAACTCACAAAAAAGCAACTTAAATATAATTTGACACTTATATTACTCTGCTCTGTATAAATGAATTCATTTCATAGACCTGCCACATTTCCCCTGTTTAAGCATGGTTTGGATGTTTAGAGAGGAGGTGCAATTGGACATAAATGGTGGCACAACCATTAGATTTTTGGAATCATCTATTTTAAGTAGGATTATATGTTTTGATTTTGCATCGATGATATTGTATTGTCGAGTTGATACATCAATCTATAATGATCTATATCAATGTATCGTTATCTGACCATCCATCTATCCATTTATCTACAAACAAATGCCAAGGAGGAAAAACACAATCTACATTCTCTTGCCTTGCCATCACCTCCTGACTTCCATGATCAATAGGCAATGAAGGCAATTTACCCAGAGCCTTCATCCATCTATAAACAAGCCACTCTAGCAACACAGTGTACATGGCTGCTATTGACAACAGCATCCCATTGAATTATTCAAACACATGGAGGAGATTTTCAGTGGAGGATTTACACATCAAGCAACACTTTAAATCATCTGACGGAGGTGTGGAAAACAATAAGCCGAGTGATAAGAGTGCAGCTGTACACTATAGACAAGAGTCCTGACTCCTCTGGTGAAGGCTCCTCTGCTGTGGGTTTAATGTTTTATCAGGTCCGCAGATAGACGTGCAGACAGAGGGGACAGACTATCAGCAGTGGCTGCTCACACAGGAATAGGATTCAGATTAATTTCAAGTGGATTAGGACATGTAACACAGTCTCCTTTGATGATAATAGTTCATAAAGGGATCAGTCAACGCGGTTATAAAACCATTACTCACTTCATCCTCTTCTGTCGCTTAATCTGTCGGTGGACTTTCATGTGCTGGGGGCCAGGGGGTAAGGTTCACTGACGAATGTGCTTTGGGATGCATTTGCATTTTCCGCAAGGAGCTCTCATGCATTTCCCCCTGATCTGTGATCATCAATAACTACCTGGCGTTACCGTATTATGCACATTATACGCCAGCCACCGTTTCCGAAATGAAATTACAGAAAGATGAAGTTGTTGTTGTCGAGTGCAGAGTGAGCAGAACTCCAGGAAAAATATCTGTGGGAGACACAGGCCGGATGAAGTGGGTAGGTAAACATGGCCGACGGATAAGACACATTGGTATTCAGCTGCATGATCCAGCCACACTGACTGATAATACCCTCTCTCGGCTGCAGGGTCAGAGGTCTGAGGTTGATTGGCAACGGGCTGACACAGGGAAATAGACTGTGCTGACTGGGGTGTAATGGGGTTGAAGCTCACAGGCGTACCAGCTTGGCTGGCATGTTAGCGATGCCACGGTCTCACTCTTACCCTCGCGCCCCTGGATGCTTACAGGTTGTTCACAAATCTTTTAGCCCCTTTGTCAAACACCTCTGGGCTCTATCACACGGCAACACTGCAGCACACAGGCCCCTGCTTGCCTGCTATCTGTATTGCTGGATTGTTTTCCTCGCACACAGAGAAGTGCTCTGCCTCATTCGCTTTCAGCTGTTCCTCCCAGCTCTTTATACCTCCCAGCAGGGTTCGAGTTATAAACTGAGCTCTATGGGGGTCTTTAAAACTAACGCGTGCGCACACACACACACACACACACACACACACACACACACACACACACACACACACACACACACACACACACACACACACACACACACACACACACACACACACACACACACACACACACACACGCACACACACAGCAGCAGCAGCCCTCTACTTGCTACAAACTTAAATATGAAAAGGTTCAACTACGGCTACGCACACACACATCATCTCGTCTCGCGCAGCACGCTCACAGGCATAGATTGCGCAATAATGTATTGCGCACCTTGGAGGTGCAGCGCAGGCATATTGTCATTCAAGAGATGCATAGTTCTTTTGGAAAACAAGTTTTTATTTTAGCCTATTTACCTCGTTAACGTAAATAATACTCATTACATTAACACATGCATTATTTGTGATTAAAATAATGGTTGTTGGTAATGTATTAGCGACCCCCACAGATGTATGATTTCACTGCGTCCGTGGGAGCTCAGTCCCCTCCTTATGGGAGCTCAGCTCCCATTGGCTCCCACATAACTCGAACCCTGCCTCCCAGCCTCTTCTGTCTACATGCCCAAAGGCACTCAACCAGAGAATCGCATATAAGGATTATCTCTCTCTGCCGTTCTCCCTCCTCTCTTACTCTGTCTTGTATCACTCTCTTTCTCTCACACCTCCACCCACTGGTGCACATGTATATTTACTCACAGCCGTCCATGCACAAAACACAAACGCCCACATACAAATGTGCGCACACATAAACACGCGTATTATTTCTATGACTCTCCACTGATTTCGGAGGTGTCCTACATTGCTCAGCTCTCACGGAAACAGCTTATTCACACTTATATTCCCATTTGGCGAAAAATAAAAAAAATAGCCCCTCTTTGCACCAACAAGGTTTCAGCAACGTTTCTGGAAGCATGACGAACCAAAAAGATTTCTTAGAGCATCCCTAAGTAATGACACGAAAAGTAATCCACTGTCAGCTTGTGGATTTTGTGCAGAGCAGAAGTGCAACAGTGGCAGAAACAGGGATGTACTTAGAAGAATCCTTAAAGTATTATGGCTATATGCATTACCATGGATGGATTAGTGAATGCTGGCACAGGACCAGGGGCCACATTTAAGGAGCCACCATGACCTCAACCAACAAAATGTTAGTCTTACTTAACGGAAGGGACTCAATATACCACAAAGACCCATTAAACGACTACAAACACACCAAAATGACTAGAATTAAATGAATGACTGCTGGAGAGAGACACAACAAGACCACAAAGAGACACAACCACAACAACCACTAAGAGATGCAAAATGGCTGCAATTGGACACAAAGTTACTACAAAGAGACACAAAACAACTGCAAAGAGACTCATGACTACAATGAAGCACAAAATGACTACATAGATAAATCAAAACAACTACAAAGAGACACAAAATGGGCGAAAACACACAGACAAAAAATACTCAAAAGACACTGAAACAATTAGTTAGTTACACAAAATGACCTAAAAGAGACAAAAATGGAGACACATGAAAGAGTAGATAAACATTTATAAAGTCTGTGTGTGGGCAACTATGTTTGTGGTGGGGCATTGTGTCTCATAATCTGCCAGTGTATATGACGGCCATTGGATCTCTTTAGAGGGAGTGAGTTCATTAGAATGTATCTTTATGTCTTTATGTCTTTATTAGGATCCCCATTAGCACTAGCTTGAGCATTGGCTATTCTTCCTGGGGTCCTCACACACACAAAACATACATAAACATACATACAACAAAATTAAAACAAAACAGCTCGTAATTTCATGCAATTTACAGTGCTGTATGAATTGAAAACTAAAATAGTCATCCAATTATTGCCATCCTAAGGCCAAACAAAAGTAAATACAAATAAGTGTACATAATAATATATGCATACATAGCCACAGGCACAGTTCAAATGTACTTTATAATACTTAAATAATTTGTTAGCAACCTTTTCAAATGTACTTGAGAATGTTCCTGAATGATATGGACGGGTAAAGAGTTCCAACTGACCATGGCTCTGTACATGACTGTTTTCTGTCCCATATTTGATTTAGATTGGGGTAATACGAACCTTCCTTCTATTGCATGTCGTGTTTGATAGTTATGTTGAGCATACTGCGCTATAAACCTTTGTGATAATATCTGTTTGCAATACCTTATGCCCAGGGCCGTCCCTCCCTACAGGCCGATCATGCAGACTGCGTGGGGCCTCACCTTGCGGAGGGGGCCTCATCTTGCTGAGGGTGCCTCAACTGAGCCGAAAATGCGGGGCGCACCTACAGTATGCGCTAGTATGTTAGGAAAATATCACTCGACACCAGGTTGAGAATCAATGATCAGGTACTAATTTATTCTTGCAAGAAGGAGCAGAGTTAAATCACATACAAAGGATATGGGTTAACTCACACACATGAGGTATGTTGCTCAAAGGAACAGCAAAAAACATCAGGCTTATATAGTCCCAAAACACGGAGAGTAAAGCCGTAAAAGGACGGTGGCTGCGGGTGTCGGAATGTCAGCCGTAGGTGAAGGGAAGATGGGACAACTGTGACTTCTGGACTCCCAACAATGTGAGATAATATAGGAGACTGTCTCCTCAGAATAGGACAAACAACCTGAAATGAACAAATAAGTCCCTGCCTCCTCAGAATAGAACAACAACCTGTCTTCTGTTATCATTAGAGGAGGCAGCCATGTATTTTTTCTTTTATCCATGTATTTTTTCTTTTAATGTTTATTTTATTATCTTTTCTTTTTAATGACTGATTTTAAATGCCATTTTCTTAATGTCTTTCATTTTTTGTAAAGCACTTTGAATTGCCTTGTGTTGAAAGGTGCTATGTAAATAAACTTGCCTTGCCTTACCTTGCCTTATGCGGCGCAATTAGTGTGGCGCGGCACGGTTTCGCCGCTGCGAGGCCCTTTGCTCCTCAAGCGATAACAAAGTAGTCATTTTGATCCGAGGCTCCACCACCAAACTCTGAGTGGCGTAGAGGCCAAGCCAGTGGAAGCGTGTTCTCTTGCAGGCTGTCTCATTGGATTATGGTTAATCAAAGCCGAGCTCCAGTATTAATGCGGTGGTGATTTATTGATGTTAAAATGCTATTTGTAGCCCTTTCAACTTTAGTGGCTATCCTCTGATTTGAAAAATATGCTTTCTGACATTCTAAAACTTACGAGGGTGCGTTATGTAAAAGTTGTCTTTGACACCCAGTTGGAACCAAGGAATAGAAAGTAGTACAGATTAAAAAATGTACTTCATGTCCTCAAATTCAGTTTTTATTATGCGTCAACCCTATCTAGGAGGTCACAGCCAGCAGAGAAACTTTTAAGAACTCTTTGGGCTTGAACTTGTTTTGAGACCATCCTGCCACAGAAAAGCAGCAGTGGATGCAACAATAGCATCCTGAGCTGATGCAAGCCCCTTGCTCATCTTTACTTTTTCATGAGAATTTGTTCATAAACCTAAAGTACTCACACTTTACCTCAATGAACTCAGGAACTGCAGAAGTGTGCGATCCCTTGAGCTAAACGTGGACTAAAGTGAGCACTGGTGTGGAACAACAATGTCAGCACATTCAGACGCAGGAGGTCCAACAGGGAGCAAACGTGAAAACGTTGTCGGCTGTCCGGTGCTTACTGAGCTAAAGGAAGCCCTGGGAGTGTGGGGCTTGTGTTTTATTCATGGGGCAGAAAACATGAAAAGTAAAGCAAACAGAAAAACGCTACAACGGGGGAAATGAAGAAGAGAAAGACACTTATAGAAAAAAAGAAAGAAAATGCAACATAAGGTAATCTAGGATGCAAGTAATGACTACAGTATGCTGTAAATGAAAGATTAAAACCAGTTGAACCATTACATGATATTCAACAGTGAATAAAGAAAGAGGTGGAAGGCAAAATTACATTTAGACAGTTTTCTTTACAAGAAATAAGATAGAAAAATCCCGACTTTTCATTAGTCGTCTTGAACCTCTCTCGGAAAACATAGTGGATTTCTCTCCTTTTACAATAATGTATAATGTAATGTAAAGGTTAAGAACATTGTTAAGATGAAACAAATATGTTGTTTATTTCAAATATAACGGAATTCTCCACAAGATAATGAACCCGTGCACCACAATGTTTTTTGGCAGTATGTTTAATCCTATTTTCTGCAACTGGAAAATCCCTCTCTTTAAGCATTTGTTGTTGGGAGGGGGTTATCATTTGGTTTTGATTCTTGTGATAGTTATATGCAGGGTTGATGTACCATCATAACGCAATATGATTCACTATTGTTGTGGAGAAATTGGACTTCTGGCCAATCGCCACCTTGCAATGATTAATAGAGCAAACTTGATGAGCTTCAGTTGTCTTTACTTAAATATAAATTCATTGCAGCACAAATCTGATATCAGACCTTGGTACAGCATGTGTGCAATAGTTAAGATGGAACATAAAAAGGAAAGTAACATAACCTTTGTTTAGATTCATGCACTGTTTCCACATTACACATAATCAAATCACCTATAATCACGGCACCAGGGAGGAGGCAAAGCAACGTTGTGTAACCCTCAGTAAAGGGTGTGTGTGTGTGTGTGTGTGTGTGTGTGTCAGTTACTTAATGTGTCTAGAGTCAGGAGGCAAATTAAACTTAATTGAATCATCTGCAGGGTGCAGCTCTCGGCAGGCTGCTGAGGGAATGACGGCCAAACTTTGATCAAATGCGAGCATGTGTTTGGGTAACTGTTACCTGCTGGTAGATGTCAAATGAAATCCTCCTTCCAGTTTTAACATTGGATCTAAAAGCTCTGCCTGTCTCCGTTTGTTTCCTCTTCAGATCTCAGTGCTGAATGCCATTGAAACCTTGACTGACATCAACGCAGGCCAGTGAGGACCACATCCCGTCTCAGTTCACCTGTCACTTTCCCCTCTTCTACAAGAGCTAACGTCACAAAAGAAAAGCTTCTCCCGGTCACCTTTTGACCCCCGTTGCTATGGAGAATCTCAGTGAGCTTCAGAACCCGTTGTTGGACAAAAACAGTAAGCACATGGTCAACGGTT
The DNA here is from genome assembly GCF_902827165.1 of Trematomus bernacchii. Classification (NCBI taxonomy): domain Eukaryota; kingdom Metazoa; phylum Chordata; class Actinopteri; order Perciformes; family Nototheniidae; genus Trematomus; species Trematomus bernacchii. Next base: position 12,812,916 of record NW_022987803.1, on the reverse strand, counting down.
ACGGGGGCGACTTCCCCAATAACCAGTACCAGGAGAACATTATGAACTACTATGCTGGAGGTGGAGGGGAGGGAGGGGGAGGAGGAAATGTTGTGAATAACGGCAACGTAGTGAGCGGAGGTAGTTACAACACCAACGGGAAGATGAAATCTCAGCAGCTTCTGGACGCCACCTCGTTGCATCTGGCGGTCGAGGCGTTCTACCGGCCCAACTTCATCCTGTACAAGGAGGACAGTGGTAGCATCAAGGCTAAGGAATACAAAAGCGAGTGCTGTGAGACCACGTTCACAGAGAAGAAAGCCAAGGAGGCGTCCAACACAACGGGGGCGGACACGCCTGCCACAGAAGACCCTCAGGCCAAGCTGCTGGAAGACGGGGAAAACATCAAGATCCAAACGGTCTCCTATGAGGTGGAGGAGGAGGAGTACGTGGAGTACGAGGTAAGAGAGAAAATGCATGGGTGGAATAAATAAGGAAAACAAGAAAGCTTGCGTTTGAACAGAATGTGGCGGCTATTGATATTCAGGTTTTATGGTATTCAGTGTCAAATTTGATTTAGTTTAAACAAAAACCTTGTATTGTGGGTAGCACTTTAATTCACAATATGTAGATTTCTGCCACTAGGCGTCAGGTTTCTGTAGTGTTGTAAAGTAGTGTGGGATCAAGGGATTTGCTCTTTCTCCAATTAAGGATTTATTTTTTGTTTATCTTATCCTGCAGCCTAATTATCGGAGGAGTCGATTAAAACAGTAAAAACACTGAATAAAGTAGTTTTACGCTAAGAATCAGTGTCTCTCAAAAGCAGTTTGGCATACAAAAGGGCGAGGCTGTAATGGAAATGCTTTAGTTTATTCAATTCTTATTTATTCAATTCTTATTTCAATAAATTAAGATTCAAGAGATTTTTCCGAGAGACGAACCGTCCTCAGCAATCTCCCCCGCTCGAAAACGAACTGACCAGTTGATTCAAAATTCTAAATAAAGCTGTTTAACGTTTAAAATGTGTGTGTAAAAAAGGGGTCCGGGGGGGAGATTCTGCAAAAGTTTGTGCATCCAGTTTAAGATTCAGACATTCAATGAGTACAATCTTTCATCTGGTGAAAAAATATAGTACAAAATTACCAAGATCAAATACATTTATTGTAAAAATGTGACTTAAACCACAACACATGGACAAAGGAGGTACAGCGCCATCACAGGGAATCAAATGAAACAGGATGTTACCTTGAATAATGTTGTGTATTTATGTCTTTTTCTGGTTTAAAAGTGGTTGGTAACAGTAGGGATAATGTAAGTTCACAACTCGGCAGGCAGAAAAACAACATATTTGTAACTTAAACGGCAGTATTATGCTTTATAACAGTGTAGACCATCAAGGACGCTCAAATAATCCGCACATTTCCATACAGATGACTGTGTTTTAGTTAAGTTAGAGATTCTATGGCAGGCGAAGTACATTACTTTGGGGGTCAAGGAGAAACTGTGATCCAAGTGTTTTCAATGAAAGGCCCAGAACATGCTGATATATCAATCTAACTGAGGCTTAGACACATGTGTTGTGTTTGTTCTCAATGTGACAAAGAGTGAGCATGCTTGTATCCCTGTGGTATTTGTACGCTTGTATCATTACATGATTGGGCTCCAAGCCTGGATCGGACTGACATTTTACTAACCACAAATCCCATTTGATCCACTGACCTTGGCCTTAATTCCCAACACTGGTCAAATTCACCGTCAGATGATAATAAATCACCCATGCCTGGCTCACCAAGGGATATTAGATGCTACAGTATTTCACTCTCAACTGGCACGGCCAATAGCACAGAGCTCTCTAAAGGATTTAGGGGATTGGACATGCGAGATAGGTTGTGAAGTTTGACCAATGTCCTGTAAGACCAATAGACTGACTGCCACACACTGAGGGAGTCTGCTAGAATGAATACTGTGATGAAAATGTAGCTGCTGAAATTCAACGTGACACTGGTACATATAGACTGGGGACAATGCATTTCACATCATGCATAAAGAAAACAAAAACATGGTTTCTCTCTCACTTCACTCATGAGAAAGAGAAAAGAAAAACACAGATGTACAGATGCATAAGAGCAAATAAATAAAAACATGGATGAATGTGTTTTCACTGTACCATTTCACTGGTAAATGTATGTGGATGCACAGAGAACAGTAGAGATGAGTTAGAAACAATGTTATTGCACCAACTCGAAGCTGTTCAAAGGTTAAGTGAACACATTACCATATTGTTCATATATTCACACTTCCTGTTCACAAATGAACAGGCACATTAAAAAAACAGCATTATCAGGCGTTTCTGCCGGTGCGGAGATGCAGAGATGAAAATGCACAGAGGGACTCATTATGTATCCTCCCAGCAGCAGATCGTTGACACCACAAAGAGCGAGGTGTTTCCACAGCCTGCTCACAGTCTGACACAACGCAACTTAGACTAGAAAACTCCCCTGCTGATACTAGCAGGCCTTTCAGCACTAAACAAGATCCCTTTATTAAAACCTGAATCTGAATTTGAAGCAAACACAGAACAATTAATCTCCCAACCTTTTGTATCTTTCGTTATTTATTCCCTCCTTTCTCCTAAGGGGTTTTACCAAACGCTTTGAGGGCAACACATGGTTTTGTGGGCATGTTTAAAAATGATATTAATTATACTAAAAAGGTACCGTTTTGAGTTTTCTTTTAAACAAGCAAATTCTGTGTGTATTCTTGAGCTATAGTTGGTGTGTTAGAAGGGTTTCCTTTCTCATAAAACATTAAGAATTATATTAGTAGTAGACCAAATATGTAGATAGATATGTCGATATATATGTACAGATGTCCATTTTCACTTTTCACTTGTCACTTTAACTCATTCCGTACTTCATAACTTAGATGACCAAATATGTATATATGCTGACAGTTATTTTACTCTTATTTTTACTCATCTCCTATTTCATAGTCTTTTATTATTATTATTATCATTATTATTTTAATTTTTTTCTTGATTTTATTTTTGATTTTATTAATCGGTGTGAATCTTTGCTGTCCTGTTTTTTCACTGAACTGAATTTCCCCACGGGGATTAATAAAGGTCCATATTATCTTATCTTATCTTAAGAAAGCTGATTTTATGAATATTTAAACATGTGCTATACACACACATGTTTGCTACATGCGGTGTTGCTCGTCGCTCTCTGTGCTCTTAACATTTCTACAGACTGTTAATCTGATGAACAGCGTGTAACTCAAAGCAGGGATCAAAGCATTATGTTGCTCACAACACCGACAACAATAGGATTCAAAGGAAAAATCATTGTTACAAAGCGCTACTAGAGGTCAGAAACTCCACAGGGCTGCTTAAAAAGGCCCATTTCAATGTTACAAAAGCAGCAAATTTGCCATTTTTTATTTTATTCTCTGAGCTTTGATATAAAGACTTCAGGTGAAGTTCATATTTTTGAAGCTGTTTTGAAACCGGGCACTTTTCTTTGCTCATGCTGCTACTAGGTAATGACTTCTAAGGGTACATTTCAGCAGGAAACATATGGAGTCCTGTTTTTATGGGTCAATTGAGATCATTATTTAAATAAAACACTGCAACGGGATTACAAACTGAGGGAGATCTCCCAAAATCTCCCAAATCTCTTGGCTATTGAATGAATTGATTATTTTTATGAGGTTTTACTGATGCTTAAATTGGATTAAATTGAATACCTGTTGGTTCAAGTAAATCAGGGGCGTAATGTGTGAGCATACAAACAGCACAATCAGTCAGTGTGCAGTGCTTAAGTCCACTACATTTACCTACTGAACCTTCACTTGAAATGAAGCACAGCTGAACTGAAATAGAATCTCCAATTCACTTTGTGAAGGCGGTACTAAAGAGGAAAGGTTTAGGTAGGGAGGCTTCCTCTACGGAGGGAAGGCTTTTGAGATTGACAGGGATGGAACATGATGTCCAATTTCTGGTCAAACTAAACTGTTCAGTTCTTCTGTCGCACAGCAGCTTTGTGGGGGACTTTTAGGAAGCTCTCTCTTTGAGCAAAATATAGTTGTTGCACAGCATGATTTCTCACTATTTTTTAATGGGTACAGTATGACAGTAAGGCGGCTTGGTGCAAGAATACATGATGGTGCAGCTTATGCTACAATCAGTATTATGACAGTTAAAGAACATCTTCAAAGGTGTTCATCATGACTTACATTACTGTTCAAAATGTCATTGCTTCATGGTTTTATCCTTTCAGACATTTGTGTGAAATTGTCAAAACAGGCTTTATTGAGTTATGATGAAGAAATCAAGGGGTTAGTGAGGTGACAGTGTCAAACACGTGCACGTGCACTGCTCATTGGCTGGGTTTCTCCATAGCTGAAGTTTAAATTGTCACACAAACTTGACATTTGACAGTTATGATATATGATTTAAATGTTACAAATATATAGCACCTTTTCAAGAACTGGGATGAATTACTTTGGGTTGGGGTGACTGATTTGTTTGTGTGACAAGGCCTAATGTCATGTCAACTGTGTCTTTAGAGTTTTTAAATCCCTCCCTGTATGCAGCTCCGCCTTAGTGATTCATATTGATTTGATAACATATTCAGTAAGGTGAAGTGGCTTTTACCTGATTCAGCTCAAAGCACGAAAAGTCTCTGTCCCTAAAAATTATGTTTTCCACAAATCATGTTGCTTGACTGAATCTGCTTCTTGTACGATGTCTAATCCATAATCATCTTAATCCGGTGATGTGGTGCAATACAGGCATTACAAATGAATATTGCACATGTTTTCTGAAAATCAGCATTTTCTAACTATAGCTGAGACAAAAACAGTGACAATGCCAGAAGGCTGATTTACCTATAGCTTACTTGGAGATTAGCAGGCTTTTCTTCAAACCAAAACACTCATGTTAATACGGTTCAATATGTAACCTGCTGTATAAAGAAGAATTACACGGAGCAGAAGTATTTTATGTGTACTTTACTAATACTTGGAGGAGGACTTGGCTTGAGGAAGTGACAGAAGGGTTTTAAGAGGTACAGTCTGTAATGGAAAAATGCCGAGACTCGCCAGGTGTTACACACAATACGGGAAACTGTGTAAAAATAATGAGCTTTAAATCCTCACCAATTCATAAAAGGTCCTTTACTGGAGGTGGAACAAGATGTGCTTGTGCTTCTTTCACTTAAATTGCAGACATTAAAAGCCTGCCGTTTTCAGAACCCCACATGAAAAATGGAACAGAAAGAGAAAATATTGCAGTGGAATATAGCACTTTATTTTCTAAACAGATTCATTAAATGCAGCACGAACTTCACTTTACAGGTGAATAACAGCTGCAGAGGACAAACCAGCCTTTTATTATCATTTCTTTCATATATAATTCCTGAAAAGGTTTGAAGAAAATGTATTCTCACTGTCAAAAACATTTTTGTGCCTTGCAGTAAAGCTCCACATAACAATGTATTACTTTTAAATAACAAGAGACTTATCTGTTTATATACCCTTAAGTAACAACACTTTTTACCCTCCTTTTTCATTAACTTGCACTTATTATTCCCTAGTGGTTATTAGAAAATAATCAGTGCAGTGTGTAAGCGTAGTTTATAATATACATGAGGGTACAGAGAGCACTATTCCTGCCTAAGCGCCTCCAAGCAAGGTGCTGGATGGCTCACAGCTGCAGTTGTGCAATTTTCCCGTAGAAGATTAAAGCCAAGAGAATTTTGCTTTCAGAGGCCGAGAAGCCATATAGATAAAGTCCTTCCATAGGAGGTGGAGGAACAAAAACAAAAATGAACCTCTGCTGTGTCCTTTTATCAGCTCCAGCCTTCACATGTGTCCAGTAAGCAACAGAGGTCTGCCTCTTTCCACTTCCTGCCAACTAGACAAAGCTTCTTTGATTTGCCTCTCCATCCATTTTCAAAAACACATGACATACTGTATACCTGCTGTGAGACAAGCATTATCGCCTCACTCTTTCATGTCTCTGCAAACCGTCAAGTTGCAGTTTACATCCAAACTGTAACCACGTTATATACATTTTCTCATATTAGACATATGAAATTGTGCTATAAGTAAATTAATTATCAAGTTATGGCCTAAAACAGGTTTTGTGAGGGCACAGTAATCTTGACCTTTGACCAGCAATTTTAAATATGTCCATCCTTGAGTCAAGGTTTGTGCCAAATTTGAAGAAATTCCGTCAAGGCAATCCTGAGATATCGCATTCATGTAAAAGTTACAGACCAGAAAACATGAAACTGATCTTTGCTGTTGCCGGTGCAGAGGCCTATAAACTCTGCCAACAGCAGATGACATCTGAGAAGCAAACCTGTATTTATATCTATTCTATCTGAAGATTTCTAAAGCGTGAAACGGTGATGTGATTGATGTGGTCAGCACCCAAATTGCAAAAAGTTAACAGGTAGCATTTATGAGCCGTGGAGAAATTGCTGCTTTACTTTATACTCTTCTGTCGTCTGGCGACACAATGTCAATGACAACAAGTAAGTTGTGTTTATTGCTTTGCATTCAAAGTTATAGTGGGGAGTAGGTGTTGATGGAGCTGTATTTTCAAAAACTAAAATTATCAGTGTTGACGGAAAGCTTTTGAAACTCACCTGACATTGTGTCCAACACAGTGCTGGCTGAAGGGAGACAGCATACTGTTGCTCATTGATAAACAAAAATAAGATGGGGACCAGGAGTTATGTCAGGTGGATCTCAGATCTCTGTATGTGGAAACACCTGCCAAAGTTTGTACATTTTACGACCGAAAAGAGTTTCAGGAAGAATACGTTTAAACCAGTCATCCCTGTAAAAAGTGCTGGTAGCCTGAGATTGAGAAGCTGGTTGGGGGATATTAAAGAGGCCCTATCATACTCTTTTGGGTTTCCCTTTCATGCAGTGTGTTATATAGGTTGTTGTGCATGTAAATGGTGTGCCAAGGCTAAAATCCCAGAGCTTTCTCTCCCACACACCCCCGCCTGGAACGCCTCGATTGTCGTCCTTTGTATTTGTATTTTGTATTAATTTATTTAAGAAGGGACAACACACATTCTTTAACCTGAGTGCTTGAGTCAATCATGTAAATAATGTTTATTTCCACAACATAATGGCATCACTACTTAACACTCACGCTTCTATTGGCTAGCGCTCCAACACATTGTACGGGATAAGCCAAGGGGTGGGACATCTGTAAGAGGTTGAACAATCAGCGTACTGGGCTCTGGTTTCAGACAGAGGGTGAAAAGAGGTACTGCAGCACAGGCAGTATGAGAAGAATAAAGAGCTTTTTGAACATTAAAGCACGGAAACATGTTTCAGTGGAGTCAAGACAAATATGAACCTGAAAATGATGAGAAATGTTGACTAAAATTGCGCACTCGACCACTTACAAAGCAAACTTATGCATTCATAGGTAACTAATTAGGAGAAACATATAGCGGATGAAATGCGAGAACAATGCTCTGTAGCTGTCAACATACTGGATATCCTGAATCTTGCTCTGATGCATTCAGCTCATTAAAATGGAAAAACCTATTATCACCTGCATACAAAAATAGCACCCGAGCTATGGATAGGATTCGATTTGTCTGCCATCTGTTACACCGTCTCCAGTGCATGACATTTGCATTTATCAGTCTATTTCATATTCACATAATGATACAAACACGGTGGTTCTCTGCCACTCTGCAACCCTTTTAATATAAATAGCCTCTCCTCAGCTTTTCTGATTGAACCCTTCTTATTTAAGAACAGGCATTGTTGTGAAAGACCACGGGTGTGGGTGTGAAATCAATAGTTAGATCAGTTTTTGGATAAAGATATTCCAAATTGCCCTCTGCCTCACCTCTGCAGCCTTTTAAATCAGGAGGAGTTATCCGCTCTCACTAAATCTGAGGGGACAAGAGCGCTTTCACCTTCATTAAATCTCAAATGTGGTCACGCTGCAGTTCAGTGCGCACATATTGTTCCTTTCCAGAAGGGTCCAATATGAGCCAGTGTCATGCACTCTATAGTGAAATCTCTCAGAGATATCCCATTTCTCATTAAGCAGTAAATGACAAACTGATCTCCTGAATTGTTTCAATTCAACAGCGGTCAAGTCTTTAGCATTGGATTTGAAAGCTAGCTCTAAATGAATATCGATATTTATCCCATGGTTTGATGCGCCTCTCTGAAATGTATGACTGGGAAGCTGCTTTCCTTGGTTCCAGTAAAAGTAACGTGACAGAATAAAATTGCTGAATGACGATCACGTACCAAGAAGATACAGTATACATGTTTTCAAGATCCATTTTCATTCCCACTTGGTACAAGTTAAGGAGCTAAAGTATGAGACCATGTAGACCAGGGGTGTCCAAACTACGGCCCGGGGGACAAAAGCGGCCCGTGGACCATTTTGAATCGGCCCTCAGCAAATTCAAAAGGTATAATGACTTAAGTATAATAAACTTCTGCTTGTCTTATATTGTACTTCTTAAATATTATTTTCAAATATATCCCACAGTATTCATGTGTTAATAAGCCCAATTTTCAAATAAATTCAGTCAATTAAAGTTGAAAACATGTTCTAACAAATCTAAGTTGATAATAAAAAAGCCCAATATCACATTTACATAACAACCTTGAAATATACCCTTCATATTTCCTCTTATTATAAGCAATCTGAAGCTTGAGTGGCCCAGCCCTTCGTATATTTGTCTGTATGTGGCCCTCGGGGGAAAAAGTTTGGACACCCCTGATTTAGAACATTATTGTGACTGCCTTTTCAGCAGGTCTGATTATTGTGAATGATAAGACTTACTTTATTGATCACAATTTGGACTATCTGTCGAATAAACACCATGAAGGGCAATGTACATGAAGTGTGCAAGAAAATGCATTCAAATATAAATGTACAAGGTACAATGTGACACTTAATACTGAATAATGGTTGTTGGAGGGAAAAGTGATGGAGTCTGTTATCAAAGAGCAACATAAGAAACTCTGAGGCTGGCATCATGATTAAAATTACTCAGAAAAGTGAAGAAAAAGACGCTGAATAACCCTTACTCTATTTCATAAATAAGGCCTTATACTTAAGAAGCTGTTTGCTTCAATGTTATTTAGTCACACTTAACATGCTGTAGGCACAATGCATAAATACTTAATGCCAGCTGAATGACCATCATTGATCATTGGGAGGAAGCACTCTCCCACCACCTCAGCAGTTTACCGGGGACCACAGTAATAGTGAAAGGTGCAAAAGGATTGGTTGTCTCTTTGTGTTAGTGGGAGTTTGCAGCACAACAACTCTGTCCTGTACATATGCAGCCTCAGGCCAGGACCACAGGTACACAGGTATTTCTTCAATGTAGCTTTCTTTCTACACACAAAGGCGTTTTAGGTCACTGAAAGACTGACCATTTGCAAAACCCCTTCCAGGGTAAAGATTTACAGCAACTCTGTTTTCAGGGTTGACATGAACACAGGGAGACATTTTGTGCAATGACGCACGTCTTACCTTGCTGACAGGATTTTTTGGAGAACTAGGGAGGACTAACCATGTTTTCAAAAATACCTATGAACATTGGACTAGGCCTCAGTGGGCTCTTATTCCCGTAATATACCAAACATTGTCCCACCTTTAAAAAATAACTGAATCAACTTCGGCATCTGTAGCACGTTTTAGGGTAAACAGTTGTGAAGTGTTTATAAGCCATTAAGTCTGCACCATGTGTAATCTCAGCAATTATTTCCCCCACTTTTTTTAACATGCTGCACAACCTTAGAACACATTTTGTTCCTACTCTGGTCCATACACTGAGATAGAATTAGATAATAAGGCATAATACAAAATGTATAATGGATGGGATGTAATCATTCAGAACTAGTTAATTCATTAACACGTGTATTCAAACCTCAGGAAATATAAAACAAATGTGTAGGTATTCCAAGTGGCCACACTGGTGGAGTAAGAAGACCACCATTTGGGTGAAGAGATGCAATACAGGTTCAATGTGGGGATCATTGTGTATGTAAAGTGACAAGAACAGTTTGTAATGGCCAGATTTATCTTCATCAAATAAACTTACGTTTTATATTTAAAATGTATCATTGTATGCCAAAATGGCTGGTCTGAATAACATTTTAAGTATAAAAGGTATGTGAAACATTTGGTTATAGTAGTAAGTAGAAATTCAGTACTAATTAAAAATAAAGATTATCCTCATTTTTGCTTTTAAAAGTTCCTGTCCTGAAAAGAAATAAAGTACCACAGCATTCTGTGTCTCTCTGCCAAACTTCCCTGCTTCGTTAATCCTCGCCTGAAAGCCGTCTCAGTCTCAGAGTATTACAAGTAAATAATGAGAGAGATGCTTCTGTAATGCAGAGTTATATCACCCCTTGGGGACGATTACATGTTCTCTGAGCAGTTTCTCAGGGGACAGTCTTGTAACGATTGTCCATCAGTCTGTTGGATTATGGAATTTGAATTGTTATTTAAAAACAAACTTAAGCGACATAAGGCTTTTTGCGATGTATGGAAAATAAGTGGACAGATAGGCAAGGCAAGGCAAGGCAAGGCAAGGCAAGGCAAGGCAAGGCAAGGCAAGGCAAGGCAAGGCAAGGCAAGGCAAGGCAATGCAAGGCAAGGCAAGGCAAGGCAAGTTTATTTATATAGCACCTTTCAACACAAGGCAATTCAAAGTGCTTTACAAAAATGGAAGACATTATGAAAATGGCATTTAAAATCAGTCATTAAAAAGAAAAGATAATAAAATAAACATTAAAAGAAAAAATACATGGATAAAAGTTAAAAGTTACAGTGCAGTTTAAGATGTGAATAGTTCAATTAAAAGCAGCGGCAAAAAGAAAAGTCTTCAGCCTGGATTTAAAAGTAGTAAGAGTTGCAGCGGACCTGCAGGTTTCTGGGAGTTTGTTCCAGATATTTGGAGCATAATAACTGAATGCTGCTTCTCCATGTTTAGTTCTGACTCTGGGGACAGAAAGCTGACCAGTCCCTGATACTATACTCTTCTGCCTTATATCCACTCTGTTGCTCTCCATTAGGTCACTTTATCATTGATGTGAATATGTGATTGAACCCTGGAATATGCAATATTAAACTGCTGTATGCTGAGGCTAATCGATTACACCCTACATTATGGATGCTCTAGCTGCTTCACTCTAATGCTGCAATCTCAAAATGTTAACAGGTAATGTTTCGGTTTTACAGTCGCTGATGAGTTTGGATCCTGCTTCTTGTAGGATAAATGAATGAGTATGTTCAGACAGGCCTAAAGTTAATATTGATATTGTTAAATTAGTCCCTTCTGCAGGCCTCTGGGTCAAGGGTAGACGTGTGTGCCTTTGCTCACTGCAAACAGTATGATTTGTAATGCAATGAGTATATTATTATTATTATTACGTCTGCCAAGAAGGTTATATTTTTGCTCTGTTGGTCTTATAGTGTGTTTGACAGTTTGTTTGCCAGCAGGAGTACAGAAAAACTACCAGATTTCATGGTACTTTGTGAATTGTTGTAGAATGAGCAAAATGTTCGAGCTGATCCGAATAAAAGGTGGATACACAAATTAATGTACGTAGTAATGTTATATTATATAGGTTTTTGTCCAAGTAAATGGACTGAAAAAGGCTAAAATCCCAAAGTTCCCACACACACTCCCTGCCTGAGAAGCCTCCATTGGGTTTGTGCTTTCATTGGCAAGTGCTCCAACACATTTCATGGTAACTTAAAAGGTAAATAGGTGAGACATCTATTGACCAATCATAATATAGACTGCCAGCTAACCAATCAGAGCAGACTGGGCTCTGGTTTCAGACAGAGGGTAAAACGAGGTGCTGTTGCACAGGCAGTATGATAAAAATAAAGACCTTTTTGAACACAGTAGAGGCACAAAACACTTATATGAACCTGAAAATAAGCATAATGGGGCCCCTTTAATCCTCTGAGGTATAAAATGCAACACATCATCTTTTCAGTGTCTCATTAAAACAATAAAGCCAGAAGAAAAACTTCCTAATTTGGGAAATGGGACAATCAAATAAGCATGTGAATGCACCATTGGTCTTGGCCATGTCTGCTCCAAGTGTAATTATAGTGTATTAGTTGTGTTTAGTTGTAATTTGTATTCATGACCTGAGTTAACTTCTATGAATCATAGAAGTTTAACCCTTCTGATCTAAAAAATAAAATTATTTTCTTAAATGAAGTATCATGTGACATGTATTGCCTTGTGTGACGGCCCCTCCACACAGTGGCGTGCGTTGAAGCTTCAACGCTTCTGCCCATTCACTTTGAATGGGGTGACGTAACGTTTCGCCAAACTGCATTGTGGGAGCGAAGCGTAGATTTGCTCGCGTTGCTCGCGACGAAAGTTGAGCAATGTTCAACTTTTGAAGCTTTGGCGTAAGCGTCAGCCAATCGAATCATATGCCAGTACAAGCTCTAGCCAATCAAACCGCGTGCTTGTGTGTCCTGGGCGGGAGATTCATGTGATTGGTTGTTGGTCGAGTTTCAGCCCCTCCCCGCCGGCAAGCGACAACGCACGCCGCCGTGTGGACAGGCCGTGAGAGACCCAGAGATCCAATAGGAAATGAGAGTTGGGCAGGGGCACGCAGTACCGGGCATGCTGTGGTTCATTTTCGGCACCTTGAACTTGTAAACACAAACATGAAATATACATGCGGTATTCTGGTCCCATACAGTAGGACAAGCATTTCTTGTTATTTTTTGTCAGATTTAATCACCCATCTCTTCACGGCCCAGTTTTGCTCGTGCACTTCAACCAGTTTACACAGAGAATACCAAGCGTGATGTGTGGCGTTTCCCTGTTGTAGCCTCATTACACCATCCTAATTTGCACACCTGTCAACAACAGGCCACAGGGCAATGGAGAGAGAGAAATAACACATATTTTGTTCATTAATTCACTGCAGGTAGTACATTCCCCCAGACGCTTGTAATACATGTTTGAGAAGACAGCATGATGACGAGGCTCTTATTATTGTGATCACACGTGGAGACGGAGAGTCCCTCTGAGGTTCCTGAGGGCGATGGACCTCTAGGGCCCAGACACTGCGTAAATCAGAAGGTCGTATGAACCGTGCGGTGAAGCTTTTATTTCTTTTTACCAGACGTCCCCTTTGGATGCACTCACACCGCCAGATAAATTACAAACCCTTAAGACAACACCCCAGTCACATCTGGGGGCACGGGCTCCTAAACCTGGAATAACTCAACACGACCATCTGTAGACACGACACGGAGTGTGGTGCTGCATTAGAACGGACTGAATATTAGTTTTGGCTAGAAGTTCAACAGACAGGGAGGCCAGATGACCAGCAGATGACTCTTATGCAAAGCGAACATACGCCATGTTTTGTAGATATATAATTAGATAACAGGGAATCATTAAGAGACCTAATGACACTGCAACGTGTTTTTCATCAACATAGGACATTTTTGAAATAGTAACCTTTTGTCAGACACCTTAATAATGCATTACAATCATACTAATAATGCATTGTAATCTGCCTGTAGCACTGTATAATTAGAGTTATAAGCACTCATTATCATTAACAATGCATTTGAAAAGTAATTATACCACGCAGTCTCACCCAGTCGCAAGAACAAATGTTGGCAATGCTCATTTTTGTCAAATCCCAGATGTGTTGAATGTCATTATATATATATATTATTATATTTTTACCGCCACATCATGCAGTTTAATCATATAACTCATTATAGGTATGCATTTTAGACGTGGGCTTACCAGAATGTCAGTGATAGACTAGTTATTATGCATCATGATACTTTATCAGTCATCATAAAATGCTTTAAAATGATATCATCGGTCAGAGAACAATGAATGAGTGCTGATAGCAAAGTGTAAGCTATCACGCATTATAAGTATGATTGTTGTGCATTCTAGACATGGGTGTCATAGAAAGTGTTAACTGTGACATCAAACTTTGTTTTTGTGAATTCCAATGAATACTCACTCTCTATCAGGATTGCAAATGTGCTGAAAATGTCATTTTGTGCCGTATTGCATCTTTAATGGCACTCATTAACTTTGCTTATGCATTGAGCCAAGTAATTGAATTCCCTTTGGTTGTGAAGAAGCTCCTTTCTGCATCTCTCTATACCTCTACCTTTGTGTAGCTGCACAGTAAAGCCATTCATTAATTTCATTTCAATCGCTGGCTTTTGCTTCATATAATGGTTGAAAAGACAATATTAATATCGGTTGGTGCTTTAATAGAATTCAGTGTGATCACTCATGTGTGTTTGTGGTGTGTAGTTTTCTATCTCTTATATATTTAGGCAAAATAGCTGCATTTATCAGATCCAATAGATGTTTTTCTCCCCCCAGCTTACGACCTTTAATTGTACAAATGTTATCTGACTATGTTGGATGTGGTGTATGGCATCAGAGGAAGAATGATATTCACATTTTCCCTATAGAGCCCTGTGGCGTCTAATTAAATAAGTCCGCTCTCACAACATTAATTGAATTCAAAGCATATCAAAGACACATACATAAAGAAAACTGTCTGTTTGATATATCCGTAAGGACAATGAGACATTTATGATTATTGTTTTATTAAAAATATTGTTATTGTTTTATTAAAATAGCCAAAATATGTGGTAACTTATTTTGTACAACAGCGAATTTACACAAATACTCCAGCTAGATACTGTGTTTTTGCACTCACAACATACCAATATTTATTTATTTATCTGTCATAACTAAATCATGAACTGGGATCATCTCTGTTGCGCTCAGTTAGAATTGGTAAACAGGTTAGTACATAGCAAAGAAAAAGAAAAGCAAATACATGTGACACCCTGAGAGACACTTTGAACACAGTGGACGGGTTCAATTGAAAGATGCCTTTAAAATTCATATTCACCCTCACGCCAACTCCATATGATTACCTGTCTCCCACAGGAGTTATGGCACGAGACATTCAGTTGACATGAGGACAAAAAAAGAAAGGCATAAAGACAAATCTCTGCGGAGAATGGAGAGCAGCAGGGGGATAAAAAAAGGACAGGGGAACATTTCCTGCATGTTGTGGAGGCAATTTGGAAACAAATAAATTACATGGGCCCTCTTCTTGGTTATGCTGTCATGGCAGAGTGGTGAAACCATCCATTAGTTCTCCATTACCTGTCAGCCTGTTGCCACAGGTTGACAGGATTTACGCCCCACAAGACATATCTGAGCGCAGCGAGCACCACGGCATGCATAGTCATTAGGATATTCTGGTATAGGGGAGGTGCTGAGTGAATGTCAGCACACACACATGCTCATTAAAAGTCAGGTAGGAAATCCGTAAACAAAATTCGGTTTACTTTAAATCAAGCACAACTTCTCAGTAAATCTAAAGCCTGTCAGTTTGACCTGCAAAACTTCTGCTTTGCACAGCCTTTTCAGAGATTTCATTTCATGGATGCACTTGAGGAAAAATAAAAGATAATAGAGTGGTGCAGGAATGTGTACACACAACCTTGAAAATAGTTAGTTAGCTCGGCTTGAAGTCAATGTTGTTTAGTTTGTTTTTGGTTAGAAGCCTGAAATAAGGTCTGTAGTTAACACAGGGATGTTCATGTTTGGTTCTATGACATAAAATACAAGAAATTATACCATTAATGTCTGAGGTTTTTATGTGTCCTAAAAACGACTGAATGAGACACCTAAACATCATCACGCGGAGAATTAGCCGCTTTTAGCTTAGCGGTGTTGACGTGAGGCAACACAGTCTCACGGCATTTCGTGTTATAGTCACGAAATTAATCTATTGATTCGTGTTCACCAACACGATTTCGCCATTTTTTTCGTGTCACACAGAACGATTTTAAAAGCAATGTAAATAATAACAAATTAGAAGGAAAAAGACATTTAAAAAAATACAGATTTAAGTATTCTGACACAGAACGATTTTAGAAGCAATGTATTTATATTGGTAGTATGTTTCGTGCCTGCACCAAATAATAACAAATTAGAAGGAAAAAAAGATGACATAAAATACAGATTTCAGTATTCTGAGGCTCTGAGCCATTTCTTTTCCTCACGGACGGCAACAAAACTCAGACATTATACAATTTAAAATAAAAGGGGTAGGGTTAGGCTTAGGGTAAGATATTGAGTAAGAACATGTTTTTATGAACCACACAGCTTCTGGTCTTCCAAGACCCGACCGGACAAAAAGACGTGTTGCAGGCACGAAACATACTACCAATAGAAATACATTGCATTTAAAATCGTTCTGTGACATGAAAAAAATGTGAAAATCGTGTTGGTGAACACGAATCAATAGATTAAATTAATTTTGTGACTAATAACACGAAATGCCGTGAGACTGGGTTGCATGAGGTCATGCGACGTGATGTAGTTTGTTTATGGCCCAGTGTTAGGTATTTACTTCAGGTTATGGTTTTTTTGCTTAAAAAATGATAAAGTAGTGTTTCTATATTGGACTACTTTACTGAACAAAACATTTAAGTATCATAAACATTATATATGTTATTTTGTTGTACTAGCTTGTAAGCGCTAACAGCACCAGGAAAAGCGCTATATAAATGTAATGTATTATTATTATTATTATTATAAAGGGAGTCCTTGTGTAGCTAACCCCTACAGAAATACATCATCCTTTCACCACTCTATTGTGAGATCAAACTCACATCATTGCTCCATGAAACGGCTTCCCAGTAGGATGGGGGGCCGGTTTTAATTTACTTTGAATCTCCTTGAAAGTTTTATGATAAATCACCTTCCTGCACATCCAGACAGCTCTGCATGTAGCTTCCTGTACAGAACATGCAGGCCTGTCCGCAGCTCGGCACCGAATACAGCTGACCTCATTGTTCGCTCGCCTGACTGACTTCCTCTGTTTCTTTCACTTTTCTCTCCCTTCTCCGTGGTATAGCCGCAGCAACCAAACAGCCAGCATTTCTGGATGATGTATGTTTTCATTATCCAAACAGCCACAAGGCTGTGCAGATATTGTCAGTAAGCTCTGAGGCGCAGAGCAGAGCTGAGATTGCGATATAGAATTAGCTGAAGGCCACGCAGGCAGCCTGACATTATGCAGAATGTAGGCTGTTTCATTCTCATGTGTTATTAAATTATTTCTTTTGGCTTCGCATTGCATTTTGAAGAGAATGAAAATATATCGATCATCTCTGCAGGGGTCTATGTTCACAGCTTCCACCAGATTCATAAACTTCTCAGCTTGACAGTGCAGGCTGCAGAGACAGATAAGAAAGATTCTGCTTGCTCGTTCACTTTTGGAGATTAATATACTCAATTTGTCCTTTAGGATAGTTCTATTTTTGGATTTAATGTTGAGTGTGTGTGTGTGTTTTATCTTCCATTAGTGGGCAGGGCCCTCACACATGTCAACCACCCACCCACTAATCCCCACCATCAATCTGGCAACATGATTTTAAGGGCCACATGTTATTTAAACTAATTGAAAACTGTTTCACCCCTCAAAGCAAATTCATTCCCAAAACCCAGATACATCAATTTGACTTTTAATACAAAGCAAACACTGCACTCTTGCTTATTGAAATGAAACACTTACAGTGCACACAACATAATTTAGATATTTTGGGGAGAGTGGTCTGAAGTGCCCTTGTTCATTTAAATTATTTATCCACAAAAATATGCCTTACAAAGCGGACCAGGTTTTTTTCATTTGTGGTTTTCCTAAGAAATAGCTTAACATTTAATAAGAAAGCTCAGAAGGATGCTATGGTGCCGCGGCGCCACTGGTTCTCCTTAATTTATTTTGAACTTGGCTCAAATGTAAATAAAGGAGAAAAACGCCCCCCAAAGAAGACGGTAAACAGAATTTTTATGAACGATGCTGCTTTGATTTCACAGCAGCCAGACAACCCAGAGAAGCTTTGAAATGCAGTACTAAAAGGGAACCATTAGCCCAATGCAAGTCAGTTATATTTTTTATAGCAAAAACACAAGCCCTCGAAAATGTTTATCCCACATTGACATAGGCATTGGTGCTGGAAGACTCAAAACAATGTAAAGACTGATTTATATACCTTGGTAAAATATTAATCTAGAAATCCTGTAATCTTATGATTTGATATATAAAAAAACAAAGTTCATTAGGTGCATATCCACAAAAACACATGCAGGGATTTAGAGTTTTAAGCCAACTGACAAAAAAAAAAGGATTATATGCCGTGACAAGATGTCAGATTATGTCCATAAAAATGAAAGACAAGCATTTCCTTTGTCGGATTACCATCTCAAATGTGATTATTGGACGTTTGATAATGTCCCAATGTTTTGCCTGATTCCCTCGGTCTCTGATTGAAATATTCAGCTTCATATTGAACTCAATTTCTTTGACACAACGGTACATTGTTTGCCTCGATTTCTTTCATTTATTTCTCGTGTTCCACACTTGTGCTGGATCATCCTTCAAACAGGATGATGTGTGAAGGATGCAGCTTAATGGCTCATATATAAACCACGGCCTCAATCTGCGATTCCTTTTCATTACGGGCACTGTCGAAAAATAAATCTCTATTCTTAGTCTTCCCTTTGTTGTGGGGAAAAATACACTTTATATGTACGTTGTTTGCCCAAAAGTAGTCATAATAAACTCTGAAAAATTGTAATGAACACTGACACTTTCTGCTGTGAATCAGGACTCAACCCCCTAAACAGTTTGCAGATATACGAGAGTCTACTCTCTTTTGCTGAAGGCGTTTCAGTTCCTGGTGAGGAATGTTGTGTGGAGCGTGAAATAGTTTCATAAAGCTTAAGGGAGGAGGTGTGTTTGATTCATCACTATTTCGAAATTGATATGGAGTGTACTGTCGACCGTAGCTTTCTTTGAAATGCCATCTGTTGTTTGGGATGCCAACATGTAGGAATCTGCATATCACAAAACTAATGAGAAACTAATGGCGCAGCACAAA
This sequence comes from Trematomus bernacchii, assembly GCF_902827165.1. Lineage (NCBI taxonomy): Eukaryota > Metazoa > Chordata > Actinopteri > Perciformes > Nototheniidae > Trematomus > Trematomus bernacchii. The sequence continues at coordinate 12,793,928 of NW_022987803.1, read as the reverse complement.
AAAGTCCACGAATGCGAGCTGTGACATTACGTGGAAGGAAATGATCCGGGCATGCAGTGACTCGTCTAGGTTCTGTTTCCCATTACGCAAATGGCTTTTTTCTTTTTCAATAAATGCAGATTCTTTTTTCTCCCAGTCGACTTAAAGATCACCTCTTCTGAAATCACACTCAGAACAAAATACAAAGTCAAATTGATGCATCCTGATTAGGGATGTCCCGATCACCTTTTTTTGCTCCCGATCCGATTCCGATCATTTGATTTTGACAATCTGCCGATACCGATTTTTCCCAATCCGATCTTTATGCAATGCATTAAGAGAAAAAAAAGGTAACAGATAACGGCTGGTCATCCAACGCGATGAATTCAGCTATCTTGGCTGTTATTTTTTTGGCCTTTTCACTGTTCTGGGGCAGTTTCTCTTTCCTTTTAAAAGTCTCTGAAAGTGTCGGTTGTTTCAGTGCCGTTACCTGAGTGGCCGCTGTGTACTCGTCGTGTTGTTGTTGGTGGTGTTTGTATTAGATTGGTCGTGTTGAACGTAGCTCTGTTCTTTCCACCACGCGGAACCTCCGCCTTGCAAACATTGCATCTGGCTGTTACACTGCCTTCGCTTTCAATTTTATAATACTTCCAAACTCCTGACATTTTCTCTGTCCCGACTCCCGAGGCACCAGCTGAACGTAGCCTCTTGTTAGCTTACTGCTACTATTAGACACTGCGCCCACTCTGTTGCCAGATTTGAGAGAAATAAGCAACCAGGTCTATGAAAACAAGCCCAAAAGAAGCAACACATACATGATGTTGTGTAATTTTAAACCAAAACTAAGGCCTCAGGATGACTTTAAGACGTGAACATGGTCCTTTTTGTTTTGTGACATTAAATAAAATAATAAAAATATTTTATAAAAAAAAAAAAAAAAAAAAAAAAAAATTCCCGATCCCCGATTTTTTTCTCCCGATTCCGATCTTTTGAAGATCACGTGATCGGCTCCGATCCCCGATCACGTGATCGGATCGGGACATCTCTAATCCTGATAAACACACGCACACAACTTATGGAAGTAGACCTTATAACAAAACTATAATAAAATATTATAAAGAGGAATCATCTCTACCTGTGCAAAGAAAAAACTGTTTTATTAACGAAACAGCCTCGATCCACTGTCTGTGTGCACACATACATCAACAATGATCACCTTCACAAAACTTCCAGCCTGTCCTCCTCCAAAGCACGACCAAAATAGGTTGATTGTTCAGCAGCTTATTACGACCTATAGTCACGTTTTAAAGTTTAGCACCTCTAGTGGTCGTAAGTGTATATTGTACTTTTAGAAACCACGTCCAGTGGATGTGTAGGATCTACAGTTTGATAGATATTATGAACATGATTTGAGGTCTCGCCAGGAGAATGTGTATATACTACGTCTTTCCCCACAGCGTCCATGTAAAGTTGGCGTCACCCCTCACGGGGTGAAAACAGTATTTCCGGTCTCGAAGTTTTCATAATAAAACCGGAAGTATTCCCCTCACTGTCAAATGATTTTACAGTGATATCTGCCGTACTCATCCACTAAAAAACATCAGTTTATCCTTGTTAATTACACACCATTGATTGGTTTAAATTGTGTACAATGCTTTTCTGTTTTTAACCTTCGATTCGGAGAAACAAATAGTTTTTTGGGAGTTTAGGATGGCCGAAGACACTACACCACCCATAATCCTCAGTTATCGTTTGGGACTACAACATCCGCTTTGCTTTGAACACCATATTCCAACGTGCATTGCGGCTAAAACATCCAATCACCAAGCTTCAACGATAGCTGAGGATTATGGGTAGTTCGATGTTTTAGCCTATCAAAACCTCTGAAAAAAAAAATATGTCTCTCAGAATCGAAAGTGAAAAATCTATGGGAAAAACAAAAAAGCAGTGTACACAATTTAAACCAATTAATGTCGTGTAATTAACAAGGATAAATTGATGTGTTTTAGTGGATGAGTACGGCAGATATCACTGTGAAATAATTTGACAGTGAGGGGAATACGGTTTGATTATCAAAACTTCGAGACCGGAATGACTGTTTTCGTTTTGTAGGAGGGGAGTCGAGGAGGGGAAATTAGAGAAATGAGAAAGCTTTAGTCACGTTCTCCTGGCGAGACCTCAAATAATCTTCGTAATATCTATCAAACTATAGATCCTACACATCCACTGGACATGGATTCTAAAAGTACAATATACACGTCTCGCTAGAAATCTAATCAAAAAGCATTTTAATGGCCAATCTATTCTACAATTTAGGATTTTCCAGAGAGGGTTATTTGTGAATAAACTACCCTCCGGAGAGTTTGCAATTGCCGCAAATTGTTGTTTCTTACACGACCACTAGAGGTGCTAAACTTTAAAATGTGACTATAGGTCGTAATAAGCTGCTGAACAATCAACCTATTTGGTCGTATGAGTTGGAGGACTTGTTGAAAACTTCACAGGAAATGGATGCCCTGTCCAGTCGAAGGAGCGTGCTACAACTTAACTAAGGCCCCGGCTCCACGAGGACAAATACGGCAAAACGCATCGGAGTAACGCAAATGCAACCGCAAAAAACCTTCCGTCCCCACGCAATATACACCGGATTGTGTCAAGCTCCACGAGACGGCTCCGTTTACATCCAAACGCTGGAAAAGCTGCAGTACATATGCCGAACCTGTACGTGGCGCTGTAACTTCCTCCACAAAAGCAGCAACTTCCTCCACAAAAGCAGCGAAGAAGAATGGTTGTCATGGCTGCACTTCTGTGTATTCTCCGCGGTGGGGGCCGACAGAACCGGGCAGAGTTTTTCGCCGGTCAGCGTGTGTTAAAGTTTAAATCTTCCGGACAAAATTATAAAAGTGCCGGTCAAAGGTCTTCATTGTTATTTATTGAGCTTTAAAACAAATGAATAACGACGATATAATGATATATAATCATCAAATACACAGAGCCTGTCTCTTTTTCCTCTCTTCTGACAGCGTCAGTGTCTGTCTCATGCAGCAGCTGATCCTGTAATGAGTGACCCGACAGTAAAAATGAACATATTTATAACTAGTTTAGGTAGTTTGAGAGGTAATTAAAATAGCTAAGGGTGATGATCTGACTTGAACTGTGTGTTTTGCTCCCGCTGCATCACAGCGGCAGGAGCTGCGTGTCTCCGTCCTGTCAGATTAGACTTCACTCGCGTTTATGTCCATATCGAGATAAAGATAAATAATCTGAATTCAAGGAGGAGCTCCTGTAGATGTTGCACAAAGAACTGTAGCATGGTCAGTAGCGACTGGAGCACGATAGCAACCCTGCGGGGGAGAGGCGGGGCTATGAAAACGAATGACCGTATAGGCGACTCCACGGCCCCGTTGGACCCCCCAGAGCGCTCCGTTCCCAGATCTATCCACCTTTGGACCCGTTGTCGTTTGCGGGGTCTGTTTCTACGTTTCCCTTACGGCGTCGTCGAGCTTAGAGGGCTATACGCATGAGAAATATGCGGATTCAACCCGTTTTCGTCCTCGTGGAGCCGGGGCCTGAGTTGTAGTTTAAAAAATAGAAATTTACCAAAATGTCTGCTTTTGTTTCGCGAGAGCTACAACAGTCCTCAATTCCTGAGAGTTACAGTATGCTTCTTGCATAGAGTTTGCGGTTTGTTGGTCGTGTCGGGTTCTGGTGATTTATTAATACATATTTTTGCATGTTGGTTAGTGTGAAATGGCTCTCATTATGTGCTGGGAGCAACTGGCCTGCAGCAGGCATCTCTAATGAGCACAGCCAGGAGGACGCTGAATAACAAAGCTGCTATGTTGTGTGTTTTTAGACTAGAATGTCTATTGTGTATTTAGTTTTAATGAAATGTTCAATTTAATCTGTTGACAAAAAAGTTTGTTTTAATACAGGACTAAGACTAGATAAACAAATAACTGACGAGAGAGAAAATATATGAAATATTCAGGACTAAAGATGGACCAAAATGTAATGATTTGTCTTCAACTCAAACTAGAATTTAAAAAAGAAAAATTACTGAAATGTCGGTACAACTAATAAACAGAACCCTAAACGTAAACGCTGCCCGGATTAAAACTGGTTGCAATTGAAAAAAAAGTGTTTTCTGTAGATGAAAAAAATAGGTCGACATGTTAGAAAATACTCCTAAAGTGAGAAGATCTCTATTTGAAGAGAGGTATCAACATTTTGATCTACTCTTGGACGGATGCAAATAAGCCCTTCACTCAAAATGTCAAACTACTTTTTGAACATTAAATGCCAGATTTGTTTACCCATTTGCTCACCACTCATGAATTGCAACATTAAGTGATGTGTGTTTTGATCTAATTGCTGTTTTTCTGCACAGACGGATTGCTCCAGCGACAGCGAGAGTGAGGACAACTTCATAGTGGTCCCCCCTCGAGACCACCTGGGCCTGGCCATCTTCTCCATGCTGTGCTGTTTCTGGCCCCTGGGAATCGCAGCATTTTACTTCTCACAGGGGGTGAGGACACACACATGGGAACACATGCATGCATCGCAGACAACTATAAAGATGTGATTTTTCACACATACTTAAGGACACACAGCATCCGTTTGTTGTTGTGCCTCCTCCCACACACACAAGCATACATGTGAATACCCAGCAGTATGTATGATTCATCACAAATATCGGAAGGCGTCTCACATAAAAATAGACTGACAGCTGACTCCCTAACTGCCAACGCAAGGCCGCTTCTAACTGGGCAAGCCATCAATACCTCAAGGCCAATCTTTAACACTCGCTTGATGCTCTGTAAAGAAGCTGTAATCCGCCATAAGGAACAGTATATAACTCACTTTCAAGGCTCTTTTATCTACAAACCCCAAAAAACAAGAGCTGCTAAAACTACTAAGAAAAGAGATGGCCTTTGAACTATTGGTGTTTTCGAGGGGATTGAAGATGGATCCAATTAAAGGTCAACCTACGATTTTAACGTCAGTCTCTCAGACACACTAATTACCCTTGTTTTAACTATTTGAAATAAGTATTTGTTGAATGAAAAGGCAATAGAAAAAACAACAATTTTTTTATCGGGTATTTTGTATTCTTTAGGACTGTTTCAAACTGTAGACTATGCTTTGGTGCTCAAATATCAAACCGTGTCTTTAAGTTTAAAAAAAAATAGATTTATCGCTTGGGTCTTCAATCATGAAATGGTTATATATCAAATAGTGATGGCTTGCTAGATATATTTCACCTTGCACGAGATCATGTGAGAATTGTGGATCATGAGCTCACTAGAAAATCCATATTGACAGACATGTGTTCAGGTCCGAGAAACCAATGATTCTGATCATTCAGCGTCCTGTGAGGAGCTACTGGCAGCTACAGGTGTGTTTCAGTATGTGTGATGGGACGCAGGCAGGCATCTGTTCGTTCAAAACAACGTGGATGCCTTAGCAGAATCAGCTATCAGCATCAGACCGGAGAAAATGTACTGAAGAGCAAGGAATAGCATCGAAAGCTTTTTTTTTTTATACAAAAAATATGTTTTTCTTTTCTCCCACCATGTTTTGCCAAGAGTTTGATTGACAGATGAGTCATCCAGTCCCCTGCCAAGCATTTTTTGAAAGCTTCCCAAACACTTTCCAACTGGTTCTTTGTTACAAACCATCTGGTACGTCAGGTAAACTGACATTTTCTTGACGCAAACATAAAGCCACATAATTAAAAAGATGGCATTTATTTCCAAAGAGAACAAGTGTGTGAGGTTTGAGAATGCGACCTGCGCCGCCTCGTCACACCGTGACTCACGGTGTGACGAGGCGGCGCTGTTCATTATGAAGCTTTTGACATTAGCAAACTGCACATAATGGTGGTTTAATGGATTCAACTGGACTTCCTGCCTCAAAGTCGAACACGTTTTAAAGCACATGTAAACACACGCACTAGAGACAGGCAAGCTTTCCAGTAAATTGGTCTACCTTTGACTATAATTTCTTATCAAAAGCTCGAGCATTTAGCTGACTTATCTGCGGGGGCGAGGAGTCCGAGGCAGATTAAGGCGGTCAGTGAATGACCTTGTCGGGAGCTAATTTGATTCTTTCTGGATAATTATGGGGAAGTGATGGCTGTGTTTAGGGATGGATGGCTTTTCTGCCAAACTCACTCCTTTAGAAGGTGCTGTCCACAAGAGCTGTCAGGAAAAGATACGGTGGGAGTCGGGGATCGCTTCATTTTATAGCTCAATACCCCACTTCACTGGTCTTCATTATATCCAATCGTTCAGGGAGCCCCCGTTACTAAATCAATTCATTCTGGAAGGATTGAGACCAAGAAGATTGTCAGGTTTAAGCAGAAGAAGATGTGTATATCGGAGTGGACTTCTGTACTGAGAAAAGTGTGAAGCGATCTGTACTGAACAACAAAGTCAGTTCATATTTAAGGATGAATTACATTCTTTTTTTTAGGAGTAGAAATCTGCCTAAAAGAACGCAAAGCTACATTTTAACACCTTATCTGCAAACAGCTTGGCTAAGTACCCTAAAGACTCAGACCCTTTTTTAAATCAACTTTAACATAATTTAAGTTACTTGCACTTTAAGTATTTCATTGTATGCTACGTTAGACTACTGCACTACATTTTAAATGCTAATATTGTACTTTTTCCTTTCCTACATTTATCAACTGGCAGCTTTAGTAACTAGTTACTTTACAGATACATTTTATAAGGTAATACAACATAAAAATCAAATAACAAATAAACATTGACATATAAATAAAGGTTTAAATATCCAGCAGCACTCAACAAAGTAATTTAAATAAGCTCTACCTATAACATGTGATATACAATTAATGCATCAATAATCATAATCCAGTAATTGGACATACATCATTCTAAATGTGTAACAAGTACTTTTACTTGTGGTACTTAAGTATATTTTGATGTCAATACTTTTGTACTTTTACTAAAGATCCGAGTACTTCTTCCAACACTGCTACAGGGTAACCAGATGCATTATGGGATATGAGAAGGGCAGCAGGAAGTGGCGAGAGAAAAAGTTTAGAAGTGATAGCACATCAGCTTTGTCACTTACAAACAAACAGCTTAGGGACTGTAATAGAGTGTGTGGATCAATAGTGTTTTTGTCCCAATGGAAGGTCAATCCTCTTAAAACAGAGCGAGCCGCTGCATAGCTTCCCAAGGAGAGCGAGGTCATGAGCGAACACACAGAAACCAACATGCTGCTTTGAACATGCTCATATCCTATTTGCCAAAGACTACATCCTTAATTCTGTGTAACGTCTTTATGGTAAATAGTGCCGTTTTAGGATTCACCGCCCGCACACAACTCACGATGACTACCATACTGAGGGTATCTGGGGGAAATTAGCTTGCAGCATTTGATTGGGAAGCGGAATTGAGTTTCAATTATTGCCACTAATAGGGTGAGTGTTTTGTTTTGAGATGCTGATAAATGTTTCTCTCGGCTCTGAGACATCTGTGCTGGAGACTGCAGTGTTGAGGAGCCGAAGCGATTCCTTTCACGATTATGCAAATAAGACTCCCCTGAAGTTATCTTTCGGCTTACAAGTCATAATAATGGATGAAAACGAAAGGGGGTAATTATTGCGAAACGGGTTTAAGTATTCACTTGCGTGTCTGTGTGGGGGAGTTGGAGAGAGACCGCACAAAACGCATAGAGAGAAGGAGAGAAGCAGGGCTTTGTGTGTTGTTTATTTGCAAGAAAAACCTGTAAAGGGTGCTGAATTGACTTCCGAGAGCGCGTCGCAGCGTGAGTCTACATGCAGCTCAGTCTGAGATGTTATCTTATTCTCCATGACACCACATTTCAATCATTTTGTCAAGGTTGTGGAGATAAAGCCATAATGCTTCTAACCACTTTCCTCTCAAGGGGATTCAAGGAAAAAAATCCACACAGTGACGCTTGTAAGGCACATTATACAAAGCTGATGCTCACGAGCACACACAATTACTACACAATGTATGAAAGTAGCCATGTTTTCCACATAGTATTCTTAGTTATATCCCTCGGAAAGAGCCACAGCATGTGTTCATTTTTAGGTGGAGAAAAACAAATCAATTTGGTGCTTCACTGGAAAAATCGAATAATAAGCATGTGCCCTTCAATTCAGCTTCCTTCCAGTGATGTCGACAATTACACTGCCCACCATTACATTATGTCTCTTTTCTAGGATTCGCTCTTCCTAAAGACCTTGCTGTGGGGGACTTTTGTTTCAATAATTACTGTATTGACATGGAAGCCAGTGGCTCTGCCTTGAATACATGTCCTTTGTCTAGATTTGCTTTCTGACCTTTCGAGGCATTTGTCTAAAGAGTCTTTTTTCCCAGCTCTCATCTGGATGTCTTTGTCCCACACTATTAGGCATTATCCTCTCAACCCTTCCTGGCACTAATGAAACAGTTCACAGTGGGGGAGTGTTTTTCTCTACTAGCAACCATCGCTGAAAGCTGGGTGGACGCACGCTCATGAACTGTTAGCGCCGTGTCATGCATGCCCACTGCACCTCGCGGGAGCGCGCACAGCGTAAAGCAAATACTCACAGACATTTCAATGATCTGTTCGGCAAAGTTAGGTTTGGAAATTTGTCATTTCCTTTATGGCGGGCATGCATAACACGGCATAACACCGGAGCCCCTCTGCGGGGAAACTTTGGCGCTGTTCTGAGTTTGTTCTAATCCGTCAAAATGACGGACGGCTTTCAGATTTTTCCGTCATTGTTAAAAAAAATCTGTCATAGGTGGAAAATATTCGGTTAACGCGACCTCTGGTCAAAATATGAGTGTAGGGAGCTTAAGAGTAATATAAACATACATGTGCAAAAGCATACAAATTGTGTAAAAAGGAAACCAAATTGTGTGATTACTAAAACACCTAGAAGGTCACCACAATAATATCATGTGTATCATTGACATCAACATTACATATTTTCAACATCACAGTTATCGTGCGACATTGCGTCACCCCTATGTGCCATAGACCTGTGCCATATCTGTCTTATTGTTCTAATATTATCAGGCTTAACACGTCAGACTTTGTGTCAAATCTTATTTAAATCTAGCCAAAAATTGTACAAAAGACGAACATAAAGTAGAGCGTAGATGGGAGTTTGCTCTCTGGTGTGGCTGCTTTGGCCCTGATGCATTACTGCGGTGCAAATGAGCAGAGGCTATGAATAATACAGTAATTTTAAAAACCATTCCAGGTACATGTACAAATGAAAAGGCATAAATATTCATTTAAAAAACAAATGTATAAAAATAACCAAAGAAACCTGGCACATAAATAAAAAAAGGTAGCCTCTGTAAGAGCAGTTTTTTGTCACCATTTCAAATTGGTTTAAATAATCCTAGACTTGATATTATTCAACTGTTAATCTCTCCAGCGTGTGTTACTGCAGGTTCTCCCTTCAGTTATTCGTTCACAGTACAACTCAAAATAAGGGAGCCACAGGGTCAGGTACCTGAACCAGTTGGCTCGTCTCAGTGAGGAACAGCAATGGCTCCTTTCCAAAGTCTTTCCAGATTTCTCGCCAAGCGTCTCATTCTGTTACCACAAGCAAGATTAGGCATCCTACAAACTAATCTCACAAGAGCTACTTTTATCCACAGTCTGATGGCTTGCGAGGAAAATTGAAGGTCAAAACAAGGATTTGTGTCGAGCCGTGCTTTCCTGTTTATTCTTCTATTCACTTCCAAAATCGAAATCAACTCCGCATCTAACTCGCAGTCTCAATCCCTCTTAACCTCAAGAGCAAATAGGACTTTTAGAAAAGACGACTGTGGCCTCAGGACTGGAGGTCTATTGCCTGCTTCATCACACTCACACACACTTATTGTTCAAATTAATTCAACTGAATAATGAAGGTCGTTTCACACAATCACACGGTACATTTCAAACTGTTCTGGGATACATTCAGCACAATAGAATGTCCAATGTATTGAGTTATCGGTACAATACATTATGGCTGTGCATCGACACCACTGAATCTCATCTACTAGAAAAATAATAGATTAATATGGAATGGCATTTGGACTCAACAGAACATAAATTAGTTTCGGGAAAGACAATCGAGATGGGAAACGAAAGAGCCAATTCAAAGTCTTCACAAAGCCTCTGAAACAATTTCCACTGTGCGTGTAATTTCTGCCCCGGCACTGGCCTCTATTCAGCTATGTGAATGAAAACAACAAATCAAAACACAAGTCTTTCTTCCCTGCATCTCCCTTCTGGCATGACATTTCATTCAAATAACCAGATAGCTAGGGGAAATACAGCAGGCAGCAGTGTAAACACTCAACAATGGGCAGGATATTCAAGAGAAAACACTGTTCATTATTGTCGTTTTCAAGCAAATTAATCATATCAGCTTTTTTAGCAAACAGCATGGAATGATACAAGGAAAATAACCCTTTTAGCATCAATTGCTGATGCTACGTATCTGGCTAATTAATAAACCTGGCCCTCAGTGGGATGGTTTACTTTTTATCATTAATAGGGATGCTTTATTTAATGCTCTTAAATAGGATTAAACACTAAAAGCAGTGTGTTTACAAGAAAAACTCCAGAGGGCAATTTTAAGTTTTAACTTAAATAATAAAGTATTTAAAGCTTTGGTAATTACCGTTCTAATATTGTTTTTGGGTTCCGTTTGTATGTCTTTACTGTTGTCTGAAAACACTTTACCTCTGGGATTCCTTTGGAGAATTTCTTCAAATGTTGCACCAGCACTTGGACTCTATGAGGAACTGATCAGATTTTGCTGGTGAAAGGTCAACATGTTTTTGGCCATAATTGAATAATTCATACACCAATTAGGACCATTTAATAGAAATATCTAATAGGAAACATGATTAACCTGTTCAGCCCCAAGCCTGTTTGTCAGGTCTCAGGATAGAAAATGACATTTCCAGAACAAATGACTATATCTTCCCTTCTAAAAGGGGTAAATTAATCATCTTTTTTCTCAAAGCAATGATAAACCTGTGAGTTGGATGTAGAAAAGTCAGAATCAATATAGAATTTTTTTTTATGACTTTTTGGACAAACACGGATGTTAAAGGCATTGACATACAACAGTATGTCATTTGTTTTTTAAATCTTCAATACGTTTTAAAGGGGACACTTTTTGTTACAAACTAACAGAGAACGTTTCCCCGACTGCACTGAAAGCTATCAGGTGTGTTATATTGCAGTGAGGCAGAGTAAAACAACTGTTAAATGTTTAACACCACACAGAGGATCTATATGTGCCTATAGTGGGTTGTAAAAATGCATTATAACCTTAAATACATGGTAACTGGGTCATGCTCGTGGGGGTTGTCTGGGAAAATAAGAATAAAAAACCTCTTGCTACAAAGCAAGAATCGGGGGGTTACGTATTGTAACCTTAGTTATATAAGCACAGGCGGGGCCCTCTACTGGACTCTATGGGTACTACTCTCAACCATGCTATGCGAGCATTCACACACTGAGTTTGTATAAACGTAGCCGGCCAATCAGGGTGAGCCTACCTGAATGCGGACAGGGCCCCTAGATAGAGGGCTCCGCCTGTGCTTATATAACTAGGGTTACAATGCGTAACCCCCCGTTATATCTCACACAGGCTCCGCCCTCTACTGGACTCTATGGGTACAGTGGGTGGAGCCCTGATGGATAAACGCCCTGTCGTCCAACAACATCGACCCATCACACTGCCCCTGACCGGCCTTTGGTTAACAGCCACCGCACCCCAACTTCATCTCATCCGGTTGAGACCGTGGAGAAGTCGGAGCCGCAGCTTACTTGGCTGGATAGAGCACACTCACACACGCTTACCTCGTGTAGAGTGTGCATGGAAAATAGTGAGGAAGTCCTCCAGCCCTGCATGGGGCTTACCGTGCACCATGTTTTCCGGGTCCCTAAGGAGCATGGGGAGAACGTAAGTGCTGTTTTCAATGATAGTGCCTTCAGGGAGGAGAGCTCCAGAGGCTCAAATGGTGCAAACACGTCCACCCCCAAAGGTGGATTGTCCTGCCGAGCCAGGGAAAACCATAGGGTACAGTGGCTGTTGCGCCGGTTGGCGAACAGGCCACCTCCGCTTTCCCGAACTGCCCAGATCTGCTTCACCACCTCCGGGTGAAGCAACTGTCACGGATGCCTTGATATAGGAGGTCGCCCCCCCCAGTGGAGTTCCCCATTCATTCAGGTAGGCTCGCCCTGATTGGCCGGCTACGTTTACACAAAATCAGTGTGTGAATGCTCGCATAGCATGGTTGAGAGTAGTACCCATAGAGTCCAGTAGAGGGCGGAGCCTGTGTGAGATATATGTTCTTTACCTGATTTGAACAGCCCTTAAAATGTTGAGCTTTCACCTTTTTGCATAGGTTTTTCTTTTGTAATCCTTTTATAATGTTGTTGACCTAACAAATAGCAGCACTGTCAAAATGTACTTGAAAGATGTTCATTCATAACTTAATCTATTCTGGTCTTTGTCAAATGTCATTTACCCGTAATGAAAAATTATGATAAATCATTATTTTCCTCATTTGTCATTTATCATTCAGTGCTAGCAGCCGATATTCCCGTAACCTGCAGTCCTTAACATTTTCACACTAATTGCCATTTTTAGTCCTGCCAAGCGTGATGAGCTCTCCTGGGTTACGCCGAGCCGCTCGGTCAATAAGCCCATCCTCCACTTGCATGTTTCTCTCGCACTGGCACAGAAATAACAGACAGCTTCTGTAATTATGGCTCTTTTTGAAAAATGGGTCACCCTTTTCTCTTGACTACCTCCAAACTGTATCTGACTTTCTTCTTCTCTTGCTTTTTCCTCCTTTTTCCAGACCACCAAGGCAGTGAACAAAGGTGACTTCCCAATGGCCAACATCGCCTCCAGACGCGCTTTGTTCCTCGCTGCCCTCTCCATCACTATAGGCACCGGTGTGTATGTGGGGGTGGTGGTTGCTCTCATTGCCTACCTTTCTAAACCAGGACACATATAGCAGTGGCACCCTCCCTACAACACATCTCCGGGGAACCATGGAAGAGAATAACCCCCCTCATGGGAACGCCGTTACTCCTGCAGACTTTGAGGAAAAGTTTGTTTCGGGGATGTACAGTTTTCCCCCTCCACCTTCCCTTCTTTCCGTCTTTCTCTCCCTTCAGGCCCTCTGTCAGCAAAGATTAGCCACAGTGACTGGAGAGAGGTCAAGCTGGAGGGGGAGAAGAAGGGGAATTGGGGATAGACAGCATTTTTTTTTCGTTGTGGCAGTTTGAGTAATGGTTCCATGTTGGAGTCCAGTTTGCATCCCATCAACTTAAACCCCTGTTGGCTTCATCCTCTTTCGGCTGGTTATTAACTTCCTGGACTCCTAAAGACACATCAAGAAGATAACACTTGGAAGATCACATTGCACACTTAAAGAATACAAAAAATTGAGGTTGAGGAGGGTTAAAAGATTGACACAAACCGCTCTTAAACTAACTTTATGTTGTGACTTTTTGAGTTAAAAATAAGAGCCTCTCTAGTGTACTGTCATCTTAGTTTACCACCCAGGACTGTCTTTAATAGACCGTGAGCTGCCCTCATTGGCTCAGAAGTACCAAGTTCGTGTTGGTCACTTGGCTGACTGACCCGCAGTAGATTGCTCACATTTTCTCGAATTGTGACAAAGGAGGGATTAATTTCCAGAGAAACTTCAGAAAAAAAAAAAGAACTGCTCATTTCAATCAGAGAAAGAGCCCTGCGGGAAAAAAAAGAGATCAAACATGATCAGAGGCGTCTCATTGAACAATATGGCATGAGTTACAAGGATCTCAATGGAGCCTCGGGCCTATACTAAACCTCTGAGAAGGTGTCCATCCATCAAACAAAGACCCTGAAATCTAACAAAAGCTGTTCATGCCAGATAAGGTTTGCCTACATACATGCAAATGTGCTTTGTTTTTATGTTTGTCTTTTTTTGTTTGTCTTTCTAGAGGCACCTTGATGAAAATTCGCTTCAAGGAATGTTCATTTATGGCCTTGGAAGTAAAGCACACATGCGAGGTGGCCATATGGTCAGACATTCAGGGGGAAACGGTGCACAGTGTCTCCCAAAAACGCTGCTCCTGGTGAGGGAACGCAAAATGAAACATCAGCCGTTAACAATGGGCAGGAAGTTATAAATCAGGTAGATAATGTCATTAAAAGGCAGGCCTTGCGTTTCCTTCAGGGCTGCGCGTATAAACAGAGTGCGTCGGTCTGACAGCTTTGAATTTAGCTGTGATCAATTATTCTTTGCATGACTCCAGCTATGCCAGCAGTATACTGCAACGCATGATTGATTGGATTAAGAACTTGTTTTTGTCACATCATAAAAAAAAAGCCTAAATTAAAATTGATCAGGCGGTGAAAGGGGCTCATATTTTGTGCAACGCTCAACATTCCCCAATGCAGCTATTAATAAGAAGGACATTTCATAGTAACAACGCTCCGAGACACTTTGTTCCTTCGCAATTTCAAGAGCTATTACTCTTAAAGACAGGTTTAAAGGTTTAAAGACAGACACGCGACAGACAATTTCACTGATTTTCTTTGTATGAAGGGCTCATTAATAACAGCGATTTCAGTTTGTGTTTTTATTTCCTACATTCAGGCAGATGGTAGTTCAATCCTCCAGAGAAGACATTATACACGTAGTTTCTCTGCGCAGGTCATGCATTAGTCATACCTGACATTTATGGTGCACAATTATCTCCCTGTAATGGCTTTTATTTTTTTAAGGAATGTCTATTCTCTGGAGCATAACCCTAAAATAGCACAACCACATTCATTTCACTAATAAGCCACTTTTGGCATCGCTGGTTGCTGTCAAACCCTGCAAGTAAACAATCCATTTAGGCATCCTCGCCTCTGTGAACATGTGAAAACAACCATGTAAGTCTGTGCTGCTGTGCTAATGAAGAGTGAATATTGCCTGTATGCTCCACGAGGGGAATATTCCAACACGCTTTGCTTGAATAAAACTGTGGTAGGCTCCCAAGACTTTTCTTTGAATGTTATTTTTGGCTGCGTGTATGAATAAACATTGATGCAGTCGGATAATGACAAGCTGAATGCTGATTCATTTCGTTCGGGGCCCCTTGGAATCAGCTCATTGAGTGTCTATTCATCTGAAAAGCTGGTTATTACAATGTAAATGTTTGACCTCCGACCCCTTTGATGAGCTACTGATTCCACACCAATGTACGCACACATCATGACCATCACTGTAACTATACTGAAAGACTCTGTCCGTCCGTTCCATCTCTTGGAGAAGGTTTTATTGCTGATAACGATGAACATGCTTTGTGTTATGTAGCGTATCATTCAAAAATGATGTGTTTTTATCTGGCTTCTTTGGCAACCTGGTATTGTGCAATGTGTTACAACAGTACGTGGGTTTCAATGCTGTTGTTATTTCCTTCTCATTGTGATGAGTAAATGTACACATCCGCACAACAAAGACATTTGCTGAATGCATTCCTCAACGCCAGGGTGATAGTGCTCTCTCTGTGTCGTGCCCTAAAGCAATTAAAGAAGATTACATTTTTTTATTATGTTTCGGGGATTTCTTTCTGTGTGAAGGCAACATGTACATAGTGCAAATAAAGACATGTTCAAATGTAATAACAAATAAATCAGAAAGGAAGGATGTCCTTTCCTAAAAGCAAAACATATTTTTCTCTGTGGTTTTATATAACATGAAGCTCTGTATCGGATTTATATCCCAAAAAACGCTCAACGACCTGAGAGAATTGGCCCAGTACTTGAGATGCTCGAGTTGTCCTTAGAGCGAAAAGCAAACACAGACTGAGTCACGGAGTGTGGGTGGTTTTTCCAGAAAAGAGAGAAAAGAGAAGCAGCTCTGAAATGTGTAGCTGCAGTGTTCTCATACAGTAGCTGCGTGCAGTAAAGTACACCTTCCTGTGTGCTGTCACCATCATGGTCATTGAACATAAACGCTGATCCGCACTCCGCTCAACACACTGACATTTCAAACTGTGCCTTTATATTATTTTGATAGTCACATTCATGCAGTAACAGAGCATTAAGGGGTGATCAGGTATGTGGTGTATAATCTACAACAGAGGTGCCAAACCTTTTCTATCCGACGTACCCTGACAGCTCTATCAGATAAACCCGACTACCTCTTCAAACGCCAGCCAAATAGTTTTAATACATGGATTTTAACCGGATAAACTACTTCAGCTGTTTATGTTTACTTTTAGATTACTATTGTTACTTTATGCTGATATTTCTAATGTTTATTCAATAGTTATAGCCAGCTACTTAAACCGTTTCCTTTTATTATTGTTTAACAATTTAAACTGCATCCATTTGGGTATTAAAAGTTGTACTTATTACTTAAAGCTAACTATACTAAGAAAGATAGTAGAAGTTCATTACTTTAACTATTTTACAATCTTTGGGGTTATGATCTTACTATTTTAACTGCTTATCCATTATGCTAGTTTTTGCTATTTCAACCGTTAGTCTCTTAGCTTTTGTTCATACCTAATTTTTAAACTATCAATTTTTAAATAATGTATTTATTATTGAAATTGTTTCAACCCATTTGTTTATGTTTTATTTATTTCAACCATTAATTCATAACTTATAGCCAATTATTTTACGGCTAATTGTTTCATTTTGGTTCAATTGTATTCATTAATCACTAATAAATAATAAAGACCTTTTAGAACATTAAAGCACGTAAACATGTCACAGTAGAGGCACAATACAAATATGAACCTGGACATTTGCATAAAAGGGCCCATTTAACACAATTAAGATAAGATAAGATAAGATGGTACTTTATTGATCCCAATTTGGGAAATTGTTTTTGTTACTGCAGCATAAAAGACAAGGCATTTTACAATAAAACAAAACTAAAAAATAAACAAGAATAGAAAGAAAAATAAAATAAAATAGAAAATATACATGTTGAAATAGAAAATATACATGCAGATATTATATATACAAATATATATATATTCAAAATATATGACATATGGAATATGGAGTATTAAATATTGAACAGATTATGTATGAGTAAAATGTACAACGTGGTTTTATTTCTAGAGAAACTATGGAGCAGAGAGTTCTCTCCCAGCCAGAGGTGATTTGTTGTGCAGTATTATTGCAGTGGGCAGGAATGTTTTCCAGTATCTGTCCTTGTGACAGGGGAGCTGCAGCAGTCTGTTGGAGAAGGAGCTCCGTTGACTGTCCAGCTGCAGGTGGAGAGGATGGGTGGAGTTATCCATGATGGACAACAGCCTGTGGTTCCACAATTATGTGGATATACTTTCAATGAAACACTACTTCTATTTTGGTATAGGTCATTTGAGTTAGAAGTAGCCCCTCGGGTATAACACAAACTCATCCCAGGAACTAAACCCTGCAAAAAACCCAATCGTTTTGTAAGAGCCGAGGTACTGTGGTTTAACATGGGTGTTCATGCAACAACGGTTGGTGTGAATGCAGCACTAGCTGGTAAGAGCTCTCATTACAGGAGTGAGTAAGGAGTGAGTCACAAGCCCATGTCTTTGTCAGTGAACACGCTGCAGCACAATAAAGGATGTTGAGATGCTTCCTTAGTCATCAGGGGTGAAAACATTTTCATATAAAACAACACAAAGAACATACTCCAATAGTTTTTCCTCCTTTGCCGGGATATGCTAAACAGGCTATGCTAAACACCAGACACACAGGCAGAGTGAATTAATAAGAACTATAGATCAAAGGAAGTCTGTTGTGTTTCCGACAAACAAGAAGGTGAGGAGGGAAATGTTTCGCTTGTCATCCGGTTGTTCTGTATGATTTGTGCAAGAGGGATTTAATATTCTCTCTTTAAAAATAATTTGTGTAGTTTGAGGATCTTCAGGAAAAGGGCCTACAGCTAAAGCCTAAAGCTACAAATAGAGTCATCACAAGCTTTCGATTATTACAGAACACAGAGGGTTTTTTACTCCAAAAAGCCGTGTCGGGCGTCTGACTCCCCCAGTTCCACTCATATGTGGATGAGTCAGTTTCCATCATTTCAACAAGCATTTCTTGCCGGCATTAGCGGATCATACTGGAGATTATCGGGGTAGAGAAATGCCTGGTTGTATTTGCTCTCCTTGTGTCTCTAACTGTAAGCTACGATGCTAAACTGTAGTCGTCTGCAAGTGCATTTCTTGGTATTGGTTCATGTATTTCACTCAATAATGGTGCAATACCCTGGAAACCTCCACTTTATAAGCTCTCACACTGGCCCACACAAGACAAGAACTGTCAGTGGAGCTTTACAGCCTCCATTTACAATGTTCACAAGTGGATTAGACAAGGAGTGAACAGCTTCAACGGCAATTTTAAATGTTATCAGCCCAATAAATGGGTGTTATCAGTGGTTATCGCTGACATTGTAATACTTCAGAATAGCTGAACTGCACCTACTAGCCTACATGGTGGCCGG
Source organism: Trematomus bernacchii (assembly GCF_902827165.1). Lineage (NCBI taxonomy): Eukaryota > Metazoa > Chordata > Actinopteri > Perciformes > Nototheniidae > Trematomus > Trematomus bernacchii. Next base: position 12,775,437 of record NW_022987803.1, on the reverse strand, counting down.
GCAGTGAAAACTATGTGGAAGTGCCAAAAAGTGCAGTTTATTGCTGCTCTAAAAGGGCATCAGTCTCTTTGAGGGGCAGGTGGGCTTGTTTTCTTCTCTGCCACGCCAATCAGGTACGCACCAACTTCTTTGACGATGACCATTTTCAACCTGGAGTCAGACCGTGGCGTCTAACTGAAAGATGCAGTCAAATTGAGTCATCCAATGAGCTTCACAACGGCTCTTCAGAGACCTATGGGTGATGTAGAGGAGACTACTCCCATATTCGTATAAAGCTAGTGCATTGTATATTGATAGAAACGTTTTGAACATAAACAAAACAGCTATTTTGGGTCTAGGCAACACAAACTACATATTAGGTTTTATAACTACATTTGTAAAGAGAAAGTGAACTAAACATTGGGCGATGTCCTCCTTTCAGTGATTAACTGTGTGAATAAATGACAAAACCTACTAATTGCTGTTGCAAACCCCTTCTCACCCACAACTATTAGGCTGAAAACCAATGATGACTCCAATTCAACAGGCTGACAACATTCAAACTGGTTGCTTAAACACTCTGGTACAATTTGTGATTTAATTAATGATTGCATGGTACATGTCCCCCGATTACTTTGTTTACTCTTTTCTTAGATAGCGCTTTTTTACGGCAGTCAAACTTTTTGGTCTACACAATTGGATACAACAGCAATTGCAATCCAGGACAGAATTTGATTCCGGATGTTATAAGAATTGTTTGGCAGGCATCTTTGTTGTTTTCCCAACCTACCAGACGATTGAGGTTATATTACGGAGTATAGTCCTGAGGTTTCAAACTCCTCTCAAATCTTTTCGAGGTTTGTTATGGGAGATAAGTGCCTTCAAGGCACCCTATGAAGTTTACAAAAGAGAAAGCTGAGGAAAATGAAAAGTGAGCTAGTAGCCTCCTGCAGCTGAGTTCAATCTTATTAGTAATCCTTATTTTCCCACAGCTGTAAAATCAGAAATGCTAAAAGTATATTTGTTCTAATATCAATGCTTGGTTAACCTACTGGGTTTGAGGTGGTTCATGATGCTGCCTTTGTTTTTCCCAAAATGCTAATTTTAGTTTTTTAATGGAATTGCTTGGGGCATTTCAAAGGTTTTTGGACAGCTTGCAACCTCAGACAAAGAGGCTCATTTAGCTTATGCGACTCAGGCAATTTGTAAAAATAGCACCGTGAACAGGTGCTGGTTTTTAACATACCTTGTGAATTTGTAATGAAAGACTATTTGGAGAAAAAGGAGCTTAGAGGAATGGGCACTGAATGTCTCAAAAGCCCCAAACCATAAAAGAATAAAAGGCACGCAGATGTTACGATCTCCAAATGTTCTCATCTTGGAAGACAAGACTAGCCGGGCCCCAGGCTGTTTCAGCTCCATTTCCAAAGCAATCCCTCAGGCTACGGCCATTGATCAACAAAAGCATTCTAGTCATGAAGAAACCCTTTGGTACAAACATATTCCCATCTCCATACTGAATGCTGTTGGAGCCGTACCTTTTCCTCCATTTACAGGCTCTATTTTTAGTCTGGATATTCTCTGTGAGTATATTTACTCTGCTTATCTCTTTCAATGAGCAAACCTTGACGGAGAGAAGGAAATTGTGTCCCTACTAAATATCACTGATTAGGAGACTGAGCTGTGTTTGTCAGTAATTCATGAGAAATAATTGGAAACATGTACAATCTATTGAGAGACGTCCATCAAATTCACCATTTAGTTTGGCAGCAGTTATGATCGAAGCAAATGAGTGCTTGTTTTGTAAGCAAAACACAAAACTACTGCACTCATAGACAAATCTAATCATCATAAAAACAATTACCATGGACGTTTGATTCATAGGAAATAGTGGAAGCTCGTTAATTGTGAGAGTGGACTTTTCTATTACAGAAATGTCAGTAACAATAATGAACTTGTGGCAATTTCGGGAAAGGGGTGATGCATGAAAGAGCTCTTGAGAGAGATTGTGCATTTATTTGCAACTGTCTTTGTCTCATTTTACCTTACAGCAGCAGTTTCTTTATGCGGGCAGATATCGGGGCTGTTAATGCTGTTGAAGAGCAAGTGAATAATGCAGGTCTGTCTGATAACCCTCATACACAGAGAAAAAACACTGTCATCCATGACTCGGCGCACCTCTCCGAGAGTACATCTGTAACTTTCCAGGAAACTCCCATTCAGATGCAATGAAAGTGTTTACACCGAATAATGTTTTCACATAACTCTGGCTTTTATCTCGCTCGTACACTTGTCTGTAAGGGGGGAAAGGGGGCAACCTGGAACATATTTTATGGATTTGAATCCCTCAGAAGAGAGCCAGAAACCTCTGTAAAGATGTATTTATTAACTCAAAAGCAAGAAAGGGAAGCGGAGTCAGAGAGGAGGAAACATGAGATTGTACAGAGGAATCTATGTGTGTACAGCTATTCAAAGTTGGTTAGAGGCAGCTGCTGTGCGACTTAGGGGAACATTTTGGAAGATAAGATTAAGTAAAAAGACTAGCCAGGCCCCAGGCTACAGTTATCAATGTGGATAACAGATTACTACAAGTTCAATTATTAAGCATTACAGGCCTGCTAACTTTTAGAATGGAACACTTTCTTTACTTGGATATTCAACGTTTAGCAAAATGTGATTATCCTTAAAGAAGTTTCAGCAAGCACCCTGTTAGCTTAGCTTAGCATAACGATTTGAGACATGGAGAAACAGCTAGCTTGGCTTTGTAAACTAAATCCATTTAGCAACTTCAGCTTAAACCATAACTTCATTCTATAATATATTAACACTTTGGTTTTTAGATGTATTAAATCAATGTTTGTTGATTTGTGAGCTTTAGGGATGCTGGTAGGCTGTGTTAGTTTTGTGTTTCCCCCTTGTTTTCCAGTCTTGTACTTGTATTGGGTAATTTGGCTGGGATAACCAGCTATTGGCTTCAACTTCGTATTAACCGCACATAAATAAGAAAGTGGTATTCTACTTTAACTCTCAACCAAAGAAGGAATAAGCATATTTCCCAACATTTGAAACTATTAAGTTGAAGGACAAATTCAAGTCCTGAGAGTCACGTGGGCAGAATGAACACCAGTGAAGCCACATTATCACTGGGACTAAAGAATTACAAAAAACACCCCCTGACATCCGGCTTTTGTCTTGGGTGCTAAGGTTTACAGTGGACACCCTCAATGTTGTCCCTTTCCTGTCTTGATGCTATGTTACACTTGTCCAAGTGAATATATAATCAATATAATCAACAGGGATTTGGACAAAAATAAATGAAGGCTGAAAAAATGAATCTCTCTGATCTCTCCCTGATCGTTGCTAAACACAGATTTAGAAAAAGAGATCAAATGAGTAACGCATCAAAAAAACAAGCCTTAAGCACCGTACATGTTTCACTGTTTACTTAACCTGCAGAGTCACTGTGCAGACTAGGGCTGTGCGATTATGGCAAAAATCATAATCACGATTATTTGGGTCAATAATTGATATCACGATTATTTTGACGATTATTCATTGACCATTTATTAAACTTTAAAACAAATAATATTTTACCAATAAACAAGGTCAACACATAATGGAGCGCACTTCCAAAACCATACTAAACATATATTAATATGATAAATAAAAATAAATTAGACAAAAATAAATTAAATCAAATATGTTGCAGTGCACTGTCACAACCTACTGACAACTCCTTAACATATAGCCAACATGGCCACCATGGCAAATGCTGGTAGGGCTGCTCATGTCATCTCTTAAAGATTTTTTGCAAGAAAAACCAGCCTGTTTACATGGTCTGGTTTCAGAGACGAGCGCAGGCAGGTGACAATATTGCCACCTGTACTGAAGACCCTCTCTGAAGAGGAACTTGTGGCTGGGATGCACAGATACTTCCTTGCCAGGATGGAGAGCCGTGGGTAGAACATCCGGGATTCCCTCCACCACTTTAGTGGGTCCTCCTCAGCATCCAGTGGCACTGCCTGGAGGTAGGACTGTAGCTCAAGAGCTATGGCCTTGTCCTTTTCCAGAGCAGGTTGAGGTTCTGCAGCTTGGTCTACGGTGGCCTTGAAGAAGCTCCCCAGTCCCTTCTTTTTCTTCTTTGGTGCAGCTGCAGCAGCATCCTCCGTGTCATCTGCAGGCACCGCTGCCGTCTCAAGAGGGGCGTTCTCCTTGGAGTATTATAAAGAAAATAAGAATGACATGTTTAATCAGACTAAATGGTTATGGGTATTAACATTTATACCTAGAATTACATTATAACACTTTGACAACACATTCATTCACTTAATTGTATTTACTGTCAAATCTGACATTTTTATTTTTTATTATTATTATTACCATGAGTGTCATCACCCTCCTCATCTCAGTTGTCAGGCTGGCTTCAATGGATCCTCGATTGTCCTCACTGACATATTTGAGCTTGAATCTCGGGTCCAGGGCAGAGGCCATGTCAAGCAGCTCTTGTGTCGCTGCGTCATCATATTTATCATTGAGATAGTCTAGTATCTTCTTTTTTATGCTTTTTGTGAGGTCTGTGTCATCCTCCTGCACTGCCAGCAATGAGTTGTTGAAGAGGTGCAGGGTTGGTTTAAAAAAAGACACACTTACATACTTCTCTCCAGAAAGTGCGTCTGTGAATTCCACCAGAGGGCTAAGCGACTTATTGATTGCCTCCAGTACATCAACGTCCTGCCACGTGAGGGAGAGATGTCTGGTTTTTCGGTCGCTGGAAAGGACCTGGGCAATGGCCTTCTGCTGCTCGAGGACCCTGTCGATCATGGCCTGCCTAGATCCCCATCTGGTTGGACATTCTGTCTTTAGGGAGTGTTCAGGCAGATGCAAGTTCCCTCTTCTTTTTCCAACTGTAGGAGAAGCTGCTGACCAGCTTCTTGCAAAGCCCCACTGCACGGCCGATCCTGGGATCCTTCATTGCATTCTCTAAGATTACAACAAATACATATTATTTAGTATCATGATGATAATCATGATCTTCATCAAAGCATAATTTGGTGTGTTGTGTGTGTGAGAGAGAGAGAGAGAGAGAGAGAGAGAGAGAGAGAGAGAGAGAGAGAGAGAGAGGGAAAGAGAGAGAGAAAAAAAAGAGAGAGATGACAGAGTAGCTCACACATAACATAATAATAATAATAATAATAATAATAATAATAATATGTAATTAATATTATCATATTAAGAGAGAGATCATCAATGTTAATGACTTACTATTGCTATTATTGTTGTTGCTGTTGTTAAAATGACATATTACATACAACAGGAGGAAGGAATCCTGCTCACCTATGGCCAAGTGGAGTCTATGCCCGAAACACTGGAGCCTCATCCATCCATTGACCTCAGCCGCCAGCTTTATATTTGCGGCATTGTCCGTAGTCATACAGACGAGTTTATCCTCTTTTAACCCCCAAGCAGCCATCGCTTCCCTCAGTCCATGGGCGATGTTTTGCCCCGTGTGGTCTTCAGGGAAAAATGCGGTTTGGAGACACTTTGTCTTCAAATTGAAATCGGCATCGATATAATGAACTGTGAGGCTCATGTATAGCTCCATGGTGCGGCTAGACCATAGGTCCGTTGTGGTGGCAAAGTAGTCAGCTGAAGCCACATCTCTCTCAACTTCCCCACGGCATTTGTCATATAGCGCAGGCAGCGCAGACCTGCTGAAATAATACCGAGACGGCATCTCGTAACGCTTGTCCAACGTGTTGACAAGTTGCTTAAAGCCCTGGTTGCTAACAGTGCTAACTGGGCACATATCTTTAGCGATGTGAAATGTAATGGCACCTGTAATATCTCTGTGTCTCTGCGAGCTCGTCGCGTAGGCCGTTGCTCTGTGCAATGCGTCCTGAATCGATGACTGTGATGATGTTGTGGATGAAGTCGAGCGGGCATCTTTTTGGTCTGCTTTTTGTTGTATTATTGCCCCGTCGTATTGCACTTTGTGGTTGTATTTCAGATGATTAAAGAGATTGGTTGTGTTAGCGTGTGGTGCCAACACAACCTGGTAACAAATCCTGCACTGTACTTTGTTTTGCTCCACGTCGGACTCCTGAAAGCCAAAGTACTTCCAAATAGTGGAAATAGTTTTACCCTTCTTTTTAACGAGTTGCTGCTCTTGTTCTGACATCTTCGCTCGCGCTGAACACTCACACATGTCACTCCCACGTGGCCGAGTGGGCTTTTAGGGAGGGGCGAAAGCGCACCCAGCAAAATAATCGTATTTTGTCAATTATGCTGTTTTCATAATCGTCGCAAACCATAATCGTAATCGCGATTAAAATACGATTAATTGCACAGCCCTAGTGCAGACCATGCGTTTTCTGTGTTCCAAAAAACTGATATATGCTAATTCAGTTTGGAAAAAGGGTACATTTTCAGTTACAGTAGCAATAAGTGTAAACATGTTACATGATATAAGTACAGATTTAAAGATCTCAAAATAAAATATTTCTCGAATACAACTGATTTACATTCTGACACAGTCATGAATACACACAACCTAAAAAAAACACAGCCGTTTAAATCTGACGCCGTGGGAAAAGCACATCAGTTAATGTTTTAGTCGAGGTAAAAACGAATCCCTTTTCTTTTTCCATATTGGCCTTTGTGTGAGCTCGGGTCTGTCAACACTTCCAGGCAGTCACGACTGTCTGTGAAATGAAAAAGCTATATTCCTTGTGACAAAGAGGAGCAGGGCAGATTAAACATAATCAAATGGACAACTCAAAGCGACCTGCTCAGAGTGCTGCGGGTGTCTGGTGTGACAGATGCCATTCCTCAAAGAAGTGCCTTCAAAAAGCAACCATTTTTCGTTAACATTGGCGATAAATGGAACAGACTGTGTGTCTTCCCTCTGTTCGCAAAATTAATGCTTTTCATGGCAGATGCGCCGGTCTTCCTGTGACACAAGTTGGCTTAAAGGGGCTTAGACCTTTCACACTAGCAAAGGTATGGCAGCTGCTGCTAATCAAAACAGACGCTTTGCAACAAGCGGATACACAGCAGGGAAAATTGAGGCACCCATTGCTTTTATGACTATATAGCACCAATTTGATTGGGAACAAATTGAGAACAAAATCGAATGTCTAAAAGGCAAAACTGTCTTTCAAATGTCAAGGTTGCAAGAACACTACTCACAACTAATGGAAGACGGATCAATTATTTCCTCTCTTTTTTGCCTTTTCCCGTATCCGCACATATATGAAGTCATTAAATGCCACTAGTGTGTGGGAGCCAATTTGATAGGAGATCCTACAAGATAGACTCCTCTTTATAATAAAGTGGTCATTAAATTACACACTTAATGGTAAGACAGATTACATTACATTACATTACATGTCACTTGTTAGACGCTTTTATCCAAAGCTGTGGGCAATCCCCACAGGAGCAATTTGGGGTGAAGTGTCTTGCCCAGGGACACAACGGCATGCTGACTGCAGTGGGGTTTGAACCTGTGCTCCCCTGATCCGAACACCAACGCATAACCCACTGCACCACACATGACATGCAAAGGACTCAAGTAATACATCTGTCCACTTTTCTTTAACTCCATTCAGATAACTGTCACATTAATGATTGCTAAAAGATTACAGCATTTCAAAATGACATCTGGACCTCCTTGTCTTCAAGTGCGCTCACGCTTGATTGAGTTCCCAGCATCTCGGCGGGAGTTTTACTACAGTCTCCTTCGGGTAGATGAGGCCTACAATAGCATGCAGCTATAGGCAACATGAAACGCGAGCAGTAACACTTTGAATAATGCACCAGCCTCCCACACACTCACGCAACTTGCCGCTGCCATTATCTTTAACAATACACTCTGTGGGAACACCTCCTGCAGCCACCACTTGCAACTCCTCCTGTTGCTGTAGACGCCATATATAATTGTTTTCTTTCAAACATGAGTCTTCCTGTATTCTTTCTGAAGGACATCTCCATTATTACCATATCAGCGGGTGAACCAGTACAGCGATTGATCTTCCGATTTGTTTCAGGTAAGATTTCTCTGCTTAAATTAATGGTGGTACACTTGTTGTTCTTCCGGCTTAGAGATTATTTCCAGGGTGCTGCACTAAACACCTCATTTTTCCAGCTGGAAACAAATGTCTGATTATAAGCCTGGCTAATTGCTTTAGCGCAACAGACTCTTTCATTAGCAGCAATGCTCCTTTTTTCAACAAATTAAGACTCAAACAACACACAGAATTGGAAGAATTTGCTTCCTCGTGTAAAAAAAAACGTAATTTCTATGACACATGCAGGTTTGTTCCAGTTGAAGCACATGAACTGGTCTGTTTGAATTGCACTTAAACATATTGAATGTGTGAGTACAGACAAAAGCCAGCAACTTAATGGAGCTCGCCAGGATAAATGCTGCGTTGTTGCTATAAGCGCGCACATTTCACAATGACAAGGTGAAAGGGGGGTTAGCTACATATATGATTGTAACCTGGGGTATGATACTGAGACAGTTTGGCCTTTGAGCACAGCAAGGTGTGAGTTGCAACAATCAGCTGGTGGCAATGGGAGACCTTAAAATCTGAGACCACTCACTCAGTGGTCTGCGCAGCGAATGGACTGATCGCTTGTCGGAAAGGCTGTGAGGGAGTACGAAAACGCTGCTGTACGTACAGTAAATACCATCAGCAGGACGGCTCGGGACAAAACAGGTGAAAGAAAAAGAGCAGGCTAATTCCGAAAGAGCCATGTGTAACAGTGAAATAGAGAGAGAGTGAAGGGAATGAAGACGAAGCTGCCTGACATACAGGTAGTGATTTACTGCCTTCCTCCTGACTCTCACGTTGTTGTCTCCGTCCCTAATTGACAGTCAATTGTCTTCCGATGACAGCCCCATCCAATGGTGAGTCAGTCCGCGTGAAGGCTTTGTTGACACCCACTGGGGCACGGCCAAGTTTACGAGGCTCCACTCCGGTGACAAATCAATCTCTCTTGGAGACACCCTTCCTCCCCCTTTGGAGAATCAGGCCCATTGTAGACGTGAGTTTGTGAGTGATGAACACGGACACACCTACACCACAGAAAATAAACGGTGCTTTTACATTTTAAAAGAGGCTGATTGCAGTATCTGTGATGTTGCACTTGTTATGTTTCACAAGAAAGGATAGTGATTACAAGGAGGAGAATGGATGTGTAATACATGTCAGGCCATGCCGTGTTTGGAGGCGGACTGTCCAGCTGCGTGGATTGAGACTCCAGGCTGGACATAATGGATGTTTACACAGCTGTAGTGTTTCTAAATAAAAGAATATACACACTCTCAGGGCTCTGAAAAGGACAGAAAATACAGGGATCTGCTGTCAGCTCCTGACCCTGTGCTTTTGAGCATGGTGCATTAGCAGAAGAGTAGACTCCCAATCAATTCCTAATTATGCTGTGGGCAGAGGAATCCTACTGTTAGTTATTTTAGAAAAACTCTTATCCCAGGTCAAAGGCTGCTTGTGAAGCATGGCAAGCAAAATCAATGTATTGATGATGTTGCCGCAGCAGGATCACAGCAGTGTAAATCGCACTAACAAAAGTAGATATTAGAGAGACTCGGAAACGTCAGCAGAGGCTTACTTTGCTTTCTTTGTTCTGTGTATAGAAAAACAGCTCAGGTCCCGAGGTTCCCTTCAATCACAGCTGTTGTTGTAGATGAGTTTTTTATGCGAAATCTCATCTCCCATCATCGATGAGAACAGCTTGATAAGGGTGTGTGCTTGGCTTGGTAATGAAAAGACGTGCTGCTGCCAGGCAAAGGAAGCGCATGCAACACCCCACAACACCTGTCCAATCAGCCGCCACGGCCCAGCCCTAAATGGTTTCCATCAGTGCTGCTGGTGTTCAGGAGCTCTGAGCTTGCAGGGAAACGCAAGTAATTGGCTTCTGTTTGTTCCTGGCCTTATCAGCGTATTACTTTCATGGATAACTTGGAACTAATTAATCAGAGTGTGTATGTGGGGGATGGGATTTGCCTTTCACTCACGCTCCCTTTCATTTTCTTTCAATTTTCTTTCAAGCACCAACTCTTCTCCGCGTTCTGTGAGCCCTTTAGAACTGTAGAAATGCAGATATGTAGTCGGAGAAGTGGTCGAGATAAACGCTTTGTGTATTTCCCCGTTTAAGAAGCTTTGTTTTAACACGCCTAATCCTATGTTTTTGTCTCACACTGCCTTCGCTGTTGTGTTCGAATGTTTGCAATATGTGTCTGCTGGCTGCCCCGCAGCATCTCACGCTCATTTGAATACAAAATAACACAATTTCATTTTTTCTTTTTTTAAACACATAGCTATGTTCAAATAATTGCTTTGATACAATCTTGGAATTTCATCTTATTATTGCCCGGGGAATTTTATTTTAATGGGAACTGAGTTTACTGAGTGTTTTTGAACAATGAGGCTGGAATCAGCTCAGAATCACATTGTTACAGATAAAGAACACAGAAAATATACATAGCACATCCTTGAAACAGGGGAAATATGATTAACCCTGGTGCTCGATTGGATACTACAAATATCAACAACCAGACTCTCATTACTGTCTTGATTTATTCAATCAAGGGCATGTTCTTTTTTCATGGCAATGTGTGTCACATTTCAGTTATATGTTCAATTAACCACTGTAAGACAAAGGCCTATAAACAGCCACAAGCTAAATGCTGAGTGAACAACCTTGGTGACCAAAACAAATACAAAACATTTTCCTGTGATGACCGGTTCTACAGGCCTGACCACAGCAGAGATGTGTACCTAGGATGTGCCCAGTCTTTACCCACAGTGCTGACCCTATAAGGATCACCATGATCCCATCTATGCCTCCACAAACGTTTTGATTATTCAACTAGAGTCACAATGTGTAAAACGTTCGAGATTACACAGGGTCTCAACATATGCTCATAATCTATATGAAATAAAAGTGACACCATGTCCAATCAAGGATAAACCAATAAACATTGTACATCACGCTCAACCCAGCATCTCAGAAATGTCGTCTTAATTAAAATGGTGAGAACTTTTTTTTTCTTGTTTTAATTTGATGTCTTTTCACCCTTGTAAGCCACACATATAGCCTATATGAAAGAGGAAATCTCATTAACATCAGAGGAAGAACTACCGGACAAAATGAGGGTTTGAGAAGGTGAGAAGGAGGAAAAAGGAGGAGAGCCGGGATGGTAGCTAAACTAACCCAGCTAGGACCTGACGCTATTTCACTACCCAGCATACCCCTGGCTGATGTTGGTTTCAGGAAAATAACAATGTATTACACAAAAAGGATAAAGGTATTGCTCATGAAAGGTGGATTGCAAGACAGAGATCCCGTAGGACAAGGGTTAGGGTTAGGGTTGGAAACGCATTGTGTGTTTGCAAAACTGATGCTTGGTTTTCGAATGTCAAATTTGATCGAAATCTGTTTCCCCTCTGTCGAATTTTAACGTGGGCAATATTATCTGGCCAGAAAATTCCTCTTTGCCATTGTTCCTGCTGTTTACATTCTGCAATAATGCACCTCTGTTTTGTATGGTGGCCCTGAAGTGCAAGACACCACAGCATTTCACAAAACACTACAGCATTTCAGAAAACACAACAGCATTTCAGAAAACACCGCAGCATTTCAGAAAATGCCGCAGCATTTCACAAAACACTACAGCTCACAAAACGCCACAGCATTTCAGAAAACGCCGCAGCATTTCAGAAAACGCCACAGCATTTCAGAAAACACAACAGCATTTCAGAAAACACAACAGCATTTCAGAAAACACAACAGCATTTCAGAAAACGCCGCAGCATTTCAGAAAACGCTGCAGCATTTCAGAAAACACCACAGCATTTCAGAAAACGCTACAGCATTTCACAAAACACCACAGCATTTCACAAAACGCTACAGCATTTCAGAAAACATTACAGCGTTTCAGAAAACACCACAGCATTTCAGAAAACACCACAGCATTTCACATTGGACGGAAAGGGTATTCCTTTAGGGAGAACACTTCTTGTTTGTGATTGGACAGAGCCAACATGTCCCAACACATCAGCCGTTAGCACACACTCAGAGCTCACAGCTCCTCATATCTGTTCAGAAACTGGACAAAAGTTAAACTTGGACAAACCACAGACTGTCTGTGTCATGGCGAATATAGTTGCTGCTTTATTTATGTCTGTAGGCCGTTGTTGTGAGTGTGGACGGAGCAGCTACAGGTTAGTTTAGCCTGATCGATCCGATCTCCATTCAGAAAACACGCATTTCAAAAGGTTTTTCACCTGTCGTCTTGTCTGCACACTTGTCAAAGCATTAATTCATGGTTTTTAAGGAGCTTATCTCCATGTAAATACTATGGTAGACTACCCAATATTCGTATCGCTCTAATCGCTCGAGTTTCACCGCGGCTGTCAGCTGTGTTTACTCCTGTCATTCAAACAAGACGCGCTGGAGAGGGGGCGGGGCGTATCTCCATGTAAATCCTAGATACAACATTAACATATTTCACCGTGATTTAATTGTAATACACATTTCAAAATGATGCCGAAGTAACTACATACTGATACCGGTTAATACAAATCATGAATTAATGCTTTGACAAGTGTGCAGACAAGACGGCAGGCGAAAAACCTTTTAAAATGCGTGTTTTCTGAATGGAATCGGATCCATCAGGCTAAACTAACCTGTAGCTGCTCCGCCCACACTCACAACAACGTCATACAGACATAAATAAAGAAGCGACTGTATTCGCCATGACATAGACAGTCTGTGGTTTGTACATGTTTAACTTTTGTCCAGTTTCTGAACAGATATGAGGAGCTGTGAGCTCTGTGTGCTAACGGCTAACAGCTGATGTGTTGGGACATGTTGCGCTGTCGGGTGCTGACCAATCACAAAGCGTCATTTCTTGACTGGCAGCAAAAACAAACAATCACAGCAGTGCTTCTCTGGCTGGCTCTGTCCAATCACAAACAAGAAGTGTTCTCCCTAAAGGAATACCCTTTCCGTCCAATGTGAAATGCTGTAGTGTTTTGTGAAATGCTGTAGTGTTTTGTGAAATGCTGTAGCGTTTTCTGAAATGCTGTAGCGTTTTCTGAAATGCTGCGGCGTTTTCTGAAATGCTGTGGCGTTTTCTGAAATGCTGCGGCGTTTTCTGAAATGCTGTTGTGTTTTCTGAAATGCTGCGGCGTTTTCTGAAATGCTGTGGCGTTTTCTGAAATGCTGCGGCGTTTTCTGAAATGCTGTAGTGTTTTCTGAAATGCTGTTGTGTTTTCTGAAATGCTGTGGCGTTTTCTGAAATGCTGTGGCGTTTTCTGAAATGCTGTAGTGTTTTCTGAAATGCTGTTGTGTTTTCTGAAATGCTGTAGTGTTTTCTGAAATGCTGTTGTGTTTTCTGAAATGCTGTTGCGTTTTCTGAAATGCTGCGGCGTTTTCTGAAATGCTGTAGTGTTTTCTGAAATGCTGCGGCGTTTTCTGAAATGCTGTTGTGTTTTCTGAAATGCTGTAGTGTTTTGTGAAATGCTGTAGTGTTTTGTGAAATGCTGTGGTGTCTTGCACTTCAGGGCCACCGTAGTTTTGTTTTGTCGTGTTATTCGTGGGTAGTATGAATGATCTAGACAACTCCCTTTTGTTGTGCAACACTGTGCTACAGAATGACAATGATCATTGAATCCTTGAATTCTTAATGTCTCCAGTGCCAGAACATCTCATGAACCCTCAGAAGGATCCGTGCAATTTACAGATAGTGAGAGACCAATACGCTTTCACACAGATGTCTACTATCGCTGTTGCATTGAGCAGAGTCCCTAAAGTTGGCAGAAAGCGCTCCCTCCTGGCTGTGTAAAGCCTTCACGTAGCCAGCGTTGAGCTGTTGTTTGTGTAGCGTCTTTCCCACTAGCTCCTTTACTATACAAGATGAACAGCTGCTGCGAGCTTCTCAGGGATGCTGTTTGTTATGCATAACATACTAAAGTACACACGCAAGACAGAAGTGCTGCATTTCCTCCAGAGAAATGCATTAAGGGACACAGCCAGACGAGAACATAAATATTGGACTACTGCAAACTACTACAACCCTGGATTATGTTCACTGTCAAGGTTTTCTGACAATGTTTGTATACATTATCACAGCATGGCAACTATGTTATGGGAAAGACCATGGAAATATTATTTAGCTATGGTTAAAGTATGGTCCATGAAACAACAAACTGAATGGTAATGTTTGGATAAGGGTGTGGTTACAGTTTTCTTTTAAGAAGATACAAGTCTATTGTGATAGAATGGAAATTCCAGGCTTCTGCATTGAAATCAGATTGGGCTTCATCATCCAAATTATCATGTGATTTGCCCTGTTTGATTGTCTTATCAACATGATTTCACAAGCAATATGCTAAAACAATAAGGCCCACATATTGGGTACCTCTCCCAGATGAGCTAAATAGTTTTTTTGCACGCTTTGAGAGCAGCCAGGCTGTGGAGGTACAGAGGGACCAGGAGCTACACTGCCCTTTTGTTTTAAATAGGGCAGATGTGTGTAAATCCTTTAAAAGGGTTAACCCACACAAGGCTCCTGGACCTGATGGCATCCCTGGCCGTGTTCTCAGGGTGTGTGCAGTTCAGCTGGCAGAGGTGTTCACAGACATCTTCAACAGGTCCCTGCTGCAGTCTGTAGTCCCCACATGTCTTAAACACTCCACCATCATTCCTGTCCCCAAAAAGACAATCATCACCTGCCCCAACGACTACCGCCCAGTAGCACTCACCTCCATCATAATGAAGTGCTTTGAGCGGTTAGTCAAATTATTCATCACCTCCTCCCTCCCTGAATCTCTGGACCCCCTGCAGTTTGCCTACAGAGCAAACAGGTCCACAGACGACGCCATAGCCCTCACCCTCCACACTGCCCTCTCACACCTGGACCCGAAGAACAGGAACACATATGTGAGAATGCTGTTCATTGACTACAGTTCAGCATTCAACACCATTGTGCCCTCCAAGCTGGCCATCAAGCTCAGAGACCTCGGGCTCAACAGCGCCCTCTGCGACTGGATCCTGAACTTCCTGACGGGCAGACCCCAGGCAGTGCGGGTGGGAAACATCACATCCTCCACCCTGATTCTTAACACCGGTGCCCCTCAAGGCTGCGTGCTCAGCCCTCTCCTCTACTCCCTGTTCACCCACGACTGCGTGGCCACACACAGCTCCAACACCATCGTGAAGTTTGCTGATGACACGACCGTCATCGGCCAGATCACAGACGATGACGAGACGGCATACAGAGAGGAGGTCGAAAACCTGACATCTTGGTGCCAGGAGAACAACCTCCATCTCAACATCAGCAAAACAAAGGAGCTGATTGTGGATTACAGGAAGCAGCAGGGAGAGGGACACGCCCCCATCGCCATCAATGGGACTACGGTGGAGAGAGTCAAAAGCTTCAGGTTCCTTGGGGTCCACATCACTGAGGACCTGACATGGTCTCTTCACACCACCACCATCACCAAGAAAGCTCGACAGCGGCTCTTCTTCCTCCGCAGGCTGAGGAGGTTCAAAATGGATTCCAGGATACTCTGCAACTTCTACAGGTGCACGATAGAGAGTATCCTCACTGGCAGCATGACGGCCTGGTACGGCAGCTGCACCGACCTCGATCGTAAGGCTTTACAGAGGGTGGTGAAAACTGCACAGCACATCACCAGGACGGAGCTGCCATCCATGGAGGACCTTTACTCCCAGCGGCTCAGGAAGAAATCACTACGGATTATCAAAGACCCCCATCACCCCAGCCACAAACTGTTCTTTCTGTTGCCGTCTGGCAGACGTTACCGCAGCATCCGGGCAAGGACAAGAAGATTCGGAGACAGTTTCTTCCCGCGGGCAGTGAGACTGTTAAACAATTGAACTGTTGAAACAACATCAAACATTCAACTGCTACTCAGTAGTATGTATCTAATACCTAATATATATATATCATTCCAATAACTTGTATATAGACTCATACTGCACTATTCCACATCATAACTTTATTTCATTTTTATAACTATTATTATTTTTGTATTGCTCTTGCTCTTATTGTTATTATGTTATGTTATTATGTTGCATTGTTGGAGAAGCCTGTGACATAAGATTTTCAACTGCATAATTACTCTGTAGCTATGTCAGATTGACAATAAAGAACCTTGAACCTTGAACCTCTTTCCACAACAACAACAACCAACCCATTGTCAGCTGGATGACCTGAAGTCAGTGCCTGTAAGAAGTCTAGGAGTTCTGGCAGAAGGGTTAGGTCAGCTTGATGGAAGCAAAGGAAGGAGAAAAGAGAAAGCACATACCTAGTTAGTTGTGGTAGTGGTGGACTCGGGACCGTCCTGCAGGGAAGCTCGCTGGCGATCCATTAACTGGAGGGAACAGAGGGAACGTGCATCATTAAGAATGGAAAACATGTGACCAGACCTTTGATATTTCCCACAGATGTATATTCATTTTACAGGTAATTCATATTTCTTCATATAATACGAATATTGGCAGCGTAGTTGCTGTTTTTAACTTGCTTGATTAACCTAAAAAAGTATGATAAGGACTGCCAAAGAGAAGACAATTTTAAATTCCACCTCAACAAAAACAGGTGGTAATTCACATGCAGTATATAAAGACATACATAATATGTAATGCATGACAAGAGACTGCACAGTTATTTATCGTACAGGCAGTGGTGCCATTTACTATTAGAATAAATATATTTTTAACGCCATTTTCAAATAATTGCATTTGAGTGTTCTTTTATGGTTCATTATCCAAAGGGAACTCAAATCTAATGGAGGTATTCTATTATTTAAGAACCAGTAGGGGATCATATTTGGGGTATAAAACACTTTGACACATTTATTTGTCGATGAAATGTATCCTTATGCTTCTGCCTAGCATGAAGTGCTTTCCCTACAAATCTATCGTTTGAGCAGCGGCTCATGGGAGTCCCGCCTTATCATTCCCCCCGCTCCTCTTCTCTCTCCTCTGCCTTAGAGTGTGGGAGGAGTGAAGAAGGGCCTCGCATCGATGCCTAGCACTTTCAAATGGAAGCCCAATCGACTGGGGACGCGTGTTCATTTCGTACGCTTGATATCTAACTCGGGCAGACAGACACACAGCATGGAGGTCTGTCTGGCTCTGTTGACTCTGTGGGATCCCAATAGACTCTGTGCAAACATATACAGGGGCCAGAGGGGAGCATCTGACACGGCTTATGATGTTTGAAAACACACACATGTAGATATGTGGAGACGTTAGGGCCTACACATTTGTCACAGATAAATGTAAATACATACGTGAATATATCAATGCCTGAATGAGCTCTTCTTATTTCAGTGAAATGCTGTCATTATAGACCCCCTGTAATTGTATAAATAGCTCAATGTTATGTTTTCATGTCCTTCTGATATTAAATGGATTGATTTAAGAAAAGCAGATTGACTCCCACTTACATAAATCTCACTAAAAACTCTTAGCACACTGGGGGTCGGAATTAAACACACATTAATACAGCGTTCATATGACAAGCAGAAACAAATTTATATATATTTGAAAAAGCTATATACGTAATTTAGAGTCAAGGGATGAGACATACTGTATATAAAATATGCACGTATTATGCAGGGGTATCGACCTTTTACGGCAGCCACCTGTCACTTAAAGCAGAAACACACTTAATTATGCAAAAATCTAAGCCTTAATATATTTATATAGGTGTGTTATATAATAATTCACCCGCCTGCAAAGAGTGATGAAGAGAAATTAAGATCAAAACGTTTTTTTACAAGGTTGTAGACATGTTTATTTCTGCGGAAACGTTTTAACATGAGGGTCTATGGAAAGTTGCCATTTGAGGGACTGCAGTTTTTGGTATTTCCACAGAAAATCTAGGATTAAAACTGGGACTTGTACTCCACTTTACCTTTACATTTGCAAATAGATGGTAACTGCTATATTAATGTCATTGATGGCATGGATATATTAAACCTTAATGTTGAGGTGCATCTATAAGCAACAATCCTTGATGTTCTATTTAAATGAATTGAGAGTTTAAAAAATGCCTATTCATTTATTAATCAATTAGCCAATCTACAGACAATTATGCAACAGCTATTATCAAGAAGAAAGTCCACAAATCAAGTATGAGCTTCTTGATTGTGAGGACTTCTTGCTTCTCTTTATCTCACATCACATTGTGACTTTTATTTATTCCATCGTCCCAATACAATACATCTGTAGTCCTAGTTGTGTTAAAGGTCCCATCATTTGCTTTTCCGGTTATTACCCCTCCCCTTGTGTGATAGCTTTTTTTGCATGTAAACGGTCTGGAAAGTCACAAACCCTCAAAGTACACCCTGTAGCGAGTAAAACTCTAACGGCCCGTCCACACAGCGGCGTGCATTGTCGCTTGCTGGCGGGCATGTCTGAAGCTAGACCAACAACCAATCACCTGAATCTCCCGCCCCGGACACACAAGCAGCGGTTTGATTGGCTAGAGCTTATACTGGCATATGATTCGATTGGCTGACACTTCCGTCGAAGCTTCAAAAGTTGAACATTGCTCAACTTTTGCAGCGAGCAACGCGAGCAACGCGAGCAACGCGAGCAAAGCTACGCTTCACTCCCACAATGCAGTTCAGCAAAGCGTGACGTCACCCCATTCAAAGTGAATGGGCTGAAGCGTTGAAGCTTTAACGCACGCCGCTGTGTGGACGGGCCGTAACACAGAAAAGACCTGTCTATTCTGTCCTAGAACGCCTCGTTGGAGATTTTTATTTTTCCATTTTTTTCTTCCTGGTCATAGTGACGTAACGCTGACCAAATGGACCAATCCGCGGAGCTCCGCACACACACACACTCAGCCTTATCTTTTCTCAGCCGCGGATCCGCGGATCTCCACACACACAGCCTGGCTGTGAGTGTGTGTATGTGCTCAGGCTGAGTTCCGCGGTGTCTCGCTGTCTCGCAGACCCCACGCAGCAACCAGGAAATGACACCACCAATCCAGCTCACACTGTCCGCTCCTCAAGCCTCAAAGGGCGGAGCAGCGAGCCCCGCAACGTCCCGCCAACACGGCACCCAGACCCCACGCAGCATTCTCATCTGTTTGTCATTACTGGTGTAATTTTCTGGTTGCTAACAAACGCCACATAAACACTGATGTCCAGTTGTAACGGTGGTTGACTAATCAGAACAGAGTGGGCGAGCTGACCAATCAGAGCACAGTGGGCTCATAGGGAGGGGGGGGGGGGCAGGAGCTCCAACAAGGCGTGTAGGACAGAGAGTGAATACACATACTATACAGAGATGCTGTATGAGAAAACCAATGTGATTTTGGAACATTGAACAATGTAAATCTATTCTAGTAGACCTCAACAATGGAATTATGATCAGTAGAAATGGCCATGACATGGGACCTTTAAGTTGTGTATCACAGGCCCTGTGTCTGTGTCACTTTAGCATAGTGAACACCAACATAAGTTATATTATTCATTTTTAAAGAAATAAGAACTTGATTGATTTATTAACATATTTCATTCAAATCAATGTATTGGTCATGTTTAACTTCAATTGACAAATGTTTGTTGTATGTCCCTCCATCTTACCTGCTGGTCATGTGTCCAAACTGCCAAACAGGAAGTGAGAGCACCCAATGGATTTTAAAGAAGAGGGAACTCATTTTCACTACAAGGGGGTTAATTTTTTCTTTTATGTATTTAAGGTACCCTAAACAACCTGTGTTGGGGATACTAGAATAATTATTTAGAAATTGTTTTGTTTTATCCATATAGAAAAGTTACTTTTTCAAGAGTGTAAAACCTGATGGAGAGTTTCAAATAGACATGTTTATGTTTGTATAAGTAGATGTTAAATGTCAGTGTGAAGGCTTTTATGTATTGGCCATGCATTGGACGGCATCACACTTACTTTAAAGGGGACCTATCATGCAAAATGCACTTTTGTACGTCTTTTATACATGAATATGTGTCCCCGGTGTTCCAGGGAACTCACCAAGTGTCAGAAAACACAACCCTCTCTATTTTCCTCCATACCCAAATCTCTAAAAAAGGGGCTGCAACGGATCTGATAAAAACTGATCCAGATTTAAACACTGTCCTGACGTCAGGATGGTGGCGCTACGGCTATTGGGCCAACTCCACCAATCAGGAGGAGACAGCCACGGCCATTGCCGTTCGAAAGCGCTGGAGACGCTGTAGTACATATGCCAAGCCTGTAGATGGTGCTGTTCTCACTGAATCAGCCCTTGCAAAAACAGAGCTAAAAAAATTCAAATTGAGCAAAATGAGGCATGGCTAAAATGCATGATCTGTTTGGTATTTTGAAAAAAATAAAATATATATTATATATATATAAATATGCCTTATATAGGTATGGTCCTATACTATATTATTCAAATATAGCATGATAGGTCCACTTTAAGTATGATTTTTCCATGAGCATAAGCATAAACATGTAGTTTGATTTTTAAGCTTTCAAGTGCCTCATTTTGACAGCCATGCTGAGACTTAAATGCACTGGGAGAAAAAGCTGGATTGCAATTTCACCATTGGCCGCCCCTTTAACAGCACACCTTCATTTACATAAGTGTTCGTATGTGAGTGTAGCCACGTGTGAATGTTGCACGTGTTGGCTTGTGTGTTCGCAGTCTGCAGCTGCACTGATGTTGTGTGATCCATGCGGGTGCAGGTGGCCCATATTGGCGAGCTTTGCATGCATATGAGCGTATGTTATAGCCTGTGATCCTGAGCACAGCTGGGATGTGGCAATATACTCAGTTTCAAGTTTAGCTCAGGCTATTCATACATCATCCCTGCAATTGAAAGATCCTACAGTCATTTGTGAGAGCGCACACTTGGGAAACCAGCTCTATCTTCAGAGCAAGTTGCACTCAATGTCCCTGAAATTATGCCTCTGGGGCCCTTTAGAATTAAAAGTGACCTTAACAAAAAATTCATACACTTCTAATCTCGTAATGGATTACTGTATTCTTCAATTTATTAAAAGTTTGATCAGCTGTGACTGTAGGTGTGTCAGTTCGGCTCGGGGATCATATGGGTGGTTTTGTTTTTCAGAGCTAAGATGAAAAGCTTTAGGATGAGAAGAAAAAGCCCCTTTATTATTTTTTCAGAGAGATTTATGTGCAATCTTCCGCTGGGGCTCAGCAGGGCCGGATGTCGGAAGCCAGTAATCTCAGCCATGGATTTAGTGCCAGAGTCAAGGGGGTCAACAACCTCTCCATCCACACTCTCACATGTGATAAATAACCTGGTCTGCAGTGGGACACCACAATGCTCAGCCATGTTAGAGCTGACAGCTGCACGTGAGCACCTTAAATGTCCATTTATGTGTCAGATTTCAACATACGCTGGCTTGTGTAGCTGGTGTTGTCGGCACTCTGTTTGAAGAGCGTGTTTTTTTCCTCCCACTCTCCAAATGACATGTTTGTTGACCCGATGAACATTTTAACTGAAAGCTATTGAAAGGATTTGAGTGATGACAAATGTTATTTGAGAAGAGGAGTGCATCGCATAATTAGACATCTAAATGGTAAAAGGATATAATTTCAGGTACACTCTTTAATAGACCCAAATTTCAGATGAACTCAGATAATCTCCTAAAAGAAATCAGAGAAAGTTCACAGAGGAGAATTAGTTAGTGTCAGCCACAAATCGTCACATTCAGAAAATAGCCAAAATGGAGGATTTTTGTTATTGATGATCATTTAATGAAGACAACCCCCTAGTATCACCATCACTGAATGACTTTCTTTTTTCAATCTATCCACTCACACATCCTAATTCTGATTATTCAGCACAGCCCTCCCATCTCTCTGAACGCTCTTTCAGCCGTATACATTGAAAGCCCCTGGGACAATTACCGAGACACGTTGACATGAAAATGTAATTATAATGTCATTAAATGATAATCAAAAACGAAGCCATCATAATCCCAGCGTGGGCCACTACCTCCGCAGTCGGCTCAGTCAACTACAGGGCATAGCGGGACATGGGACTGGCGCTGATAAGTAAATGGTTGCATGCTTCCAAGCTGAATTTAGGATTGTTGACATTGTAAACATTATACCAGACAAACAAACGTGTGTTAGCTTTCTGGTGTTAGCATCATTCCCCCACTGTAGAGTCTGTGTGTGAAACTTTAATGAATAATATTGTTTTCTTCCTTGAAAAAACAAGGAAATGTCAACTTTAAGACCAGATTTTCTGAGGAATTACTCACAAATATTATCCCCAAAACAATGGGGATGATTAGTCCAGCAGGATTTATGCTATGATCTCTAGAAGGTGAAATCAGTCTGTTGTAACATACAAAAATCCAATATTTGTTCAAAAGACAACAATATTCACCCTTTTCTAACAAAGACTCACATTAAAGCAAAAATACAAGGTTGGATATTTTTTTCTTGCCCCACTCATCACCCTTAAAACAAGTCCATCCTGGGTCAATCTGCAAGGACAACACAGTCTCACTCCCTGATAGTCCAATAGCGACGCTTGGTCAGGGTCCTTTGGCGTGCAGTTGTGACGCACCGAGTCTCCTTCAGCTTCATAAACGGACGCAAAGAGCTTTCAACTGATTGCAATGTATTCCCATCGGCGGCGGTATTTGACGCTCAGGGAAGCACCGCATCGGTCCATGTCGGCGGCAGTTAAAGCCAATGTGAGCCATTGGATAACGGAGGATTTTACACCCGGAAGTAAGTATTCTCCTTACTGTCGATTGATTTTACAGTGATATCTGCACTACTCATCAACTCAAAAATACCAGATTATCCTTGTTAATTACACAACATTGATTGGTTTAAATTGTGTACAATGCTTTTGTGTTTTTCCTCTTCGATTCTGAGAAACAAATAGTTGTATCGGAGTTTAGGATGGCCGAAGACACTACACTACCCATAATCCTCAGCTATCGTTTGAGACTACACCATGCGCTTTGCTCGACAAACCCTGTGATCAATCCTCAAGCTCTGTGATTGGTTGACCTCCGACTGTATTCCATATGAAAAAAAACTTTTCGTGAAAGATAAAATCATACTTTATTCAGCTAGTGCTTGCTTTACTCTTTGAAAGTCATCACATAAATGCATTGTAATAAATGGTTCGGCTGCATTAAATATTACACATCTGGCTTAGTTCTTTATTTATCTACAGAGATTAGGGTTGCGGTCGGATAATCCAAAAATCAGCTCCTAACGTCTAACCCTATCGTCTATTCCTTGACCTCTGAGTGAAACGTCATGGGGTTAAGGGATAGTCGATAGGAGAATTCAAAAGGATTTAGGAGAAGAGACTGCGGTACTTTTAGAGAATCCGACTGCACTTTCACTATCCGACGTGTTTATGATGCGCCAGCGGACGTCATAAATGTGTGTCTGCTGCTGTGGGGAAACTATGGAAACTAGTTTTCTATACAGCGGACTACAACATGGATGTATAATAAGAACGAGGGACTACTGTAAACTCATCTAGAGACTCTGCACCGTGCTCTGATGCTGTTGTTTTATGCTTTATGAACGTGGACAACAGAGAAACATATTCTTCATGACCAAAGTTGGAATTTAAATAAAAAAGCTAAGTGAAACTTATGCTCGTCACCCTCTCCCTCCGGTCCACATTAATACAAATGATCCCAATACGTATGATTGTATGAACTATGAAAAGATCTTAAAATCAATACAAATGTATTTATTATAAACGTTAGTCCTTAACATCTATCACTGTGTATATCACCATTCAAACATCTTTTAAAAGTTGAACAAACCCCACACAGCTCAGTAAAGACTGTGAAATGTTGACTTTATTTGATCATTTCAGTAAAAACTAACGTTCATATTTCTCTTTTTGATTATAATACTGATGAACGTTCAAAACAAAGCACTTTGGCAAGTTACCACATACGTTTTAAAAAGCTTAATAAGCACCGTAACTTTCATGATATAATTTCTCGGTCATAATCGGTGGTTTCCGTGAACGGCCGACTGTTGTGTGACGGCAAATGCTGCGGCTGCAAGGCATTGTGGGTGTCACTACCCGATCTGCATCCCAGCTATCATACTGAATAAATATTTACTGTGAACGTATGCAAAAATGCATGGCATATAGCTGTCTAACAGAAGTTAAATCCATTTCTCACTTATTCTGACAATGTACTTAACCCCAAATAAAAGAACCCAATAAAAAGAGTTGATAAATAATAGTGAAGTCACGTTCTAATAACAATAACTCATCTCTCTCGGTTTTTTTAGGTTTCTTTTTGTGCTTTGCCAAACGCCACTGTGTCAAGTGTCCTAGTTGGGTTGCCGTACGGAGTTGTCCAATATGGCGGACCATCTCGTACATGCGCACTGCAGATAGGGCAGGGATGCAGATCGGGTAGTGACAGTGGGGCAGCATTTTCTCCTCTCCTTTCGGTGAGGGAGGTCCAGTGGTTCCTAAGCTAAAGGAGGTTATAAAGGAAGTTTGAAACCTCCTTTCCTTTCATCTAGAGAATTCGAACGGCACTTATCATGGCTGCCACTGAGGGACTTCCGGGTCATTTCACTCCGTTAGGAAGGTTCCTAAACTAAATGGACTATTCGACTTCAGCCTTGGCCTCAGAATAGACCGGAAACTAGTCTTTTACCGTTCTGTTTTAATTTCACAATAAAGTTAATAGTAATATTTTGTTTAATATTATCATTTTTTATTAAATAACTATAAATAACTATAATAATAATAACTTATTGTGTTAACACTGTAAACGTGACAGTTTTTTAACTCGCACCGCCTACTGGTTAAAGCACGATATTACACGTTTAGAGTCATTGCAATGCAGGTAGATTGTGTTGCTTTTTAATGACTGTTTTTAAATGCCTTTTTCTTAATGCTGTATAAATAAACTTGCCTTGCCTTGCCTAAGGTCTGCTGCATGTTTTGTTGAATGTGTAATATTTTATGAAAACATTTCAATATTAAGAGTACATACAAAATAGGGGGAAAGTAGAAGGTCAATGATAGAAATATAGAATAGAAAATATCAAGAAGATACTGTAAATGATATCTAGAATAAAACAGTTTAGCGCCAGATGTACAAAGATATTAATAGGAGGATGTGCAAAACAGACAAACTAATTAGGCTTTATTAAAACATGAAATAATACTTTAGGTTAAGGTCTTCTTTTAAATACATGTAAACAAAAAGCTTTGGGGGTATCTACAGATAAATATTAAGCCTGACAAAGTACTTAACGTTTAATATATTGCATGGTTTGTTTTGGGACTTGACAATCAACTTTCCTGCAATGTTAACTACTGTATGTTGAAGCACTTATTTTAACTGACATTTTACATATTTATTATACTCTTATAAGATGTATGTAGATAGAATAAGAAATGTGCAGAATATGACAGTTTAATGGTGGAGGTACACACATATTGATTGATGTCTTGTTGAGGAACCTGTGACCCAAGTTTTTCATTCATTGCATAACTACACCGTAGTTGTGTATATGATATGTCAATAAACCTTTGAAAATCTTTAAATCTTGAAAGGGATGTGCAAAATAGCCATTAAATACAGTTTTTGATGAACAATTAGAGAATAACGAGTAATGAATATGCTTTATAGGGATCTGCAGATACATTTTTAGTCTTCTCAAATAGTCCACTATCAAATATCTCGCCTGATTGTTGGCACTTGACAATCACCTTCACTGAATTTTACTCAGGTGTAACTAAAGTCTGATTTAAGGGTTGTTTATATTTCACATCATTAATCCAAATCTGTAAAGTAACTAAAATAAATGTAGTAAAAATACCAGGTTAACCTTTAAGAAAGCCCTCAGGATTATAAAAGACCCCCATCACCCCAGCCACAAACTGTTCTGTCTGCTGCCGTCTGGCAGGCGGTACCGCAGCATCAGGACTAAAACCACCAGACTCAGGACAGTTTCATCCCACAGGCCAGAAGATTATTAAACACCTGAACTTTTGAAACAACATCCACAACATTAATCTGGCTGCAATTTACAAATTATTTATCTAATATATCATATTCCAATCACATGTGTATAGACTCTTATTGCACTCTTTCACTATTTTTCTTTTTGTATTTACTTGCACTATTTTTTCTGTTTATCTGTTTTATTGTGTTGCACTGTTGGAGGAGCCTGTGACCTAAGATTTTCATTGTCATAACTACACTGTAGATATGTACGCATGACCAATAAAAGCCTTGAACCTTGAACCTTGAGTAGAATTGCAAAGTAACAATAAATTGCATGTTGTACATGCTGCTGTAACAAAAACATTTCCCAACTTGGGATCAATAAAGTATATCTTATCTTATCTTAAGATGATCGATGGCTACTGCCATATTTGCAAAATGTACCAATGTGTTTCCCATCCCCTAAACCTCCAGGGGTGTACACAGTTTAATACTGGCAACTTCTAATTATGGGAAATACGAAAACGTCTTTTAAAACTACAATTCCCAGTAGAGCCGCGCCATAGAACATGTTGCGAAACACACATATAGCCAGCATGTGTAGTTCTGGGGGTGGGGGGGTAGGACACGTTCGAGTCCAGTTTTGGATAGTGTGCCGTCGATGGGCTTCATTCCGTTTCAAAGAGCTGTTTGACGCTCGGCGTAACCTTGGGGGCACTGCCACTCCAACATCCAATCACAGAGCTTGAGGACTAATCACGGGGTTTGTCAAGCAAAGCGGCTGGTGTAGTCCCAAACGATAGCTGAGTATGGGTAGTGTATTGTCTTCTGCCATCCTAAACTCCGAAAAAATATTTGTTTCTCCGAATCGAAGGGGGAAAACACAAAAGCATTGTACACAATTTAAACCAATCAATGTTGTGTAATTAACAAGGATAATCTGGTGTTTTTGAGTTGATGAGTAGTGCTGTAAAATCAATTGACAGTAAGGAGAATACTTACTTCCGGGTGTAAAATTCTCCATTATCCAATGGGAATGGACGCTCACATTGCCTTTAACTGGACCGATGCGGTGCTTCCCTGAGCGTCAAATACCGCCGCCGATGGGAATACATTGCAATCAGTTGAAAGCTCTTTGCGTCCGTTTATGAAGCTGAAAGGGACTCGGTGCGTCACAACTGCACGCCAAAGGACTCTGAACAAGCGTCGCCATTGGACTATCAGGGAGTGAGACTGTGTTGGCAAGGGGTATTACTTAAAATGTACATCACACTGCTGTTTGGTTTCTTTTTCCCTCAGCTTTCTTCTTCTTGCTCAACGATTATGTTGTCGTGGCTGCTAATTTTTAATTTCAAGGTTTATCAAGCATTTGTATTGTTTGTCACTGAAGCCAATTTATTTAAATTCCTTTAATTTATAGGTCTTGCATGGCATGATGGCGGCTTTAAGCCTTGTCTATTTTGATTCTCAAAGTGTGGTCCACAGTCTGCCAGGAGAACTGCAAAATTATTTGCTGTAAATTATTAAATTGTGCAGTGCTTTCAGTACTCATTACTACAATAGAAACTCTGAAATGATTGTGACTCTGGTGACTGAATCAGTCCCTACACATAGAGTGCAACGTACCATGCCGCCTGATGCTGAGCTTGGCTTATTAGCTTGATAGCTTGATAACTTGATAGCGAGCATAGAGCAGTATTTAAATAAAGCTTAGCCAAAACAGCTAAAATGTTGACAGTTTTATCGAGTTTGTTTTTTACAAGAGAACAGCGTTGGGAAGCCAAAGATCTCTCGCATTGAAATGTATATCTGTTCATCACCTCGAAACAGATCTGAATGTTTAAGGTTGAAATTGTTTATTCGCATTTAAGAGTACAAATGGCAGTAAGCATATGTGTAATCTATGATTGTTAGAGGGTCCTTTGAAAGTCTTCTGGTCATTGGCCCCAAAACCTTTGAAAACCCTTGTATCATCAGAGGTGTGAAGTAACAAAGTACATTTAATCAATTAAAGTACATACCATTTTTCAGATAATTGTACTTTACTTGAGTATTTCCATTTTATGCTAATTTCTACTTCTACTCGACTTCAATTCAGAGGTAAATCATGTACTTTTACTCCACTAAATCTATTTTGTGCCTTTAGTTTCTTTACAGATTTGGATTAAAATGTGAAATATAATCAACCAGCCTGTCCTCCTCCAAAAAACGACCAAATAGGTTGATTGTTCAGCAGCTTATTACAACCTATAAGAAGAAGAAGAAGAAGAAAGAAGAAGATATACTTTATTCATCCCTTACAGGGAAATGTCTTTCCCCACTCTGTTGTGTTTACACACATTACACACACAGGGGAGGATACACATGCAGAAACACAGAGGATATACATGCACACACACAACCACATGCAGATAGGAGAAGTGGCAGAGCAGAGAGGCTGCCAGGTACCCGGCGCCAAGGGAGCAGTTTAGAGGTTAGGTGCCTTGCTCAAGGGCACCTCGGCAGTGGCCTTGGAGGTGAACTGGCACCTCTCCAGCTACCAGCTCACTCCATATGATTGGTTCCAAGACCAAGTCCCTACAGACTGAGCCACTGCCGTTTTAAAGTTTATCATCTCTAGTGGTCATGTAAGAAACAACAATTTGCGGCATATGCTCCCGTTGATTGCAAACGCTCCGGAGGGTCGTATATTCACAAATAACCCTCTCTGGAAAATCCTAAATTGTAGAATTTGGCCATTAAAATGCTTTTTGATTAGATTTCTAGCGAGAAGTGCATGTTGTACTTTTAGAATCCACGTCCAGTGGATGTGTAGGATCTATAGTTTGATAGATATTACGAAGATGATTTGAGGTCTCGTCAGGAGAACGTTAATACACTACGTCTTTCCCCACAGCGTCCATGTAAAGTTGGCGTCAACCTTCACGGGGTGAAAACAGTATTTCCGGTCTCGAAGTTTTCATAATAAAACCGGAAGTATTCCCCTCACTGTCAAATGATTTCACAGTGATATATCTGCAGTACTCATCCACTACAAAACATCAGTTTATCCTTGTTAATTACACAACATTGATTGGTTTAAATTGTGTACAATGCTTTTGTGTTTTTAACCTTCGATTCGGAGAAGCAAATCGTTTTTGGGGAGTTTAGGATGGCCGAAGACACTACACTACCCATAATCCTCAGCTATCGTTTGGGACTACAACATCCGCTTTGCTTGACAAACCCAGTGATTAGTCCTCAAGCTCTGTGATTGGATGTTGGAGTGGCAGTGCGCCAAGGTTACGCCGAGCATCAAACAGCTCTATAAAATGGAATGAAACCACGGCAGACTATCCAAAACTGGACTCGAACGGGTCCAGCCCCACCCCCCACCCCCCAGAACTACACATGCTGGCTATTGTGTTTCACAACATGTTCAATGGCACGTCTCTACTGGGAATTGTAGTTTTAAAAGACGTTTTCGTATTTCCCATAATTAGAAGTTGCCAGTATTAAACTGTGCACACTGGTTTATTATCACTGCGTTTATTCCTGTCTACATTGCATCCCCGCCAGAGTCCTGCACGGGTCTGATTTTCAAGACCCGCTCCCGCCCCGCGACGTGCAATACCGAACCCGCCCCGCCACCCGCATATATTGCCAATTAGTTCCGCAAACCGACCCGACCCGTCGGCACAAGATCCGCAAACCGACCCGAACCCGCATATCCAGGACCAGTGAAAACATGCAATTATTAACACACGCAGTTGCGTATTTGGCTCAAAAAGCGTGGGATGTTGGTTATTTTCTCCATCTAGGATGACACCAAAAGCCTCTCAGACGTTGGATTTCGCTGTGGAGGAAGAGTTATATACAATGCTGTATTCTCCGCTAGAGAGCTTCGCCTCAGCCATTTCGAATGTGGCGCGCTCAGCAGCAGATTGATGCGGTGCAGAGGTTATGATTATGCGCGGTCCCGCGGGGGAGAGGTCTCAGAAATCTTTAAACATTACATAAAATTATTATTATTTAAATATATTTATTATGCAACACCCGCGACCCGAACCGCATCTTCTTTGTTTTACCCAGAACCGAACCCGGAATTTTTTTTTTGAAAAAATACCATCCGCGAATCACTTTTTTTGCGGGTCACCCGTTGGGTACCCGACCCGATGCAGGACTCTGATCCCCGCATCATCCGCCTGTGCGCATCAAAGACGCAGACTCATTGTTCCCACTAAAGTAGGGGTGAGTGTAATAAGGAGGCAAAGTTGACATTCAGTCTGTTGTCGGGAGCATATAAGGATTTATCCACGATGTTGAAAATGTTAAAAAATGTATTTAAAAATGTTACATTTATGTTACATGTAAACATAAAAATAAAAGGGTTTTAAAACGTTATTGTTTAATGTTTTAAGGAGGTGACGCTAAAACAAATCGGTGCAGTCAGTGAGTCATTTCAAATGCTGCTCAAAAAAGAGAAAGGTAGACAGCGAAAACAGAGCATTTAATGACATTTTCTCTTACTGGACCTCTTTGAAATGCAATTGAATACCCCTGCATTATAGCAACAACAACAATAATAATAATAATAATAATAATAATAATAATAATAATAATAATAATAATAATAATAATAATAATAATAATAATAATAATAATAGCAATAATAATTGGGAGGGGGGGGGCGCGGCTGCTCTTATGTTCTCTGAGGGGAGGCTCACCTTCCCACACAAAACCCCTGCTCTAGATGATAGGAAAGGAGGTTTCAAACTTCCTTTATAACCTCCTTTAGCTTAGGAACCACTGGACCTTCCTTTACGAAAGGAGAGGAGAAAATGCTGCCCCACAATGCCTTGTGGCCGCAGCATTTGCCGTCACACAACAGTCGGCCGTTCACGGAAACAACCGATTATGACCGAGAAATTATATCATGAAAGTTACGGTGCTTATTAAGCATTTTAAAACGTATGTGGTAAGTTGCCAAAGTGCTTTGTTTTGAACGTTCATCAGTATTATAATCAAAAAGAGAAATATGAACGTTAGTTTTTACTGAAATGATCAAATAAAGTCAACATTTCAGTCTTTCCTGAGCTGTGTGGGGTTTGTTCAACTTTTAAAAGATGTTTGAATGGTGATATACACAGCGATAGATGTTAAGGACTAACGTTTATAATAAATACATTTGCATTGATTTTAAGATCTTTTCATACAATAATACGTAATAGGCGTGTTCACACCGCAGTACTTTTCCCACTTTAGTTCCGATATTGTTCCGAAATATCACACCAAAAAGAGCCGGAACAAAAATTAGTTAATCGGAACCTTTTTTACCCCCTTTTCCGTCCCTGCTAGAGAGCAGGTACTTTCGTGGGAGAAAAAGGTTCCTATGTCTGATTGGCTGGGCGGAATGCAAACCACGCCCCGTAAAACTCCCAAAAAGTTTTGTGAAGCCGCCATTTTATTATCCTCGCATTAGCATTATTAGCATTAGCATTAGCCCAGCGCACAAACGCAGAGAGACTAACTTATGGCAACACAAAAGAAAACATGGGAGCGGTGGAGATGAGGAGGTGTCGGCGTTCTGGCGATTTACTCGGAAGTAGGGTGACCAGGTCCCAACAAACCAAATGTGGGACAAGGAGTATGTTTGTGTGGGACAATGTGGGACACCCTCTCAACAGCACCCGCCCCCCCCCCCCCAACCCCCCCGGATTTTTTTAAAATGTATATTCTGTTTCATTTGGTTTATTCAACAGCATCCAATAAACAATGCAGATAAAAGCTTAACAAATATATAACAACAGAGCAGAAAGTGAAGTCAAAATACAGTAACAATTTAGTATCTTAATAAAGAAAAGTAAACTAAGGCTAACCAAGGCAGCAGGCATTATTCACTTCAAGTGTTTAGAAATGCATCTTCCTAATTCAACTAGTGTATTACCTGTAAAAGTAGGCACAACATAAATTAATAGATAAAATAAAACCATAAATACAAATCAAAACTGGCTAGGAGGGAACAAAAACATAATAATACATACAATAAAATAGCTTTCAGTTTTGTCCATCACAGCAACAGCAGGTGGGCCCCCCCACACAGGCTATGGCTATGCACTTCCAGCACCATGGAAAGCACCTGGCAGTGAAACAGAAACACAAGAATAGCAGCACCGTATTAAAATCTAACACCACATTGGCCCACAATATCCTACTATATTCTAAAATATCCTACTCTTAGTCTATATTCTAAACAAAGTTTATCTTACCTTAGATTCTCTTCTTGACTTTGTACTTTTTGCTTGAGCGTGCAGCTTCCAATAAGTCCTTCTCCTTGAGTGCATAGGTGTAGAATTCCTTACAACTGTATTCAAAGTTGGTCTTGACTTGAATTTCAGACTTGATAAGCTCCACAGAGCACCGGTTCCGCTGGTCAGTCCACGCTGCCGTCATGAGGGAAAACACTCTCTCTACCGAAGCATTAGTGATGGGGATGCTTAAGAGAAAGGATGCCACAGCAGTCAGATTTGGTGTGTTTGTGCCTTGAAGCAAGGTGGACCACTTCTCCACAACAGGAGCTCTTCTCTCCACAACGTCCTGCTGGCCTGGCAAAGTCACACAGTATTCATCATACAGTTCATCCATGTCTAGTTTCCCCCTTATCTGTAGGACCTCCACTGCATCACAGATATGGGAGAATGTGAACTTGCTCTTCAGTGCCAAGCTTGCAACATTCTTCTGGTAGTTGTTGTCTGTGAAGTCATACCACTTCTCAAGGTAGTTGAGAGCAGCCTGGTAGAACTTGGAAAGATCATGTTTGATTGCTGCTGCCTTTTGGTCTAGAAACTGTTGGAGGATAGCACTGGTCTCCATTCCAAAGAAGTAATCAATCTGTCGTTGTTGGAGCTTTGTCTTGAGAGTGAGCATCATGTCATATAGCTCACATACGGTCCCGTCCTCTCTCTCCAATAGCAGCACAACATCGTGGAAGATTTTCAGCACATTATTGAGGAAGGACAGGTACACCTGTAGCTCCCGGGGTTTCCCATCACCATCCTCATCATTTTTGAACAGCTGCCACAGTGAATTTGGGCACTTATCCTCTCCCAGTGACAAGAAGTAGCTCTTGATAGCCTCTCCAGATGTCATGTAGCCTCTTGACAGCAGGCCACAGACTCAACCATCTTGTGGGTACGTGTCTCCGCACAACCTGATATTCTTCTTCCACAAAGGCGAACACTGCTTTCAATTCTTCTGTACGTTTTGCAGATGAGGAAAAGTGACTGAATGTTTTGTTCACTACTAGCTCAATGTCAATGTTCAACCTGTCTCCAGCATGCTTTGCACTGTTGTGCACTATGTGGGCCATACAGTTAGCCTTAATGATGCCACTGTTGTCTGCTTTTAGCTTCTGGAAAACTGAATTGTTTCTCCCGTAATTTACACTTGCATTGTCGGCAGTGTATGCTGAAATCATGTCAGGTTGCAGGCCATTTTCTTCTAGCTTGCTTGTAATCTGGCGGTGTATGGTAGCAGCTGACTCATCACTATCCTCATAGAAGTCAAGGATCTTGCTTTTCAAACCCAACTCTGGGGTCCAATATCTCAGAGACAGTGGGAAGAGTTTTATAGTGCCATGATTTGAAGCATCTGAAGCCACTGAAAAAAATGGTGTGTGGGCTATTTTGTCATCTAGAACCACTGGTGTCTTTAACTCTGTCAAACAACTCTCCACAGAGGCAGGGGCAAGCACATCTGTTATTATGGACGCTGATTTTGTACGACCACATGACATTTTCTTTGCTATCTCAGAGTCTGGAAAAATGGTCGGCGCTAGCTTGTTACCACAGTCATTTGACCGGTATGATTGGGAGTGTTGCACTGTATGGTAATCACTGGTTATTTCTGCTGCTGTTACCTTGTCTGAGTGGCCATCATTTTTTGGTTTGAGTAGGAATGTCTCAATAGAGTGGGATGTCTCTTTTTGAGCGACACGTTTCTTGTGAGAATCGCATTCTCGGTGTCTTTCGACGTCGTATTCACCGCCATGTGAAATTGAAAAATTACTCTTGCAAAGATTGCAAAAAACTCTCTGAGAGTCGCCCTGCACTGGCTTCACCCACGGGTAAGTGTCTTCCCAGTCTTTGTTGTATATGCATCTTCTTTTCTTCTTAGTTTCATTTCCCTCCATTTTCCATAACCTGCTGCATCGCCTGCGTTATTGACTTTCGTTGTTGTTGTCCGGGGACTTCCGGCCGGGGACTTCCGGCGGCAGTATACGCCGTGAAGTTGTTTGCGGTCTGCCAGTAAACCCAAAGCAGAAGAAGAAGAAGTGACGTCAGTGGCTTTATTTGCCTAATCCTCCCTCAGGGAACTTATTCCGGTGTGAACGCGATCTAAAGAGTTCTCATGAACTAAGTTCTGATGAACCTTTGTGGGAAAAGTACTGCGGTGTGAATGCGCCTATTGGGATCATTTATATTAATGTGGACCGGAGGGAGAGGGTGACGAGCATAAGTTTCACTTTCCTTTTTTATTTCAATTCCAACTTTGGTCATGAATAATATGTTTCACTGTTGTCCACGTTCATAAAGCATAAAACAACAGCATCAGAGCGCGGTGCAGAGTCTCTAGATGAGTTTACAGTAGTCCCTCGTTCTTATTATACATCCATGTTGTAGTCCGCTGTATAGAAAACTGTAGTTTCCATAGTTTCCCCACAGCAGCAGACGCACATTTATGACGTCCGCTGGCGCATCATAAATACGTTGGATAGTGAAAGTGCAGTCGGATTCTCAAAGCACCGCAGTCTCTTCTCCTAAATCCTTTTGAATTCTCCTATCCACTATCCCTTAACCCCATGACGTTTCACACAGAGGTCAAGGAATAGACGATAGGGATAGACGGTAGGAGCTGATTTTTGGACTATTCGACCGCAACCCTCCGCTCGCATCTCCTGTGGGCGGGACTAAGACACGAGGATAGGAGTTGAGGAGGGGAGTCGAGGAGGGGAAATTAGAGAAATGAGAAAGCTTTAGTCACTTTCTCCTGGCGAGACCTCAAATAATCTTCGTAATATCTATCAAACTATAGATCCTACACATCCACTGGACGTGGATTCTATAAGTACAATATACACTTCTCGCTAGAAATCTAATCAAAAAGCATTTTAATCGCCAAACTATTCTACAATTTAGGATTTTCCAGAGAGGGTTATTTGTGGATAACGACCCTCCGGAGCGTTTAAAATTGCCGCAAATTGTTGTTTCTTACACGACCACTAGAGGTGCTAAACTTTCAAACGTGACTATAGGTCGTAATAAGCTGCTGAACAATCGACCTATTTGGTCGTATGAGTTGGAGGACTTGTAATCAACACTTAGGACTTTAGTTACACCTGGAGTAAATTCACCAGCTACCCAGCAGCATACAAAGTCATTACAATTAGCTGCACCTTTTACTTTTGGTACTTTAAGTATATGTTGATGCTTATACTTTTGTACTTTTACTTGAGTAACCTTTTGATTGCATGACCTTTACTTGTAACAGAGTATCCCTACACTCTGGTACTTCTACTTGTACTTAAGTACAATATCTGAGTACTTCTCCCATGTCTGTGTATCGTCATGCTTGTGAACTGCAGTGAATGATAGGACTCTAAAGACCAAACCCTAACACAGGTTTACCTTGTGCTAGCAGGCTTTTTATGTGCAGTGAATTGCTGAAGAAGACAAACCTTAGATGTGCACTTCTTTGATGAAGATAAGAGAAGACCAATTCAGCCAGTGAGGAGGCAATTCTCTCTCAATGCTGCTCTCATACTTATACTCCAGCAGCAGTTTGAAAGCTTGGGTGAAAGCAAATGAAACACCAAACAATTCAATTCAGGGATCATTGTTTTCAGTTTGTATGACTCATGTCTAAGTCAGAAATTGGCTGATGATCCAGAATACAACTTTTTTTCAATCATACAAAGGCACAGTTTTAACAATCGTTCCTTAGGTGTTTTCCAGACAGCTACACACATTGTTGATCTCTTCAAAGACAGGTCTCTTTACCAAACTAGCCCCACACATTTGCTTGCTAGCCAAGAGCCACACACTGTCTCATTACTACATTAAGTTTTACAACAGAGATGCTGGAAACAAACCATTTTGTCTCCCTGGCTCAATTACAGACTTTTTCTTGGACTCTGCGGGATGATGTGTCGACAGCCAAGCCTTGAGTTATTGTAGAAAGTAATCCTTTCAACTCAGTTGTGAGCACATTTTTTTAATCTGGGTAATTGCCATAAGAGTGTGCCACACATACTGTATGGCCACAGCTCAGTGAAGAGGGGACTGTGAGGAGGATATTGGGTGTTGTGGAGCTCAGCTGGGATGGTGCAGCTGTTGTCACAACATCAAGTCACTGCCACTTACCTGCTCTATTGACTGTTAAACAACAGACTGCAATAACAGTGGACATTGGAAAGGGGAACAGCCTCTGGGCTGCCCATTTGGAAATAAACGGTATCTGGCTCATTTCACACTCTTCAGATAATTCTCCTGGCTCCTTTAGCCCCTAGAACCAGGACACAACATTAGAGACAAAAACAATACATATGCAGACTTAGATTTATATATGTGTGTAGCTCTTAATCAATGTTGCAAATGTTTTCTTTGTGAATCAATTGATTATGCTATAGAATTCTCAGGGAGGAAAAACTGTTGGCACAAATGTTCATTATAATTTCTCTAGTCCCAAAGAGATCTTTAAATTGACAGTTTTATCTGTACACAGACTCAAGGATATAGGATAACATAAAGCGGAGAAAAGATGCAAATCCTCAAATCTCAATAAAATACATTATTAAAGGTTAATGAAAATTGTTGTAAATGATTTGTTTAAGAATTAAATAAAGTACTCTGGGCTTTTGGGAGGCTGCAGAAACAAGCTGTAAACAAAGCACTGACATACTAATTTGCTTATTCACGCACCGAGCAGATATTGAGCGAAATTCCTTTAGATTTGTGTCTCTGGTTACTTGGTGAATGTAAGTCCAATATTCCCTCTTCCTTTTAGCTTCAGTTTCGTCTCCACCACCTCCTAGAGGAAATGATTGACTC
This sequence comes from Trematomus bernacchii, assembly GCF_902827165.1. Taxonomy (NCBI): domain Eukaryota; kingdom Metazoa; phylum Chordata; class Actinopteri; order Perciformes; family Nototheniidae; genus Trematomus; species Trematomus bernacchii. Next base: position 12,738,352 of record NW_022987803.1, on the reverse strand, counting down.
TTTAATTGCTAAATGTTCCAATATGTTCACCTGCTAGCATGCTAACTGTAATTTGGTGCTAGGCAGGTAGCGTGTAGGGAGTTTTGCTAGCTTAAAATATTGGCACATTGTATCTGAAATGCAGCGCTATGATAGCATTAGGAGTCTCAATTCACTCTCTTTTTATTCCCTAAATGTTTCCATGGCACCTTTTTTTCCCAGATTTTGCTTTTATCAATGCATCAACGTTTCCTCAGCTAAGTGTAAACCTTATTTGCCACACATCAAGATTATTCTCAAATTGTCTGCGTTTGAACTTAAGTTATTTTTTTTCCAAAAGGAAAATGCAATTAATGAAAATGCACCGATAAGTATTATTGCGATCCAAGCTGTGAATGTACATATGTTGATTAAAGTTGCCTTAACTGCTATCTTAATGTGCTATGACTGATCAAAATGTAGGATTGAATGGATTGTACTTGTATAACTGGAGTGACTTGTCTCTCCTGTTATACAATTGCAATTATGTGAAACACTTAACTGGGAGGCTCCATTAAAGGAAATCAATACAAGCAAATATAAAATATAATAACACTATTTAATGATCTATAAAAAAATCCATTAAAGAAAAACTATGAAAAGATTACTTTCAATGCCATGTATATTGCAGATATTGCTTGGGGGCTTGTATTGCACTTGTGTTTGCATGCATGTGTGTGTCATATTATTTAGTATTCTTATAGCCTGGGGGAAAGAGCTGTTCTTCAGTCTGCTGATGGGGGCCAAACAGGTCATGTATTCAATAGTGGTGGTAAATGATCCAATCACATCGCTGGGAGGACATTTGTCAGCTACGGCCTCCATTAAAACTAATATGACTGATTTATTTGGTTTGGGTGTAAAACTTTTTCATTTGTTGTGGTTATCTTTAAGTTGTTATTTTCAATGATACAAACGTGCCATAAATGTTACCTGTGCCAATGCTTGCACATTAGGACAAATAGTTTGTCCTTCCGCCTTAATAACTTGTAGTGGGAGCCCATTTCAGTCCACATTGATATATTGTGAATCATGGCCCTGCCTGTAGCACACATTTATATTAAATGTAAACTCAGTTCAGTCTGGATTTGAAGGTAGCCTACAATAGATCATCTTGAAATTCAATACTAGTTTATATTATGGTTTTCTGCACCATTGCAGCCCTGAGTCATATAAATGCATAATCATGAACAGATGACTCTAAATGTTTTGTTCCCTTTCTCATAAAAGTTAATAACTCCTTCTAGTGTGAGTAGTTAGAATGTCTCGCCGCTACAAGTGTCCGCAGAGAGCATCTGTGCACGAACATGATGAATGTGTGGAAGAATAACTCATGCAAATAGAAAAGTAAACAGCTGCGGGTTGTGAGAGTATTAGAGGAGATTATACGGGTGTCGGGCTGCGGGGCTGCCCCATTAGCATCAACACCGCCCTGGCTTCAGAGCAGAGGAGGCGTGCTGCTCCTATAAGCCCTGCTACTGGGGGCCCACTCCACTGCAGGTGTGCTCCCTTATATCCAGCATGGGGTGATCGAGGCTTAGCATCCCACTTTTAATACTGGAACTAGGGGGGGGGGTCGCTTGTGGCAGCAAGATCATACAATTAAAGGTGTGTGTTTATCTTACATTTTCTTATGTGCACCTGAGGGGAAATACAAATTCACAGTTGAGGCTTGTAAAGTACATTGCTAGGGCGACTAAACTTCCGAAAGTGTCCTTCTCAACACCTGATTCCTTGTACAACATTGTGGCATCAGATGAAGGCCACAATGTTTCAAGGCTTTATTGTCATTTGCACATTAGCTACAGTGTAGATATGGAAATGAAAAACTTCGGTCACAGGCTCCTCCAACAGTGCAACATATAGGACATAGAACAAATAAAACAGATAAACTAGTGCAAGAGAATGTTTTGAGATGTGCAAGTAAATACAAATAAAATAGATATAGTGCAAGAAGAGTCTATTTCCAAGTAAATGGAAAAGGATATATTAGATAAATAATTTCAAAATGCAAACAGATTAATGTTTATGGATGTTCTTTAACCTGTTAAGCCCGAGCCTGTTTTTCAGGTTTCAGGCTCGAAAATGACATGCCCAAAACAAATGACTACAACTTCACTTCTAAAAGGGTTATATGAATAATTTATTTTATCAAAGCAAGGTTACATATGTGAGTTGGATGTAGAAGTGTCAGAATCAATATAGATGTTTCTCAGTCAGAGTAAATTCAGATGGAACATAGTAAAAAAAGGTAAATTCTTACCTCCGCCTAAAGAAAAAACATTACTTATAGTGAAAACCACCCTTGAATGATGGGATGGTAGACTAAAAGCTTTAGGAATCCAAACTATAACATATAATAAGTACCCTGTATCAAGATTGAGGCAAAACAACTTAAATTTGACCTTTTTAGAGAGGTTTAGCAAAAGAAAGTTCCAGGCGGAATAAGCTTTCGGCACATTTGGGTACATCTGGTTCCATCAGTGCCATTTGACCTTTTTCAGGTACCAGACTATAAAAATGATGTATTACATTGAATTATCACCATAGGTATTCATTCCATCCAAAGAAAAAAAATTAAAATAAAAAATATTAATAAAAAATTAAAAAATTAAAAAAAAACTTGGGCTTTGGGGCTTAACAGGTTAAAAAGTTCAGGTGTTTAATAGTCTTATGGCCTGTGGGATGAAATGTCACAGAGGCATTTTCAACATTTGACATATTTGATGTGGCTGACCAAGTCCATTGGTGTAGCAAAGAGCAGCATTTCCTATTGACTTGCTTGTGTCCAAAATAACGTGTTTCTAATTATTTGTCCAGCGTGTGTCTTCGTAACGTCCTCATTGCTTTTGAAGCAAATCTATTTTCCAAACTCAATCACATAGAGGAGCGAAGAAAGGAGTAAAAGTAAGGTATTCGATTTTCAACATTTCTGTGTGTAGATTGATTGCCAATTAGGCAGGCAGGGGCTCTTTTGGTTCAGGTTTAGGGACAGGTATTGACGCCCCGGGCACTCTCGCTGTGCCATTGTCTGGGTTTTTTTTTTTTATATAGGGCGCATTTGAGTTACCAGGGGGGCATAGAAATGAACCGGCCTCTTATTTGCACTCCTCTGTTCTCTCAGAGTGAGCTGCTTTTTGAATGCTAAACAGTGTTGCTGTATCTTCAAAAGGCGACATTGGATTGATCCCCCTGAGCAACAGAGGACTTTTCCATCAGATCTGAGATCAATTAACGTCCGTGCCCCGCCCAGCTTCTACCATCTGAAAGTGAGAACGCACAACTAATGTTAGATCAGCATACGGTGTTTCATTTTGTCCTGTTCATGACCAGGAACAGTCTATTCAGAGCACATGAAGACAGGTGTATCTCTCTCTTTAGGGTCCCTCTATTAAACCATCATTCAAGCAAAACAATTGCAAAAGAAAATATGAATATTAGCACCTGGTCCTTGGTTCTTTACTTTGTGTTGTTAAAGGAACAAATCAAGTACAGACTAAATATACAGACTATAGAAATGACTTAGGTCTAGATAACTTATCCGTCTTGAAAAAGGAATTAAGCATGAAATAACAAATTATCAAATTATATTTTCAGTTGAATGCAAACATGCAACATTTCCTGTAGATTTGATCCAGTTATTTTAAATGCAGCTTCCACTTTTTCCTCCCAATCGTTGGTTAACATGCCGTAATATTTGGGTCCCTGAGCAAAAGCTACCTGTTGAAACTTGATAACTAACAGGAGAGCTATTTTCTTTATAATATGATACGCTTCTACTTATTTCGTTTTGGATTTGTCTTGATTTAATAGAATAATAAAATACATTAAAAAAACTCCTTTTAAAAAGGCTGGACCAACATTATTGCTATTTTATCTATTAAAGGGGTTTCCAGCTGTTGACAATCTGCATAAAACAAATAACTTCATCACACCTCTCAGTGCTCCACAGCTGGAGTTCAAACTGTTTCTGGGAAAGGTGCAAGAATTTGAGTTGAGGAGAGTTGAATATCCTAGTGTGAATTTGGAGCCTTCCTCTCCTCTAAGGCCCCGGCTCCACGAGAACAAATACGGCAAAACGCATCGGAGTAACGCAAATGCAACCGCAAAAAACCTTCCGACCACACGCAATATACACCGGATTGTGTCAAGCTCCACGAGACGGCTCCGTTTACATCCAACCGCTGGAAAAGCTGCAGTACATATGCCGAACCTGTACGTGGCGCTGTAACTTCCTCCACAAAAGCAGCAACTTCCTCCACAAAAGCAGCAACTTCCTCCACAAAAGCAGCGAAGAAGAATGGTTGTCATGGCTGCACTTCTGTTTATTCTCCGCGGTGGGGGCGGAGGGAACCGCGCAGAGTTTTTCGCTGGTCAATGTGTGTTAAAGTTTAAATCTTCATGCTTCCTCATGCAGCAGCTGATCCAGTAAGTAAACCCGACAGTAAAAATAAACATATTTATAACTAGTTTAGGTAGTTTGAGAGGTAATTAAAATAGCTAAGGGTGGTGATCTGACTTGAAGTGTGTGTTTTGCTCCCGCTGCATCACAGCCGGAGGAGCTGCGTGTCTCCGTCCTGTCAGATTAGACTTCACTCGCGTTTATGTCCATATCGAGATAAAGATAAATAATCTGAATTCAGTGTGCAGTGTACTTTTGCGGGGGTGAGCAGCAGAGGTGGGGAGAGGCGGGGAGAGGCGGGGCTATGAAACGGATGACCGTATAGGCGACCCCACGGCCCCGTTGGACCCCCCAGAGCGCTCCGTTCCCAGATCTATCCACCTTTGGACCCGTTGTCGTTTGCGGGGTCTGTTTCTACGTTTCTGTTACGGCGTCGTCGAGCTTAAAGGGCTATACGCATGAGAAATATGCGGATTCAACCCGTTTTCGTCCTCGTGGAGCCTACGCCTAAACCACCATTAGAGGATTGGGCTTTAATTATTTTTTCTGGTGTCAGTGTCAAATATTTCTCGTTTTGCATACCCAACATCTGGAAAGTCACAATGAACTGTGTGTGTGTGTGTGTGTGTGTGTGTGTGTGTGTGTGTGTGTGTGTGTGTGTGTGTGTGTGTGTGTGTGTGTGTGTGTGTGTGTGTGTGTGTGTGTGTGTGTGTGTGTGTGTGTGTTGTACAGACTAAAGGGTGTGGTGACGTCCAAGACAATTGAAGCTTGTCTGCTGTTTGCCTCACATTGTGTACGCACATGGACGGATACATCCACTTTAGCCAATTTGAAATGATATCCATCCTCAAATCAGCTCGCTAAATGCTCAAGGATTTTCAAGGATGGTTCGGTGATTGTTGGCATTGTACAGGAGCCATTGCATTCACAATGCACAACAACATCTCGCATAATGGTGATTGCAGTCTTTCCTGTACATTCTAAACTGATTGTCCTTTTCATAAGTACCCGTGCTGATGCATCTTCAAGGTAATTGGGGAAAGACAATTATCATATGTATGTAGCACAGCATGTCAAGAAAGCTACAATTACCATATGTTTGGACTGTGTATGTGTCATAGACGAAATAATCGGTTTTTTTCTGCACTGCCAAGAATTTTATTATTTGTAATATTAAATTGGATGTGCTGCATTTTTATACAGCATCTCGGACATTTATGATTGGTCACTCAAACTAAATAACTGTTTCAAATTTAGAATCAGTTGGCTGCTGCTGTATGTTGAAACACCTAACATTTCTTCTAAAGACGTTAGCCCCAAGCGCTGTCGTTGACTGGGTCAAAGGTGATGGGAAGAGTAAAAACAGGAGTATTAACATGCAAAACCCTCAGTGGACAGTAGCAGGATTCCAATGCAACACCTTTTAGCTGTAAGGCTAAAAACTGGTATGTTATTGTGTTGTACTGCATTGACATATATACGTACTGCAGTGTATTGCATAGCAATGTTTTATAATATATTGTATCTTAATCTATTATTATATATTGCAATATATCATTTATTTATTGTGTAAATAAAATGTATTGAAAACATGCAACATATAATATGTAAATGATAATAAAAAACAATAAAACAAAGCATACATATTGCATAGCAATGAGATGGCAACAGGTATACGGCACAGGCAGTACCGACAGACAAAGGGTTGTAAAGTGCAGTAGATTATTTCAGTGCTGACTCCTGATTCCTCACTAACCATGTTTTTAAATTGGATTTCAATAAACGGAATGTATTTTGTTCCCTGATTGTTGCTGGGATTAGGTTCCATTGTTGAGCAGCTTTAACGGAAAATGCAGATAAACTAAAATAACTTTTCCTGAGTGGAATAATGCAATCTCCCCTTGCTGCACCTCTTGATAGCATATATGCAGTTGTCCATACTGTCCGAGCGGAGGTGAGGTAAGGCCGTAGATGATCTTGAACAGAAGGCAAGCATTAGCATGTTTAATAATGATTTCTTAGCTCAACAAGTTGTATTTTTAAGGTATTGGGCAGTGAGAAGAATGTACGGATTCATATCTCAAAATATCCTATACAAAACGCAATGTATCGCGATCTGTATTATCGCAACGTGTCTAGATATATTATATAATATTGTTTATTATTAAATGTATTGTATTGCATTGCAAAATATCATATCATAATGCATTGTATGGTGTCGTAATATATCCCATCATAATATATTAGTAAGTGTTATATTAGTCTTATATTATATTATGCATTACATTACATTATGCATAACATTTCATAACGTAATGGATTACATTACATTATCGTAAAATATCAGAATGTATCAACTTATAAAACGGACAAGTCAAATCAAGCAATCTGATTGGTTCTTAGCCGTGATATAATGAGCGTATATCACGGGTAGAATTGCAGTTACTTTTCACAAGTCAGTATCCCTCCGTGTCTGAGAAAAGCTACAACTGTTACAGCTGTTACATTACGTCCGTTACGAAACTAACTAACTAACAAAGCTTAAGATGGAAACATTTAAGGTTAACTTCGACCTCCGGGGTGGCCTTACTATGGAGGAGTAGATTGAGCAGTGCCTATCTCCAGAAAGCACCTAAACGACGACATGCAGAGCTACGTGAAGAGCAGGTAGACCAACTGGAAAAGTACCACCATTCAAAAGCTTTCCATTCAAAAGCTTTGCGTCGGGCCGAACCACGCCCCTTAACTGTGATATAATGACCATATACCACGGCTTGTCGTGAGCTATTGCTTAACTATACTGCATCATAATGATTTTATTTAATGATATGGTTTGGTTATGCAATGTATCACAATTTGTTGTAAAGTTTAGTAGATTTTAATAACCTAATGTACATATTCATTGAATGCTCTTTTAAATGCCCCCTTCACAGGCCAAGTTCTATAGTCTGGGAATCATCACTGCAAGTGGAGGAAGAGAAGAACACTTACTCCTTTCCAACTCACAATTCAAATCCAAGAGAGCGATAAAGCGAGGTCTTTATGGCACGGAGGAGGAAGAGATGCTTCTGCTTTTCTTTTGCACAATCTCCTTCACCTTTTAGTTGTTGAGCAGAGCATTGTGACTGCCTGTATTGTAGCTCAGATTGGCACAATAGGCTCCTTTATCATTCTAGTGCTCCTCTTCTCTTTTGATGCTCTCAGCAGCTTTGTGTGAACGTCTCTCCTCACCCTCCTCTGTGACATTCGGAGGATGCTATTCGTGGAGACTTTGCATCTCGTTTTACAGAGACACTGGAATCTGATAGTTCTTTGAAGTTCAAACTTGGGGACTATGAAAATATTTTAAGACTCATTTGACAGTTAAAATAATTACTGTGTTTCCTTTTGTGTGTGTGTGTGTGTGTGTGTGTGTGTGTGTGTGTGTGTGTGTGTGTGTGTGTGTGTGTGTGTGTGTGTGTGTGTGTGTGTGTGTGTGTGTGTGTGTGTGTGTGTGTGTGTGTGTGTGTGTGTGTGTGTGTGTGTGTGTGTGTGTGTATCGCAAAACATTTCTTTGTTCTTACTGCTGTTGTTTAGAAGAAGATGATGCCTTGGTGGATATGCAACACAAATAAATCATACTTTCCGGTGTGTAAACAAAGGCACAAGATAGGTGTAGTCATGAGACGGAAAACAAACTGGATGAAAGAAAACTTTACCCTGTTTTTGTTTTTGAAATTCCTCAGAGCACTTCATGGCACACTTCCCAGACTTTGACTATTTATTAGGTTCAACAGGTAAAAGACGAGACCAGATACATGTTCAGTGATTTCTGGGGGGAAATCAAGATTAAAATACAGACAACAGATGCATTACATCTAATTTGAGTCAGATTCCAAACGTGTTGTCATGTCTATATTAAAAGCTGAACAAAGGGATAAGAGAAAACCTTTTGAAGTGTTGAATACTGAACTTAAAAAGTATTGTGATTATTATAGCAGGGAGCACAGAAATAACATTTGTGCTACTACTAGCACTACCTAATTTCAATAATAACAAAACCTACCAACAAAAAAATGTATAACGGAAAACAGACAGACAGACAAGATGGAGGAGCACAGTGCTATAGGAGCACTGCGGTTAAATTAATGATCATTTACAAAAAAACAGCTATGCCTGCTGCTGCTCGGATTTAGATGTTACGGTAGCTGTACTTGAAGTGGCCAAAAAGGATGAGGAAAACAATTTTAATAATAATTTCTCACATCTTTATATTAGATTTTATTGAAAAGTACATTTGATTCAATCTTAATCTCAAAGTAGTTGCGCTGCACAGTAGCTGACAGAGCCAGGCAAGCAAATGTTCTCCATTTTCAATCTTTATGCTAAGCTAAGCTAACCTCCTATAGATTTACAGTTGGCATACAGACATGTGAGTAGTATCAGTATTCTTATCCAACTTTCAACAAGTAAGCATAAGAGCGTATTTCTCAACATTTCAAACTATTCCTTAAAGTTTGTCTTTCCGTCTGTTACGTCCTGAGTCATCGATACAAAACAATTTCTTGCTGTTAAAGTTCATTACAATTATAGACTTAATTTATTATTTTCCTTCCTTAGACTCAGCTGTATTGTTATTGAGTGATAACTTGCTTTCTGATTGCTCTGACGTTGATGTCCTCTTATTGTTTCCTTTTCGCCTGCGGCCTCAAGAAGTGCACTGAGCAGCAGGGGGAAGAGTTGATTAAAAAGCTATAAAGCTTCAGAGAGAGAGAGACGGACAGAGAGAGATTATTTAAGACAAGAAAGAGACACAGTGAGAGATGTATGATTGCACTGGGATCATCTGCTTGTGGCCAAACATCCTCCAGAGTATTGCTTTTGATAGCTGCCTTCATTTGGCATGTGTTTACTAGCGGAGACACTCTTGACTGATAATGAGTAATGCAGTCAATATTCTTCTGACAGATAAGACCTGTACGGATCGGATACATGGCAGCACAACGCTAAAGCTGCTCGCTTCAAATGAAGGACCTGGCCCAGGGGATTGGTTGGTCATCTGTTCCATGGCTCCTAGACTTTGTTTCTAAAGCTAATAAATCAGGACGGATGGAAGCGCTAGCCTTCATGGGGAAATGCCATTTAATTTACAGTTAATGAAAACAAAGCGACGCTCTCTTCTTCAATGCTCTGTCCTCCTATCCTGAGTTATAGGGACTGTATTTATACAGGAAACAAGTTATTGATTTTTAGCCGTTATTGTTGCTTTGGATGTAGCTGTAAATGCAAGGCTAATACAATACAATTGTGGTGCAGATTCGATTCAATATGATGAGTGGAAAGGGAAAACATATCAACTGAAAGAAATCAACTTTATTTACTTTTGGCCTCAAATGTCAGGCAGCCATCTTTAAGAGAAAAGCCAACATCAGCAGAAAAGTAAGCTAAAGAAATCCTGTGCTGGGACTTCTATGCTTCAGTTTGTTTCAAGTCTATTTCAAGATCAATCCAAAAAGTCTATATGCCCCTCCTGACCTTTGAGCTTTGCAATCATTCTCCTTCCTGCAATAAATCCATCTCACTGTGTAAGTTTGTACATGGGCCTACAAACTGTTCAGCAGTTGAAGGACTAGGAAAAGTACAGTTCTTATTTACTGTCTTGTTCAGTAACGAGGAAAAAAACGTCATAAAGAGTAGGTATTTACGATCCGCATACACAATGGTAATTCTACCTCTCCACACTACACTACATCTAAAGTGTTGAACTGACAAATGCTGCTATTTGTAGCCCTAAAACATGATATCTCAAATATAGAGAGAAGACAATAGGTCCAAGTCTTGACCCCTGAGGGACGCCACAGTCTTAGGAGTAAGGGCAGTTTAGAGATCGAGCTCAGGTTAGCCAAGGACTGGTTGGGAAAAAGCAGATTTAAAGTAATCCGGGACACTACCAGTACTACAAGATGTACAGCGCATTATGAAACCTTAGTTGGCATTATGTCAAGTAACTGGGCTAGTATTATAAAAGTATATTTAGCCCAATGTGCTAATCTTTGCAAGGAAAACACACTGTGCTTATACATTTGCCATAGTATTACTGACGTTAAAAAGGCAAAAAAAAGAGACTGAGATATACAGTATTTCCCTTCCTACAGCCCCATGCAATTTCACATTGAGGGAATAATATATTACATGAGACAAAACAGTGAACACTTCTTCATGCTGTAGCATTTTGGAGCAGAAGTTTAGTATGAAACATGAGCCTGTCTGGAAAAGGAGATAATCAAACAGTTTTTAGTTTAGTTGGATACAGAAACTCAGTGGAACTCTTCAATAATGCTGATGCTGCAAAACTCGGGCTGACTTTATCAGCTTCATGGGCTCAACTATCTTTTCTTCCTCTTACTCTCTTGTTGCACACATTAAAATTCCATGATGAATTCACATCACCTTGATCTCTGAATAGACGAGAACATAATGTGCTCAACAGGCGTCCCAACCTACGGGAATCCTGACTTTTATCTTGTTATATTTTGAGCAAATTTGAACAGATCAGACGCATCAGAGTCTCTCCTAAGGGTAGTATTATGTCCATATCTACCATAAGAAAAGTTTAAATATATTTTCCTCCTTAGTGATTTCGAAAACACAATATGGTCCAATTCTCTAGATAAAATCAAAGAGTTCTGCTTTTGAAGCAGGCAGATGAGCAAATGCACTCACACAGAGGTATTTGGGACTCCTCTGCCACTGTGTGAAATATTACAGTCCTGATTGGAAGTGACACAGCTATAATTCAGCATGGTGAGAGAGAGAGAGCAGCCTTTGCTCCAGCACTCGTGCTTTCACACACAGAGACTGTGTGAAGGCACTGCTAATTTTCTCACATTTTCATCAGTATTTCGTTATGCTTATTAGAACTGCAGAATAACACCATCATTTATTCTACAGCCTGTTGGCAACCAGACAGAGCACGCCAATAAGTGCTAATATACAGCTTAAGCTTTAGACAAACAAAAGCGCCAGAAGATGTTTCCATAGATGCAGGTTCAATACTGACTTAGAGGAGAATCGTCTAGACATAAAGTGTCTGTCTATACAAGTAAAAGTCTAACACACAATACTTGTCATACTCTGGTTTGTGATGCACAAAACCTACAAATTACAAATTGAGATTATTTTAATGATTTATTAGAAGCAGCTATTAATAAGTAACAGCTTTAGATTAAAAGAGAGTGTGTTCATTAAAATGATGCCCAAAAATGAGGCATATAGAGCGATATGTGCCAATCTTTATGATGGGATCAATGTACTCTTCAATCCGTTAGTCATACATCATTTTACCTTCATTATCAACAATGCAAAATACTTCTACTTAATGGTAATGTTCTAATCTTCTTGGATTGATTATTAAAGAAAATGGAACAGTTATGGCGTGGGTATGGATAATGTAGTAAGGAATATGAAACGTTTTTGGGAGTTCATGCAATCCAAAACAGTGTATGTGTGAAAACCATAGTAAAAACCCTTCACACACACTAATCACTTTAGGAATAAATCCCTTGCAAGGGCAGTTGTGTGGAATGCTTAGCTTGTAGGTTAAATGTATTTCCCCAAGCACACATCTAAGATCTTTTTAGTTGGGTAAATGTCTTGAATTATTACAACCCTGAAGCAGTCTGACTGAAGCGCGAGAAGTTGTATGCCTAAAACAGCTGCAATAATTCAACTTAATATACTCAGCGAAGGATTTAAATCCACGCAAGGGAGGATTTAAGTCAGATGACTCAAGACGGATCTAATGTTTTGCTATATATAAAGTGCTGCTGCAAAATGTAAGTTCAGTGTTTTCTTTTGTTGCTTTTAGTTTGACTGCATTCTCAAGAAAAAATGCAGATATCTGAATGGCAAACATGGCATTCTAAGACATGAAAACACCTGTCCTTTCTGTCACACCACAATTTGCTCTAAACACTCTCCAAGAATAATTGAGTCCTTTTTCATCCTTAATGAGCAGACTAGTAATTTAAAAGGGTATAATAATAATAATAATAATAATAATAATAATAATAATAATAATAATAATAATAATAATAATAATAATAATAATAATAATAATAATAATAATAATAATAATAATAATAATAATAATAATAAAATCCTGATAAATCTTTTATCCAGGCTATATTTACTGTCTGGCTTTGAAGAAAAGGAGGTACATCAAGGGCAGAACCATAAGACTCTTGTGTATTTCACAAGCTTTACATTCCACTAAAAGGACACAAGGGAAATAATATTAAGTAGTATGAGGCTGAGTCGCAATCAAATCTTTGCTGCTACAAAAGCTCCCATTAAAAGTGTTTGCTGGGATGTACTAATGCAGACAGCCAGTTATTACCAGAACTTTAATTTCCTATCCTTACATTCAATGTATTCCCCTACACGTCGCTCTTACTTTCTTGTTCTGAAACTAAATCTAGCAATTAGCTCTTATCTTCTCATTGTGCAGACAGTGGCTCTGGCTGAAATGAGTTCATGGTTCATGGTCGCTGTGCTTTTAATCACAACCCTGAACACTAGCCATTAGGGGAACTAACAGCTGTGCTTACACCCGCTCAGCTCGCAATAGAGCCCACATGGTCATTATGGGAGGTTCATTGAGGTTACTAATGAGGCTATCTTATTAACGGGGGGATCAAAAGAGGGATATGTGAGAGTAGTGGATATGGAGGATGGTTTTCCCGTCATTTGACAAGCACATTTATCCGGCCTTCAGCCTTCACTTAGGAGGACACAGTAACAGGGAGCCCTGTGGGAGCTGAGGGAAGGTCATATCATGGGCATGCTAGTAATAACTCGGCTTGTTTCACAATATTTTACCGTAAAAGACAGTGCTTAGGGCGGTTAGAGGCCTTGTTAGAAGCAGAAATGTAGCTAAAGTTAAAGCAATAGTTCCTCATTTTGAGAAATATTCTCATTCTCTTTGTTGAGTCACAAAATCAGGCTTATGTCTGTTATGTATAAATATGAACCTACACAGTGATGCTTAGCATAGCATAGCATAGCAACAAGACTGGAAACAAGGATAAACAATAGCATGCCTCTATCCATATTAAAACAATCCATGTATTAACTCCCTATTAATCATGAAAAATGTTTTGTTTAATGATACGGACAAATTAAGTGTAAAAATACCAATTTCTGGTGTTATTGGGGTTATGTGTTTCACCATTTCTCGTCAGGGAGCAGTGACTTCCTGGAGTCTCAGTTGGTTGCCTGGCAACCTCACGGTGAAGTCAATGACTTTTTAAACAAATTAAACAAATGAGCCAAAAAATACTAATTGTTGAACTTATCTTATCTTTTTTTTTTTAAATAACTATCCCTACGATAGCATATAAGTGTATTCCCGAAAATGTTAAAACCACAACCGCAAACTTTACTAACTAATTAGAAGTGCAGAGAAGTAACACATTTTTCTTGTTGTTTTTTTTACCTTGACATTGTTTGCTACATACAGTATGTAATTATCTCCCTCTAGTCTCGACTCCACTCAAACTGGATCTTCCCAACAGAGTAACGGGCCGTCTCCACGGCAGCGTTAAAAAAATCTTGGAGGTGGGCGTATCTGAAGCTTGAGTATTTTTTGCGAGCAACCAATCACATGAATCTCCCGCCCGCGACATACGAAGCAAAAAAGCCCGAAGTAAACTGGATATAAACTCCCCAAAACAGGCGAAAACCTACCACTGTCTCTGCCACCTCCCTCCATGCCTGGCTCCTCCGGTTTGTATCCCGGTAGGTCTGGTCATAAAGCACCGGGTGATTGATTCGCTACCGCTAATTTCTCCTCCATTTTTTGGAATATGAGGAAATGACCTGCGGTATTTCTCTCCCAGCATACACGCCGTTTGATTGGCTAGAGCTTGAACTGTCAGATTTGCGTACACGGGATTTGATTGGCTGACGCTTCCACCTCAGCCTCAAAAGTTGAACATTGTTCAACTTTGGATCTTGAAAATCCTGAGAATCTCCGCTCGCCTGCCCACAATGCATTTCGGCGAAAGCGAAAAAAGGTGACGTCACCCCATTCAAAGTGAATGGGCAGAAGCGTTTCAAGATTTTTTAACGCTGCCGTGGAGACGGCCCGTAAGACTCGAGATGGATGGATGAGCAAATGGTTAAAACATGTTTCTTTCCGCGTTCTTATCTCCAGATCTGACTTTATCGAACCTTGCACTCCGGCTGTTCGGCTCTCTGACTCACAGTTTGGATGCTGCATGGAGGTATCAAGCTTCTGGCTTTCATCGGCTTGTGTTGAGTCAGATTAAACAGGTGCAGGCCTGTACATTACAACACAACAAACATAGGGATTATGTGACCACAAACACGGATTACTCATTAAGGCCTTTGTTTACCTGACCTTTGACTCCGATTATCATCTGTTGACATGCAATCTGGGGATTTAGCCGCATCTGGGATCAGAGTTTCAATAACTGCTCGTTAGTACATTGACAATCCCTCATGTCTCACTCGCTCACACACACAAACTGACTTTCTCCCTCTCTCTATTCATCAGGAAAAAAGAATCACACAATTATTGATTCATGGCAAACAAAGAGTGAAACAATTGATGCAGGAAAACCAAGTCAGGGGTTGTCAGTCATTGATTTACTTTTCAGTGCGAGTCTCTGATAAGCAGTGTTAGTATGAGTGTGTGTATTTGATGCATAGCGAGGTGCTGGACGCAACAACAACAGCAAACCTACAGTAAGTCACTTCAGAATGAATGCCAGAGGAAATTCACCAGAGCAATATGACGCAGCAGTAAGTAAATAATAGTTTCTTATTGAATTAACTAATGCTTTCCTCCTGCTTACCAAAATGTCTGCTCATGCTCACAGGCACAACATTATGCATAATTAAGCAAAATAAATTGCACATTACTCATGGAGAATTCTCAAGCAGCTACTCGTCTAAACAATTCAGAAGCCCATTTCACAAGATCTACATCTAGAGGGGAATTCATTCACATCAGCGTCATTTTTTAAGTCAAATATAGACTCACATTGCCCCTCTGTGACTGCCTGGGTTTAATCTCTCTATCTCATAAAATGTTGAAAAAAAAGTGCATCTGCTTAACAAAATCTGCCTAGATGCACTGTGTTCTGTTTTTGCCGGCTAATGTGACATGATGCTGTATCACATTAAGCTGTGCAGCTGGTAATGACGAAAATATGGATATTACTTGTGATGATTGAATACCCAATGTTTTTATTTTATTTGGGAGCCTAACACGATGACTAATACTTTGAAGTTCAACAAGTAAAACTTCAAAAATGACTACGTTACATGACACCTACTGAACCTCAATATTTGCTTATTTCAGATCATGAAATGTAAGCAGTTGATTCTAACAGCATCTAAAGGCACAACAGTACAAAGCGACTTTTGTGTGGGAATGACAAATAAAACGTTCTCTTGTAAGGGTTTATTGACAGGTGTGAGGGAACCTATTTTAAGAAAACAGCCTTTAAAGATATACTGTATACGGAAAGTCCCATATTTTGTAAGACACTTCAGGTGAATAGGGTAACAATGTTTATCTAATAAATACAACCATGAAACTTCCCCAGTTGATGCTTTATATTAGGACAATTATTTGTTGTACTACAAGTGTTCTTGCTACCTGTTTTTGCCTGGAGGGAGGTCTCTGGAAGTGTGCTTAATAAACATTTTGAGTGTGCCGATGCTCTTTTTCATTTTGTTTGTATTACAAGTTTTCTGATATGGTTTAACTATGCAAATGAGGCATTATCTGATTCTAACTTTTGAAAGAAATCTGCAGGCGCAAACAGACAATTAGTGAAATAAACACCTAAATGTGTTCTGGGTTTTTTCTTTTCTCTAGTCTAAATAAAGACGTGTTATGGTAGCAAAATAACCCAAAAATGTTTAATGAGTATGATGTTGCCTGTAGTGTCTTGTCTTAATAAACTTAACAAATCAAAATAAAGGGAAACAGTTTGGATGGTTCTGGATTGAATTAATCCCTTACTAGATATCATGTCTCTTCTTTATTTGTTGTTTTGTCTGCCATTTAATCCGTCATTAAACAATTTGATTCCCCAGACGTTATCTGGTTTATGCATTACTGGCTGCGATGTTGGATTATGTTTATTAATGTAGTTATCACCAGAGAAATCTGCACTGCACAGCCTGAGCCTTGCAATAACACATTGATTTCCTGTCCAAACTAAAGTGTGTGTATCAAGGCTTGCCATGGAAACTGTCTTATGAAGCAAACCACTGCCATCTAGTGGACAAACGGTCTCTATGCTTGGATACAGCATAAAAAACAAGGGACATTGTACATTGTTCTAAAACACATGAAAGATTGCAACATTTCTTGTCATGAATGGTCATGATTTTCTTCTCAATTTGGAGAGAGGAGTTTAGGGTACAAGTGCATGAATAGATATGAAAATGTTCACAAATATTTCAGTCTAAAATTGCTTTGCATTTTTATTTCTCTCCTCCTTACTTTACCAAGACTAAGGTCAAATGTTTGAGTTCTTCGGAGTTCATGCCATTGCCCCTTTCTGAGGCTAATTGGCAGCCAACCGCACGCTTAAAGCGTCCCACAGGTCTGTTTTGTTTACTGAGAAAATTCAGCATCCTTGAGATGTCTCTCTGCTTTATCGCTCTGTCTTTCTGAAGCAACTGCAGTATGCTAATCCTTGAAGACTTCCGCTCCCACCTGCCAGCCCTCATTATTTTCATGCTATTTTTGAGATAAACAGAGTAGAGTAGCTCTGCACCACTGAGATTTCCTCCTATCATTCAGTAATGAAGATGGAGATGGCAAACAGGAGAGAATACTTATCAAACATTTGCTAAGGCCAAGGTCGAGGTTAGAATACACTGATCACATGAGGCTATGAAATTAAATGTTTAAGTTTAGAAAGTCAATTGTCTGACATTCAAGTTAATTCAAGAGGAACAACATGCATATTACCTTTAGTAAAATTATGTAAATCTATACCAAATACTATGTACTCATGTTAGTTCTACACCTTATTGATCCATTCTGTAAATCTGTTAACCTTGTGATGGTTGTACATAATATAAAATTGAATATTCATCTGTAATTTATGCCCTACTCTTTTAGCTTTGCATCCTCCAACAGAGAGATGAGTCAGTGATCAGTTTTGGCATCTGATAAGCCATAATTCAATTCAAATTGAATTTATTAGCATGACATAAAGTAGTCGCACCACTTACTGCTAAATTCATAAATAACCTGGACAGTGGAGAGAGAAGAAAAGAGCGCATATACTTGTGTTCGTCTGCACATAGTTTTTGATGAAATTGACGAGTAGAGGAGAGGGGGGGGAAAGTATAAAAGTATCGATCCTATTGGCTCTAGTATCGATATTTTGAAACGTAACGTAATATCGGAAGTATCGATATTTTGGGATCGATCCGCCCACCCTTAATCTACTTTTGAAGAAACCACCGAAGTGTCAACAACGCTTGACGTCACACGCTGCGATCACGTAACCTCATGGCGGTGGTCAAAAACAACTACGGTATATGAAAGCCAGGGTTGCCAACTCTCACGCATCTGGCGTGTGACACACGCTTTCACTCTCAATCTCACGCTCTCACGCTGCCCAAACTATTCTCACGCCAAAAACAAGAATACGAAGACTAGAAACAGTTTCGAAAACTTTTGTCACGTAGTGATCGTCTTCTCAATAGAACATCTTTGATAATGTCTTCTGGCCAATCAGAATCACGATAACGGCGTGGTGTTGTTGCAGGAAGTCCCGACGGAGAATACTTTTGTGGTAGTACATCTCTATACATCGATACAACATTACGTGTTGATAGAAATCAACACGTAATGAAATAAGACCCCACGGTTTGATGATTGATAGGTGTGTGGGCTGTCTTTCATTTTGACACACAGAACAATGGGGGCTATCCACCCATATCCACAATGTAAAGTAATTCACACAGCCTCTTCCCTCTTCGAGGAGCAGCAGGTTCAGCTTTCAGAACAAAGTAACAAAAAAATAATATGGCATTCATTTTTTTAAATGTGTAGTAATAGATTTATTTATTTTTCTTCTCAAGAGAGTACCAGAATGTTTATTTTATGTTAGGATTTTAAAAAATCTCCTGGGGGAGAATCCCCCCAGACCCCCCTGCAGGGGTTGGGTTTTCAGCATGTCAACTCTTTCACCTGTTGCAGGATTGGCTCCAGGTCGCCCTTTTTATTTACTACAAGACAAATGTGCCTTTTTATTTCATACAGTTCAATTTGGATTGAGACAGGGAAATAATCTAAACCTCACGCATGGCGTTTCACTGTCGGGGGGAGCGTGTATGTAATTACATTGCAAATACTGATTTAAGCCCCACCACTGTATGGGTTAGCCCTACCATAGATTACCCAACAAAAATACTCTGGAGCGCATGCGCAGATCTAAGATCCAGTAGAAATGATAAAAAAGTAAAAGTCTGCTGCTTATTGTTCTACTAGGCCAACATAGAGTCAAAGAGTACAGTATATGAGAGTGAGAGTGTGTTAATTAATATATTTGGCAGTTTGGAGTAAGTCTGTAGATTTGTTTGTGTGTGTGTGTGTTTCATGTATAGGCCTCTCACGATAATTCATTTTGTTGGATACATTTTCCCGGAAATTATTGCGATAAACGATAATATTGTCGGCACCGTTGTATGACCATTTTAGACCACTGACATAATGATAATATATAATAATAATTCAAGTACATCCTTTCAAACTGATAAGTCAATTAATTGCTTATCGCGACAGGCACACAATACAACAGTGGAAACAAACATGTTTGACTTTCATTAGTGAATGAAACTGTGTGCCCTTTATAGTCTGTGTCCATTATTGTGTATTTGTATATATTGTATATATATCCTATATATATGCTAAGGTCCCGCTGCTGACACGATAGCAGTCATGTCGTGCGCATATGTGTAATTAAACCGAATTAAACCCATGATATCACAATCTCACTCCAGCCAGGTACCCAAAGTTGGCAACCCTGTGAAAGCAAACAAACGTGTAACATTAACACTTACCTCTCAACTGCTCGAAGTTTGTGTAACATTTACATACATGGTTTGGGGCAATTTTAAAGGTAATTCGAGAACGTGTTACCAGCAACAAGCTCCAGCAAATGTCACAGTCCCTCCGTCATTTCTTGACTAGCTGCTTCGAAGATAAATTATGTTGCTTTCAAGTGCTGTTGGAAATGTGAGACCATGAACACTGTGTGACGTAAACAAATAATTGTACAACATATTAGTCTGTTTTTGTCATTTTGGGGTGTAACCTCACACAAATGGGCCATATAGGTAAAACACTAAGACTCTGTGGCTAATCCCCTGCTTTGGTTTGAATGGATCCGATACCTGAATAAACATAGGCCACTCGAAATGTCTGCCCAGACACAGTCAGTGGTACACTTCTTGCCCTCCCCCATACACTCTTGGATGTGCTTGGCCTTATCTCAAACACCTAAATCCCCATGAATACAATTAACCCCTTCCCCCTTCTCTCTTTACTCCATCCCAACTACTCTTGACCATTACCTTCATTAGCATGAACACAATGGCTAAATGGAGAAAAGGCAGTGAGCAAAAACTCAAGTCAAAAAGCTGATTTCTATTCTTAACATGCTGGCTCGGTTTGACATCCCTTTTTGCACATTCGGATGTGGTTACACTGATATTGTTCTTTATCTTTTGTACAGCACACATGTACACATGAATTCACTTGGCAAGGCCAGGTGTGTCCTTTGGGTCATAAACTATGATCATATACGGCTGACTTCTGTTCAATGAGTTAAACTGCCCAATTTATCTCACCCAGATAATCAAATCAAGATGCAGTCGCTGAGGCATGAGATTAGAAGGGCTTGCTGACTTGGAAGGAAAACCAATTGACTTGGGGGAATTAAAAATGTGTTTTAAAATGTAAGATATTGTGGAGCATAAAACAAATGCTGGCCTTAACAATTTGTCAGACATGGCCTGTGTTAATGAGCTGCCATGAGAAAACGGCATTAAATACCACATAATGAGAACATTTCAAGCAGGACTGAAGCAAAGGGATGATGCTTGTCGATGGTTTATTGTTATACAATTGAACAGCACATATTTCTTTAACCACTGAATGAATATGATGAAGGCTGCAAGTACCAACTTAGAAGATGTAATTGGGGGAAATAAATACAAAAAGGTAAAAATAAGAACCTGTAATCTATATGGTAGTCAAAAGTGTGTTTGTCTATGTGGAGACTGGATGTAAGACTGTGAACAAACATAGCTTATAAAAGGCAAATATTCCCCAATATTAAAAAGGAAACGGGTCGTTTTGGAATGAAGGATAGTACAAAAAATAAAATATCTTCATTTATATTCAGCATTCAAGTAAAAAAAACAAACATGTAAACATCTTTCAAAAATAGAATTGTTGGAAAATTCAAAATGAAACCGAAGGTGCATGATGCTTAGGAAATACATTCAATACTGTGATGGGAAGAATTTCAGTGCAAATACAGTGTGAGTGACAAAACCCGTAGTTCCTATAATGCTCTTCAACAGAAGCAAACATTCATTTGGAGAAAACCACCTTAAACTTTGGTGCAAAAATGTGTGAATACATGCAATAATTGAGTAAAGAATATAAAAACACTGGAATCCTGTTTACAGAGATATGAGACAACTCATCTTGTATAACAAAAGCTGACTGAGGGAAAACAAAATTAAACAACCAGAAATCTCCCAGATCAATAGCAAAGGCATCAGCAAAACAAATCATACATTTAAGCATTAACAATGTTACCACAATGAAAATTGAAAAAAAGACCCTGAGTACAATGCTTAGCAAGGAATAAAAGAAAAACGGCTTCAAACGAAATCCACTAAACAACAGCTTTGAACTGCCTTTTGCCTGGAGGGCGTCATGCAGGGTTTAAACTGACCCACGACTCAGTTTCTTTTCACACACGTGCAAATGTCCACGAGGGAGGAATGAGCTGTGTTGGTGGGGCACAGGAAGGACACAATGCATTTAAATGCTAAATCAGTGTGCTTAACATTCTTTGAGAACATGAAACGATGAACAACACCGGTAGGTGGTTGGTTTACAGTGAAATGCACAGTGTTGCATGTGAGATTTCCTGGGCCAAGAAGTTCTTAAACAGAGCTCTTCATGATGCTTCTGTAAGAACATTTTAATTGCACAAATGGTTACCCTTGAACCAGCGACACCCCGTGATGCAAAGCTCGCTTCCACATGTAATATGTTGAGCGTGGGGTGAATGGGAAGTAAGACCTGAACTCTTTAAAGGAGGGGAATGATTTCTCCTCGAAGCGTTGCTGCAAGAACAGCTTAGCCTTGGCTTTGAAGTTGGCCAGAGCCACAACGTCCATCGCAAACATCTGCTCATGCACGGGGGCCTTGCTGTGAAAGATATGTTGTGAATGTGGGGCATGGAAGGAGGGTATGGGGTTTCTTTCTAGATATTTAGGACTCTCGACAAATGGGAACACATTTTGATCTATTTTTATCTCCATGATTTGTTTTTCTGGTACCGTGTTCTCGATGATCACGGGGATGTCGACCTTATCGTTCTGCATGACGATCTTCTTCTTGCCGGTCTGACTGTTACGCCAGAGCCAGTAGAAGCAAGGGGACATGGATGGGAACTTGAGCTTGAACTTTGTCAGGGAACATCTGGACTTCTGGACATGCAGCTTTGCAGCATCTCTTAGCTGTTTTTTACTCATGTATGCTAGCCTGAAACTCCTGTATTTCCGCCTGCTGATTCTCATTCTGGGAACGAAAGCTTGGTTGAGGTTAGGCAGAACCTGTAACAGACTTTTTGGACTTTTGTCGGCATCGGAGCTTTCCTCACTGCTACCTGTGCTTCCTTTGTAACCTCTGTTGAACATCAAGGCTTCTCTCCTCCAGTTGTAGTAGGTTGATCTGGAGATCCCGGGGAAATTACTCTTGAAGATCCTGAAGGGGAAGGAGGCATTCATGGCAATGCAATTTTGCAGACAGCGCTTTGCTTCCTGCATGTGTGCTACATTCTGGGCCCGCTCCACATCCAGTTTGCTCAGGCCGAGGCCAAACATACTGGCCAGGCTGTCTTGGTGGTCCAGCTCATCATGCTTCGCTTCAGGCGAAGACCAGGTGTCTTGCTCTGTGCTTTCTCCAGGACTAATCTCTCCATTCGATGACGTTGTGGAGAAGTGTCCTCCGGATTTCAGCAGCTCGTGCTTCCAGTTGTAGTACGACGACCTGGAGATTTCAGGGAAAAACTCTTTAAACTGGTGCAGAGGAATGAGCCTGCCTTCCAAGTAGCAGGCTTGCAGGAAATATTTTGCCTCATACCTGGCTGCTGACTTTTTGCAGTGCTCCTGCGTTTGCCTCTTCCAGCGGTAGAAGGTCCTCTTGGTGATGTTGTACTTGTCCTTCAGACCCGGGTAAGAAAGCTGCAAGTCCTGGTTCAGGAGCTCCTCGCTCTTGGTAGGCGAGACACTCTTCTCACTGTCAGGACTTCCAAATGTGAGGTCACATGTCTGGACTAGTGCCACAAAGTGGTTAGGCTTGAACCCTGAGTCAGGCTGCATCTCGCCGGACCACATGATGTGGAGGGTTGCTGGCTCACAGTTTTTAGGCCAGATCCTTGGGCGAATGAGGCGGTTGAAATAGGGTCGAATCTTAAGGTTGAACATGGGGTAGATCGAGTAGATTTTAAATTGCAGGACTGAGGACAGGGCGTACACATGCCACATGTTGGCGTAGGAACCGGGGAAGCAGGAAGCTTTGACATCTGCATCAAAAATGGCCTCCAAGACAGTTGCAGGCAGGTTAAGCATGTCCTCAGACTCTTCAGCGCAGAGGCCAAAGCGAACAGCCTGCAGCATCACTTTTGAATCAATCATCCCAGACAGGTAGTATCTCTTCCACAGCACCATTTCCAACACTGTTCGTACCTGTGGGGGACAACAATACCAAAATATTAAGCGTGCATGTAAAAACAGTCTGGGGCTTCCATAAATTCGTTTTTCCGCATGTCTACAGAGTAGATAGTGGTGGTCTAATGGATAGTGAGGTGGGCTGAAGATCGGAAGGTTGTGAGTTCAAATCCCGCCAGGAACACCACCACTAGTGTGCCCTTGAGTAAGGCACTTAGCCCTCAGTTACTCCAGGGAGAATGTCCCTGTAATTGGAAGTCGCTTTGTATAAAACCGTCAGCTAAATGAAATGTAATGTAAGGTAAAAGAAGTCTTGACACATATAATTGAATGGCCATGTTTCATAACAGCAACAACTATATCAATCATCCGTGGCACAAATGTTGCTGTACAATTTAGACACATTTCCAATACTTACAAGCAAATTAATTTGCCCTAAAACCTTACAATTTAAAACACTTTTGGAAAAAGTGTTTTGACAAAAAAGTGCGTGTTAAAAACAAACATGACTGAATACAACTGTTGTGATTATATAGTTTGATGATGTTAAACATGTTTGACAACTTGAAATTAATCATTATTATTATTTACAGATTATTAACCACCACTGTTCACCTGTAGCTCCAAGCTAAGTCCAGTGTGGCCCACCAACTGCATGCTAACAGCATCAAACAGCAGGTTGCCCTCTCCTTTGCAGTTGAGAGGCAGGAGGCCCATGGGAGCATCGGCTGGGTACAGGCCTTGAGATGTGTAATCCACGCCTGCCCACTCAGGGAAATCCTGACAGGGGACCTCGGGGAGCAGGAAGGGAGCGAGGACCTGGTCCACCTCCAGGGCCACTCTGGTCAGAGCATCCAGGCCGGAGCTCTCTGTGGCCTCTTGCAGCTCCCCCAGAACAGAAAACACGACCTCCTTCCTCTGAATCATAGCTGGGGATCTGATGAGAGCAGGAGAGAGGAAAGTGGAAGTCAAGGACAATGGAGGAGAAGAGGGAGCTACTGAGTAGAAATGAAGTCATTTGAAAAAAATCGAGAATAGGCTTAGGAAATGAGTGCAAAATTAAAAATGTACAGTAGAAACGATTATGTAAATCTATGCAAATTCAAACAACAGCTGCAGCTTCATCAGGGTTCTGGGATAGTTGTGTCTTATTTTGGTAAAAATAAACACATCTGATATGTTCTACTTCTTATTTCACACGAATAATTCACATACAGTTAAGAAGTCTCTTTGTAAACGTTTTGTTAGGCCTCAACAAATAACATTTCATTAAAAAGACGTGTCATTTGAGTTAAGTCTGTTTTTATCATAAATTATTGTGTTATTTGAAACTAAACTAAATCAGTTCCACTCCAAAATCATTGTCACAAGGCCTACTTTAAACTGCACCATAATTGCGTTGTTTTACGCAATTTATTAGCCTGTTTGTGTCCCCTCTTTACCCTTACTCAACTAAAACTTCGATATTTACGCTCAGGTAAAGTTACCAAGTTAGCAACCATTAAACAGAACATAAAACACGCATGTTGATTCAAAACAACACTTTACTTCTCATTATTCGTAACGTAAAACAATATTGCAAACAATTGTATTCCTACCTGAGCGTCCAGAGATTATAACAACAAAAAAAGGAGACTTAAATGAAGTCACGGAGGGTTTCACAGCTGATACTGTTGATCTCTCTCTGGGAGTTTATTCCATTGTGTGCGTGCTGCCTCAGTGTCCTGTCCTCCCGTGAGCACTGGAGATTTTGGGAGTGATAAGCAACACCTCCCTTCAGGAAATTGTTAATCGTCGATTCGCTTTTTTGTCTCTGCGTCTATAGACACCTCCTTCAGTCCCTCCCCCTCCCCTCCTCCCCCTCCCCAAGTAGACTGCAGCCAGGGTCAATTTCAATGTGAAATGTTAACAAAAGCCAATGTGTCAGGAGCCATCAGAACACAGAGGCTGCATTGTAAGTAAACAGGTATCGGTAATGTTAAGCTTTAACAACACCTTTATGCTTTTCCTTTGCCAACTACAAATGTCAACAGTTCAGTTTCAAGGTTATTTGTAAAGAAAACTATCAGGGACCTTTTTGCCTAATAAGTATAAACAAATGTGGATTAACAAACACAATGGATGCTTACTTGTAAGCCTACAAATCCTTCATGTTATGATATTGAACAGTCATTTTGTCTTAATTAACTTGCGCTTTCTTTTACACTATGTGTCTTTATTCCTACGTATTCACTCCAGAGACTGTTTAAAAGGGTCCGTTTGTGGATTGGAGTGGATATGTGCAGACAGGGTGTGGACATGAGCTTTACTAGAGGAGAGGAGGGCTCCATGTCTGATGCTTGTTTCTCCACTGTATCACTTTTAACACCTCCTCTCCTGCCTTTTGCAGGATTTCAGTAATCAAGGCCTTTTGTTCCACACACGCACAACAATCCCCAGCGACTGTCCCCACCCCCACTGTCCCTACTGTAGACCCCCACACACACACATCAGGGGACTGCAGCATTTGGCCCCCACTGATCTGTCCACTCCAAGCACTTGGCAGACAAGCTGGTGCCTGAGTTCACTGGGGTTCAAGGCTTTGACCTGAAGCTTATCAGCTATTTGGACAATGTGTGAGTGTGGAGGGGGTTGAGGGGTTGAGGGGTTACAAAAGAACAGGCACAATTTCAACACTTTGATTTGTATTTCTGAGATTGTAAGCTGAGATAATGCATAGACACCCACATGTTAAAGGATATGATAATGTGTGTGTGAATCAAAACTCCTTTCCTGGTTGATAAAGAGCTTCCTCTCATTTGTCGTCTTTGACGTGGCATTTTTTTGTAGACTGTTGAAATACAAGCAGCGATATCACTGTTACATTTCACATACCGAAAATGTTGAAAGGAAGATTTTTGTAAGAGGTCAAAGAAAGTGTGTGAACATTGCATCAAAGGAGCGGAGAGGTAGGTCACACTGAAACCATCTGTACAGCTCCCTTTTTCTTTTAAAAAGGCCGTGATTTCTTTGTAGCTGGCATTAAGAAGACATACCAGTAGCAGAGGCTTTTTCACAGTTTGTTATTAATAGAGATGCTTAAACATAACTGTATCACAGTGTCCTTGTAGAAGTGCTTTATATCTGAAATACACAGTAGTCTCATGATTGTAAAAATTAACTAAGTATGTGTATGAGTTAAGGCACATTTGATGCATTTGTATACGCTTTCAAGCATTTTAAATCTCAGTCTGTTGCGCTTTGCCTTCATCGTCTATTCATAACGTCCCAAACTAAAATCAGAAAAAGGCAGCCTGCATTTTCATACTTTATAGCCTTTTTTGAAGGATGAAATCCGGAAAATTAACACATTCAGAAACTAACCTCCATTCCTATCCTGGTACAACCTCTCCACTGTATTTATCTCCCCCCTTTCTTGTCAATGTTTGTGTCACCATCTCTGTAACCCCCTCAGACCCTTGGCTGTATCCAATCACACACCTTAGGTGTGTAGATTAGCTGTGCTGCACTGCACTGTGAACACAGTAGTGGGCTGGCTGCAAGCATTTAAAATGCAAATAGGTCAACACTGGGACCGGCTCCGGCAGTCTCTCACCTGCTGTGTCTGTGTGTCTGCATGTGTGTGTGTGTGCAGACAGGACTGTGTGTGTACTGGCAGGGGAAAGTAGAAAGAGTTTAGACTGACTCCAGCTCTACGCCATATGTAATTTAGTGTGTTTGTACAGGCAAAATAGCAGTTTTGTGTCCAAAATGAAGTGCTGCACTGGGCTGGGTATAGGATACCTCTTGTAAGTTCCTCTACCTGGTTTTGACACCAATAAATAAACAGTTCTCTAAGGGAAATCTGTTCTAATGGAGCATTTATAGTAATGTGGCTTATATTGCTGTATTCAACCTCAGTAACCAGCTTTTCTAAGACTCCAAATAAGATTTATGAAAAGTTACTGCTAGCTCAATAAAGGCAAAGGGAAATGTGAAGATATTTATTTCATTGTGTTCGTGACCTATATATTATATGATCAAACCATGCAGGAAAAATAATATGACCAGACTCAAAAGTGAACACATATCTTTAAAAATATTTAGGTACATATTCTTCTCTCTCGAACTACTGTAAGGTGTTGTTCTATAATAACTGCAGACTTACAGTATATAGCCTAGTGTGTCATCTTTTGATTTATTAAAGATCTGAACACATGCTTTGCAATAAAACCCAATAAAAAACACCATTAACAATAACTGGAGTAAAGCATAGTACAAAAACACATGGCAGTACAGTGTTTCCCCTTGGATGGAGTCATAGCAGCGGTGCTAAGGCACGCGAGCCCAGCAAAATGTGAGCGCGGAGCGCGTGGATTTTTTTAGTGTGTGCACATGCGAAGTGCGCCCAGCCAATATGTTTCTACAGTATGTGTCTGCCAGCACAAGAAAGGCTCTTGAGGCTCTACAGGTGTATTTTGCCAAATCACCTTTATTGAACATACAGTAACACAAATACTACAAATCCACATAACAAACAATCAAAATAAAATCTATGCAATTTAATTATTTTAACCTGCTTTATTTGGGGGTGGACCTCACGGGAAGATTTTTTTTTAAATGTTGAAGTGAAATGCATCCATCTGGTGCACTTTGAGCACAAAATGAATTTATGGATACAGCTCTCAACACTCATATGAAAGGGAGCTGTATACTTTTCAATAATCCAAACATCTTTAGAATATGATCACAACCAATAACAAATCATTTAAACTTGTTTATTCTTATCTTATGTTACCTAGTTAGTATTCTTTCTTTTTATTTATGCATATTTTACTAATCACTCCCCCTTTAAAAAAAATGTTTTTACTGTCCTGTATAGTACACATTGGAATGATTTCTTACTTTATTTTTTACAACTATATTAAATAGATAAAGGTGTGCTTTCTCTAGCTCTCTCGCTCTCTCGCTCGCTCACAGAGGCTGTGTGTTCCTCCGTGGCGATGACGCGAGCGCCACGTATTATTATTTTAATGTATAAAAGCCGCTGAATGTATCATGGGACATTCTACCGAATTAGTACAAAGTGCGGTCCCACAACAAGAAAAACTATTTAACAAAACAATTAAGTATTCAGACATATATATTTACTAAGAATATGTTATGGTCTATTTAAACACAAGGCATTAAATGATATAGTGATAAGCTTAATATATATAAAAACATCATTTATAGGGTACTTTCTATTGGGAAGTCTACATTTAAATTTCTGTAAATAACACTTAAAACATTTTTTTAAATTGTGTTCAATGGTGTATTTAGAAGATCTTTATGATTACATTCAAACAGAAGTTGGAATATTTAGATTTATTGTGGGTATCATTTTTTAATAAAAAAACTATACTCAAAAAATCATGTCCCCAGTTTTCATGTCACCACCGAAACACAAGGGGTTTTAGTCCAATGGCTGAGCCTGGTTTTTAGCCACACCCCTGCATTTTTGACAAGGCAGTGACACTGCATCCCTGTCCCTCATGGCTGAATGGCAAGTAGCTATATCCCATACTTTTGATATAAATCTGTTCCAAAATCAGAAAATTGGCTTGTAACCTTAAGAATTGTCACTACCGAACACATATTATCTTCAATTAAGTAAACTTTTTCTGGGTTTTATGCAAAGTATTAGGTTTTTACCATAGACTGTATATATAAAGGTTTTTACGTGTGTAAACCTCTTCAAAAACGTGTATGCTAGCCATGTACTTGCTAGCATTCTTTAGTTATGCTCAATTTTAGCTAGAATCATCACTACCGAAACAGTCACTACCGGAACATATGCTTAAGTTTCGGTAATTGACATGAACATTTCGGTTGTGACAAAATGGAATGGTAAGCATAGTTTTTAAATAAATATGTTTTAAAGTCTGAGAATCAGTGTGTTACTTTAAAGGTATCTTATTATACTATTGTTAGGCATATATTATAGGTCTCAGATATATAAAAAACATGTCTATGAAGTGTTTTGCTCAAAATACCAAACAGATCATGCATTCTAGCCTCATTCCCCTCTATTTCAGCCTGTTACTAAAGTGCTGATTCTGGGTCAGTAGCTTCAAACATTCACACTTCAACATAAGGCATGTTATGAGTTAAGATTAAGCAATACGATTGAGGGAATATGATACAACCTTGAGAACAAAATACTGTGGTCACTACCGAAACAGTGGATGTTTTGTAAAAAATTAAGTATATTGAGTTATCAACTAAAATGATATGATACTGATTGGTTTAATGTATGTTCAATTCCAACAATCATCAACTCTGGAATCAATAGGATCAGTATTATGCATTTTACAAAGAAAGTTTGCATTATGATTTTTATGAATTGTATAAATTGAACTTTGAAATTTGATTACAAATTCACTTTTATTGATTTAATTGTGAAAACCCTCAAGAAATATTTGTTAAAATACTATTTAGAGAAGGGAAGGTAAAACAATCTTAACAGGTTAATATAATACTTTTTTACTACAGTGTATTTACTATGTTTCGGTAGTGACCATTTTTGGTAGAGGAAGGACATTCCAATACAGTCTGAAAATACGATA
The DNA here is from genome assembly GCF_902827165.1 of Trematomus bernacchii. Taxonomy (NCBI): domain Eukaryota; kingdom Metazoa; phylum Chordata; class Actinopteri; order Perciformes; family Nototheniidae; genus Trematomus; species Trematomus bernacchii. The sequence continues at coordinate 12,708,331 of NW_022987803.1, read as the reverse complement.
TAAAAATGTACGGTTCTTTTACTAGATATGTGTAATTTAGATATGGTACAAAATATATATGGACAAAGTTTTGGGAAAAAATATACAACATTTCAAAAAAATTCCAACCTGACTTTGGTCCAATTCGGTAGAATGGCCCATATAGGGGAAACACTGCAGTAGCACGGAGCTCAGTAACAAAAATATGCACAGCACTTTGCCGTTTGGTAAGCAGACTATTTGTATCGGACACAGGCGTACACAGTGGAATCGCAATCATGGACCTGCAATCTGTCTGGGCTAACAGGAAGAATAATGTCAGCGTAGATCACATCGTCTGCGTTCACGACCTAAAGACACACAAAAAAACACTAATAAGGAACAAAAATCACAAAATATTGCTCTGTATGTTCTTGAAAGATAATTAACTTACATTGTTTGTACTGATTGTGTAACAGGACTCATCCACCTGCCGTCTCACTAAAATAAAGATGCACAGAATCATGTTTTGGTTCAATTGTGTTCAAACTACCACAATACATGTTCAGTGATGTACAGACTGGTGTATATTTCTCAAGCATAGTTTTAATTACCTTCATGTTTGGAACAATGAAAACAGAACTTAAAGCATATTTGAAGCCAATGTACGTAAAGTGATTGCCTCAATGACCTCAAAGAACAGTTGTGCAAGGGATCTGTGTTTGTAAGTGATTGTGTATATGTATGTATGGACTAGTCTGTGCTAAGGTATGTGACAAAATGTTACATGGCAGCGCTTTCAAAATACTATTTCCATAGGTTGAGTAAGTTTAGGGGAACTTACTTGTTCTTCTTCTGTTCACAATAAACAATGAAACAAGTGCTGTCAAAACCGCACATCCCACCACTCCAACAGCCAAACCGATTGTGTTCTGGTTTCCACCTGAAAATGAAAATTACCAGTGACGTGCGGTGAGGTTCATGGCTGGTGAGGCACTGACTCTTTCAGAGTCAGATTTACAAATATTATAGCCTATTTTGACCTTAATCGAAATATTCTGTTATTTTCAAAAGCTTTTTTAGTCTGATGCTATGATTAATTTTAAACAGACCGATCAACAAAAGGATACCCAAAATCTAAATATTGGATTGTTCTTTCTAAGTAAGATCCCATTTTCATTACAGTTGTGGTCTTACCTTGACTTGAAGATGAAGTCCATGCTATCCTTCTGGACAACAATCTCTATTACTGTTTTGTAAAAGTCCTCCTTATCTCCCTCTAGTTTCAAAAGTCTAGTTTCTTTGTTGTTTGCGGTAGAATAACAGTAGCAACAAGAACCTGTGGGCTCACGTGCGCCCCCTTCAGTGCGGCAGAGGTTATGGCTGCCTCTCCTGGTGATTTTTTCATTGCCGTTGTATGATGAGACCAACGAGCCTAAATATCATATATACGTGAAATAAGTTATTTAGAGACTATGGATGGCGAGGATAAATGTAATAAAGGGATCTACAAACATTACATTGGTGACCTACAGTGAGATGGGAACAGGCATGCGCTTAGGGCCCGCTTTCCAGACAGTTTCTGTGGGGTGACGCATTCTGAATTGAGGCAGAGCTCATCTGTGCCTCACCTCAGAATGCGTCACCCCACAGTAAATGGCTTGAGCGCGCTCACAAAATAAGTGGCCGCGCTAAATTAGTGCCCGCGCTCCAGCAAGTTACTGTGGGCTTACGAGAGGCAGTGCTCGTGCCTGCCTCACTTCTCATCGCTCCCGTAGCGGAGCTCGGCAAATTTGCTGATTTTGACTATAAAATGCGATTGGAATCATACATAAATCACATTTACACAAGATCAGTGGAGACATTTTATTATTATTATTATTTAGTTTTTCTTTAATTGTTTTTCCGTTACATTGGAGTATGACAGGTGAGGCTCTGCCTCCACTGACTGCACATCGCTGAAAATTACTCATCATCATTTCACAATTCAAATAATGTGTTGTATGGCTGAAACTAGTACACAAAATCCTCATCTAACCTTAAAGGAAGAGTTTGAGAATTATTTTGAAATTGATACCATTTTCACGACAGTGCGCTTAATATAAAGCTAAAGCTAACAGGCAGTTAGCTTAGCTAACCTTGTAAGACAGGAAACAGCTAGTTTGGTTTTGTCAAATAACCTACCAGTCAACAACAAGGCTCAACAACTGAAATGGAATATTTCATTACTTTAATATTGTCTTAAAACTATGTGTGAAGGTGAGTGCTTGCGTGCAGTGAGTTTCTGGAGTCTTGTAATTATCCAGAGGTTAGGCTTTTTTATGCTAAACTAAGCTAACTTTCTCGTAGAAAATCATATTTAAATGAGAGTGGTAACAATTTTCTCTTGGCAAGTAAGCGAATAAGTGTGTATCCAAAAAAAACACCCATTTCATATTTAATTTGAAATTAACTGCAAACAGTCGATTTGAATCTTTAAAACTCAATATCATACAAAAACCATGTAGTGCCTTTTAGTTATCTTGTCAGGATTAATAGTTCACATTTTCAGGAATGTTTTTGGGTTATTGAGCTTTATTTATTTAAGTATGTTTTACAAAAAAGTCAATTTGTATATGAGCAATAATTAAAGTCTCAGATTATTACTGTACCTTGATTTTCAGGTTCTAGGTCTATGACAAGACCTCTTCCCCTCCCTTTCGGAGCTACAAAGAAAAAAACATTTGTTATTATTAATAATTTGCATTCAACACCTAGTGGTCTACTGATTACGATAAATCATACTGACCTGGGACTCGGACCCCCAACTCCACTGAAGTCTGGGCCTGTCCATCCACAAACGCTTTGCATTTAAACTTCTTGTTTCCAGGACTTTGAAGGGTGACAGTCAGAGTTATATCACAAGAAGACTCCCTTTTTATTGGTTGTTCTGAGTCCTCTTGTATCTCAGCGCCGGATTCATCCACCCATGTCAGTTTGACCTTGCGATGATGTGTATAGCAATGCCACGGCTCTAAGTAGGTGAAGTAAATGCACCGCAGCGACACTGTTTTGCCAGGCATGAGGATTAACTCTGGGATGGCTGAGGGGGTTGAAAAATGTATTTACTGTTTGTTCATCTCACAGCCTTCTCATTATCAGATGAAGTATACCATATCAACCCACACATCAGTAACACTTTAATCTTGAGAGTACTTACTGTTGAGAGGTGAAAAAACCTCTGGCAATTGTTGGCAGCGATGAAGTCCAACATCCTCCGCTGTGATTTGCAGAGTGCATTTTGAGTCTTCTGATGTAGCTGTTTTGATCCCTCCATCACTGACAATAGCAAAGTAATCACTTGTTTGGCTACTGTTGAACTGCAATACAGGAAAGCAGACTAAACCTTCCTCACATGGAGAAGAACTTTGATAATTCTGTTCAGCAAGTATCAGACCGTCTTCTGCATTTACACCTGGTGAAAGAAAATAAAGAGGGTCAGTTTTTCTCCTAGATATTCCAGATAAGATAATTAAACTATCACGAGATAAGATTGTTTCAATTACCTGTCGTGATTAAAGAAAACAACAGCAGTCTTATGACAAGGTGAGCAGTTCCAGCCATCCTGTATGCAAATCTGTTAGCTGTGAAACATTTGAGATTCACTGTTTGTCAGGTTGTTAGTGCATTTGTCAACAGAAAAAGTCACTTCCTGCGTTTGCCAACATCCTCAACCTGCGTATGTGGAAAAGCCTAACTGCTATAGGTTTACTTTAAACTGAGTATAATGTTTAACAGGTTTACACATTTAAGAGCTCATGAAAGTCAGGGTTTAGTAATAGTAAATGGGGAAAACTTGCATGCCTTAAGAAGAAAAAATTAACACAAAGGAGTTATTTGGGATCATTGAAAAAAAGGGTCCCATTCTCACAGGAAATGTAAGAAAGCTGTAATGTTCCAAACCTTTTGTTCATCTACAGATAAAAGCATTGATTCTGCAGGATGAAGGAACTACTCTGACATTTTAAAAGACGATATAAAAAGAAGTTTATTGATCAGTACAGACTCTTTTTCTCCCTTTTAAGTCCTGTGAGAGGATATGACCTTAAACAAGATAAATGGATAAATAAAGATGTTAGTAATGAGCAGAGTCCAGCATCGAAGTGCAATCTTATGGGAGATGGTATTTATAATTTCAAGACAACAGCGCTGTATTTTTGAAGTCATACATATTGAAGTTCACTGATCTGGTTAAATTTAAAACGGCACAAATCATGTACAGAGCAAGACATAATCTACTTCCTAGGAAATTAAAAACATTGTTCATAGACCGAGAGGGTGGGTATCATTTGAGAGGAAATCTACATTTTAAACAACTCAAGGTCAGAACAACTCTGAGAAGTATGAGTATAACAATCTGTGGGGTGATTTTATGGAATGGTTTGGAGCAGGAGTTAAAACAAAGCACAAGCATAATTCAGTTTAAAAGGATGTACAGAAACACTTTTTTGGAAAACTATGAGAATGAAGAGAGGTGATTGAAGATGAGAAATTATTGTATATGTATGTATAAATGTAAATGTAAGTAGGAATAACTTGCATAATGACTTAAAGGACAATCATTGATCAAGTAAGGGGTGGGAATTAATAAGCATTTGCTTCCTCCTACTCCCTTTCGGACACATATGATTTTTTTAAATTATTATTATTAATATGAAGACTTTTTTTGTTGAATATATAAATATTATCGTGAATGTGGATAAATACTGTATTTTAACAATACGGTATTCTGTTTTTCACATTTGTTATTTTTGATTTAATCTGTTCGAAATAAAGATTGAAATGAAATGAACAGCGCTGTATATTTCAAATATGTCTTTTGTCTGATTGATATTAAAATAATTTTCAAGGTGATAAGGTATATAAGTAACTAAACTATTTAGTGGTACATTTAGATACAGATACATTGCACAGTGCAGCACCTTTGACCCTTGCACAAGAGGTGACGACTCACAACAGACCTCACAGAGAAAGCATTGTTTAATTTTTTCATTAGTTCTCTTAATAAGACTGATCCTTTGGGATGTTCTTGCAGTTACCACTGAACAACAGCAGAGAGCACTATAGTTTAAACTACAGTTACTGATCCTTTTTCTACACTATTTATAATAAGTTATGTCATTTTGTAGCTCCCTGTGATCCTGTCTCACTGCAAGCTACACTTGAGGTTGGGTTTTTCAAAATGATGCTTCTTTCTGAAAAAAGCTTTTCAAAAGTTACCGTCAGGCAATGTATCTCAAATTGCAATCATCATTTCCTAGATGCCAGTGGCCCATTATTCTGTTTAGTGCTGACAAATTAAACTGCCACCAGCTTCCCTTCAAAGCAACCCAAGAGTTTGATTACTTGTAAATAAATCCCAAAGCTCCTTATTTTCAATTTCTGCAATTTTCATGATCCAGTTAATTTATCCTGACATATAGGATGCTATGCTAACATTACATTGTTGACAGCCTATGCTAACATTACATTGTTGAATGCTTAAATGACCAGATGTATTAATACATCCTTGTTTAGGAGAACAACAGAATATGAGCTCATTACATTTTCATAGCCTTGCACACCAAGATAACTTGGTGCTTCATCCCTGACCGTGACAAAAGCAAACTTTTTATCTGATAATCTTTGTGTACGTTTTTTGCACATCTAGAGTAATTTGTATAATCAAGCTGTATAATACAGTGTAATGTACAATGTAGTTTAGTGTCTTGTATTGAAGCAAACAAGGAGGTGCTTAATACTTTTTATTGAGTCATTTTTGCACATCTTCAGTGACAAATCTAGACAAAAAGGTTGTGTGACTATGTTACAAAAATATCATATACGTATGTCTTAGTTCTTTTGGTAAAAATCTCCTCAGCAAATCCAACTGATCAAATAGAGACTTTAAAATTGCTTAAACTCGGACATTCAGGGAACCACACAACAACCTTAGAATGAAAAATATATGTTATACGTTTAAATATATATATTTACATCAACACTTCGACACAATCTCACATTAATAGTTACATCCTTCACATATTGCATCAGCTGGACTACACGTTAGCTGTCGAATCACCACGTTTCAGATGTAATCCACTTTACAGTCAGAGGGAACAGTCGCTGTTCAAGAGGTGGAATTATTGATTTAACTTCAACAACAAAAAACATACCAGAAATGTCCCTTTGCACTTTCATTTCTCCTCATCGCCCACAAACCAGTCTACAGCCATGGAGATGTTCAAGTTTCTCAGCAGCATTGTACAATTCAAACATTTTAATTTAAGCAAGAAATCTTTTTTATCCTTCCCGTGCGAGTACAGGTGTGTTACATTCAAAGTACTGAAAGTGCATCCGTGACTTCCTGTTCTCTAACAGCCTTTCAAAGATAGTCTTCACACACACACAACAGTAGTATGACTTGTTAAGTTAACAACAAGAGAGTTTCAGTAGCACCTACGATTTACAGCCAATACATTAGCATTTTAGTAGGGGAGCAACTACGATTTTTAACAGATTTTCAACATTCAGGCATAAATAACAGAAAAATAAACATACATGATACGGACCACACACATGCAGAAAGCAAACAAGGCCCACTCATTAACAATCTCTTAACATTATTAAGCTAATATACTAACTCGGAAAATAAATAAGCTGCAATAAAGCCCCAATCCAGAGGGGGAGGTACACCAAAGAAAAAATACCTTTTATCTTTATCTTCTAAAAATGTAAATAAAACGAAAATAAAGTGATAATGGTCTTACTAAATGAATTAGACATTTAGAAATCCCCTAGCAGTTTAAAAAGCTTTGAAAAAAGAACTGAAATGTATAAAAATGAAACAACATAATGGAACACGTGAGGTGCAACATGTATCCTGTTTCACTTCTGGATCAGGCCTTTAAAGCAGAAGCAAAGTTAAAGTGATAAATAAACTTCACATTGTTTGGTAAAACCTCAAATGCAATACAGACAAACAAACAAAAGGCCATCTCAAAATCCTGCTACGCACACTTCAGTCCCTTCAATTTCAGTGAAAATTGGGTACTGACGTGCGCTGCATCGAGTAATAGTGCTTTAGTGGGGATTAGATTGTAGCTGCTATTCATTTGGTTTAAAAGCACACAAAAGTGATAAGTTCCGCGCAAAAAAGCTCCATCTCTCTCTCGGCTCTCCACAGGATATAATTCAGTCACAAACAGGTGCTTCAGCTTCAACAAAATACAATTATTCATATTATAAGGCAGGGAAAATGTTTCCAATAAACATTAATAAAAGACAATGATATAAACACAGGTGCAGTTAAATATATATATAGAGATATCAACCTTCAGTGCACACGCTACCTAGCCACACCCTCACTTTTGTGGCTCAGTAACAAGTCTGGATCAGTGTAATACGAGAGATTTGTAAAACTGCTGCAAAATAACTTCATTTCTTATTAGAGGTAACACGTTTACAACTCTGCATCGTCAGAGGCGAGACTGAAACTGAGAAAGATAAATATACACTTATTTTCCTTTGTTTCCTTTTTAAAATGACAGACTGTTTTTGACTTACAATTGGGAATGACTGGTCTGTTGTGAGACTTAGTAACAGTAATAACCTTTTTTTTTAATGTTTGTTTCTTCTTTCCATTCTCTAGTAAAGTGCCCATGTTGAGACTTTTTGTGCAATCACAGGCTGGAGGGGTGGGCCTGCTGCTGAAGCTGCGCCTGGTGACCCGTCGGGGCCAACTCGCAGTCTTTAGATCCTTGCCCCTCCCCCCGGGAGTACATGAGGATGAGGGTGACGGTGGCGAAAGTGGTTGCGTTGACGGGGAAGGCTCTCAGCAGCGTGGAGGTGAGGCCTCGTGTGAACACCACGTAGCCCTCTCTCCTGACGCTCTGCCGCACACAGTCGGCGATGCTGCTGTATCGGTACACCCCCCCCACCCCGTCCGCCTGCAGCCGCGATTTGATCACATCCACGGGATAGGTGGACAGCCAGGAGGCGATGCCAGCCATGCCCCCTGCGAACAGCAGTTTGGGGATCATGAAGCGGTCATCTGGCTCACACCCGAGTCCACGCGTCAGCACGTCGTAGGCCAGGAAGTACACCCCGAAGCCGGGCGTCTCGCGGATCAGTGTGGTGACCATGCCTCTGTTCACGCCCCGCAGACCCTCTCGGTTGTAGATGCGTACCAAGCAGTCCAGGGAATTCTTGTACAACTTCCTGGAGGACTTCTTCTCTCCAGTACCCTGCAGCTGCAGCCGGGTTTTAGCCAGCTCCATGGGGCAGCAGATGACACACTGGATGGCGCCCGCTGCTGCGCCCGCCAGGAACTGGTTCATCGGGGTGTCGTGTCCCAGCAGACGCATGGTGTTCCCCTGGACTCCAAACACTATGGCGTTGATGAATGTGAGGCCCATCATGGGGGATCCGATGCCTTTGTACAAACCAAATAACTGTGCAGGGTCAGAGACATCGTATTAGACAACATGTGTTTACACAACCAAAATCTTAAAAAAACAACTAACTGTAGGGTCTCTAGATTAAATGCAACAGTTGTCTTTCACTTACATTACTCAGTTAATGGATAAAACACTGGTTTAATAATTGTTGAGGTCATATTTGGCAAAAGAACATTGCTTATCATGCAATGTTTTCAGAGCATGGCTCCAATGCTAAAACTAATAGAAATAGAATCATAAAAATACGGGTTGTGCACGTGTAAAACTCTGACATGTTTTACTGTGTTCCTATGTCAAAAAACTTGCAGATGAAATCTAGCAGAATATGTTCAAGTGTAAACAACACATGTAGCCTACTTCATCGAACAATTTCTGTCTTTCTGTAATAAAGGTGCCTGCAGTAAACGTGAACAAAATGACCTGAAGCTTCCAAAGCAAAGATCCTGAGAAACGCTGCTCCTTCAGTTTACCTTGTCACAAAATATGTTTTTCACCACCACCATTCAACAGCTCCTAATAGATATTCTGACATTTGGAATAGAAAATCCTGTGATGTAAATATACTCCCTGGGCTAAAAATAACTGATCTAATTGTTAACAAAAAGAAAAAGATCACAATGTTAACACCGAAAGTGACATTTTTTTAAAACGGGAAAATCAAAGGACAAGTCTGAACCCCCACCTAGAGTATCCAAGTATCCCACACTTAGGCCTCACTAATTAAAGTTCCGTCTTAAAATGAAGAGTGACATAACTCTGCTCTCAGTTCACTCTGACCTCACTACCTTTAAACAAGTAGAGGCCACAAAGATAGATTATGTCTAATATAAGTTAGCTGACCTAGAAGACACTGTGTATATAACCTAACCATAGATACTTATCCGTTATATTACAGCACGCATTAGAATTAGATTAGCATGGGAAATAAAACCACGTACCGTCTCCTGCCGAATGATGGACTGGAAACAGTGAAAGGTCCCACGGTACAGAGGCTTGTCCACACTCTGGACCTGCAGCCTCACCTGGAAAACAAGAAACATCAGTCTGTTAAAGCCAGAAAAAACACAGGTATACATACATATGTTTAAAGGTACAGAGTATAGCCTAAAAAGGCTTGTTATATAACTCGGTAATAATAAACAGTATTCTGATCAAGAAAAAAAGCACTTGGCCCACCTTAACCGTGTCAAATGGGTGTCCAACCAAGACTCCAGCAGCCCCTGCAGACAAGAGAAACAACATATTTAATCACAATAAATTGTACAAAAATAGACGTAATGATCATTTTAACATCATTTTCATAAAAGAATACTAAAACTATTATGGTCATTTTTACATCATTTACATTTTCATAAAGACAATAACAAATGGTTATGATTTAAGGATTGGTACCAAATAAAGATATTTGTTTAAGTCTGTAGAATATGGTTTGTTGTCAAGCACTCAAATATTTGATTAAAAATGTTATTTTGACAAACATTGCAGCCTGAATTATTAATTATTTGCCTCATGCAATTTAAAAAGAGCAATTATGCCCACATTTGGATTAATTGTTCAGCCCTAATGGACACATTCATTCAATCAAATAGTTCAATTTTTGTTAATAAATTAATGACACCACAATTTAAAAAAAAAGTCTATTAGGCTTCAATCTTTATAATCATCAACACAGTAGGTGCCCAATGTTATCATAACCATAAAGCAAAACTTGTGGGAGTTAAATACAAAGGTGTTTCAGATATTCAAGCACACACTAACACTGGTTGTTTTGCACATCTGTCACTAAGCGTAATGTTATTTACTGCCAGCTCTGCCTTTTTACACACAGTCCAATCCTCTGCTAAGTCTTTATAATGCTTTATAACACTTTTTCTGATAACTTTAGCACAAACACATCAGGCCTGTTTAGTTCTTGGCCTATTTGACTCGTGTTTGAAGGCCAAACCTCTTGCTGCTGGCACTGTTGTGTAATTTTAGAGCGTTCCACCATCTCCTCCAGGGTAACACTATATTATCACCCTCTAAACTTTATTTGGAGCGCCTGTAAAAGTTACATAAGCTGTGCTTGTGAATCACATGCCCAAGTTCTGATGCCAGATTGGGCTTCTGATCTCAGTCTACATTGAAACTTGATTACAGTTCCTGGAAAGGCCACAAACAACATTAGGCTTTAACCACAAAACAAACAAAGAATCTGAACTCAATCCAAAATAGGACAGCATTTGGGTTTTACAGGCAATGTGACGATCTAAATTTGCCTTAATTGAGATATTTTGCCAACAGTTTCATTTAGCTACTGGCCCACTGTGTCACAACAGTAAACAAACCACAGGAAGCTTATCCGTCATAAGCACCTGCTTTTTCACCTGATTTATTTGTGAAAAGGGCCAATCAGGAATGAGTCCCAACTGTAATCCAGGAAAAGAACACAAGCAGGCGTGGGTTTGACACAATGCTGATCGGTCATTGACCTCATTGCACTGCTCTGATCCCAGTGCTGGGAAAACAACCGGACGAGGGTGTTTAATCATAGCTGCTAAAACTGTTTTATTTAGTGTGTCACGAGCCAGCTTTGAATGCCAAAGCAAGCTGGTTTAAATGTCAACATCAGTGGTTTCAAATGTAAAGCTTTCGTTTTGACCAAAACAAGAACAAAGTGATCCTTAGTCAGCAGCAGCAAGCTTCCCATTTCCCTGAATTGTACCACACTGAGAGGGGTGGGATGTGCCAGGAAAGTCAGTGTTAAGGAAAGAAAGCACAGGATTGATCTGCGGTTTGGGGGTGTGTAGATTCACGTCATCTGCATATGGTGTGTGGAAACTTTAAACAGCCAAGCCATCTTAGCGTTAAAGCTCAGGTTGCACTTATGTAGTGTTTGCATGCTTGAGATTCTCAACAGGGTGTCCAAGTGGAGGGACACCAGGGAGAAATGCAGAAGGTTGGAGCATCCTTGGTTAGCAAGCACCTGTTTTTCCCATGTTAATCCTGTTGGAAATATCAGATACCTTTACATTCTGTATTCAAAAGTGTGTAACATAACTATGTATTAAGTGTTTTGCTATTAAAAACACTACTGTAGGACAACAAGGAAAATGTTCACAGGAAGTGAGCTCTCCAAAATATTGAGCTTCATATTTTCATCCTCTACTTGACCCTGGAGGTAAGGCAGAGTCATTTACAGCTTTGCTCAAAGTCAAAGTTTGCAACCAGGTCAAGTACAATCAGAGGAATTTACAACACTTGCTAAAGAATGACTTCCTGTGGTGGAATTTCAAAAATGCACTTGTAATCTTGAGATATAGTCGCATCACAATGGTAGAGATGGTTCATGTGTTTTAACTGTTACAAGAGAATAACAAATTGGTATTTCACTACATATATGTTAATATAATTCCTCACATCAAGGTTGTCAAATGTACTCATCTAACACAATATAAGTGACTCACCTCCGATGCATCCAGCAACGAAGTCCATCGTCGCTCTTCAACGTCCCCTGACAGTAGCGGAAGATGGACTAAATATGACCTACCGCTAACTGAAGAGGCTCTTAACTATTCTACAAAATGTTTTTTCCCAAAGCCTATGACTTTGTTGTGAAACAGACAGTTACAGTCACCAACTGTGTAATCTACCGTTAATAGACTAATTGACACTTTCAGTTAGCGTCTATGTTAGCTAGCGCTGGCTAGCTATGTCCTAGTCCCCCTCTATGACCTGACAACCTACAGAAGCAGCCAATTATATGTAATGTGGGTCGTATTACTAAGCTTGTCCTCTAATTATCCTCACAATACTCTCCTGTTGACCTTCTCAGTGAACTGTTCTGGCGTTTACAGTCAATGCAGACACCCTCACCGCTGAAGCTGTCTATCAAGGAGGTTTATTCTAGCACGCAAGCTAGCGTCGCCGGAAGTAACTAGTAATGGGCCGGAGTTACCGGCCTTGCTAGAGTTTCTATCCAATCCGGATGAAGAGATGTCGCCGACACCCCGCTTCAGACGTAATCCTCGTCACTCATTGGCTGCTCAGCACAATAACTCCCCAATGTTGAAATGCGTCATAAATGCATGTGATGTTTTGCTTTTGAAATCTCCATGAATGTTAGAGGCATTTGTTTCATAATTCAAACGTGTTTGGTTCGATAAATGTATGGAGCACTCATTTCATTATTCATTAATAGGCGGGTTGACAAATTATATCATCTGGTACCTACCCTTCAAATGTTCAGCCAAAAAGGGTTTCAAAAGTAACTTTGTCCTGTAAAGCCTCATATCATATAATATAGTTTGTATCATATCATATCATATCATCAGAAAATTAAGGTTTTGTGTTAATCGTGTAATTGTTGTGTATACATAACAAGTCTACTCTTTAGATGCAGTAAATATTTCGGCTGTCTTCGACAAAAGTCGGGATGAATGTTTGTAGTCGACCCGGCTAGTAGTCCTGTCACGCTACACACGTAACAGCAACATGTATACTCAAGGTTACAGCATGCTGCTAGAGCAAGAATGGGGACTTATCTGACAAGTATCTGTTGGTCGTGCACCGTCTGACAGGATGCATATCAAGGATTTTGTGTCTGGATCCCTTGCAGGTAACATGCTAGCCCTGCCGGTTTCTAATGTAACGTTAGCATAAGCCGGTTGGCTAAATGGCTAGCTACTGTAATAGCATGATGTATGTGTTACGTTGTTAAACATTGTGTGCTTCTCCTCTTATTCATGGTATACCGTGTACACTTAGTAGTGGAATAAGTATGCTAACTGTCATACAGTGTTACTTAAAACGCATGTCGTACATGTTTCATTCATGTACACAGCCTGTGAGCAGTGTTACAGTTAGGCAACAAATCACCACGTTTGACTTTCCTCTCAGTTTAACACATGTTGAAGGGTTGCAGTTACAGCTCATAATCTTTAGGATCGCTGTGTTTCTGTTCTTGTTCTGTGCCCTTGATGCTCCTCTCGTTTCTCTGGAAACACACAGGGGCATGTGGAGTTGCAGTGGGCTACCCTCTGGACACTGTCAAGGTAAACTGCAGTGGCCTCTATTTTAAACACGATGTCAATTTGGCTATGTGATGTGACGAAGGGGAATCATCATATTCCTTATTTTTTTAGGTCCGAATCCAAACCCAGAAACAGTTCACTGGGATATGGCAGTGTGCAGCGGAGACTTTTTCAAAAGAAGGGGTAAGTGGAACCGGTGTAACAAATAGTGCAAGCGTGAGGGTCGACAGGTCCTTTTTAAACAAGTTAATATGTAACAGTTTCTAAAGTGTAACATGTTCACTACACATTTTCAACAACTTTCTCAGACAAACTTTATTCAGGGTATCTGCCCTAGGGCTGAAAATAACGATTACTCCCAATTATTTCTCGATTAACCACTTGGTTATTTGATTAATAAAATGTTAAATTGTAAACAAATTACGACATGCTCAACTGTCATTTTTCCCCACCATTTAGTGATAATAAATTCACTGACATAGTAGATTAAAAATAACAGCAAATATCCACATTTACGAATCAGAGAATTTGGACTTTTACTTGAAAAATATAATATTTGTTGATTGATTTCATTGTTGACAACTAATAGATTAATCTTTGAAGCTCTAATGCTCATTATCAGAGTGAATTTGGACTTGCATTAGCATGAAAAGACAGTTTATAGGCATAAAAAGTGAAGTGATAGATAATAATATAAATATGGTATACATGGCATTTATATAGCGCTGGTCCTGGTGCTAAAAGACACTTTACAAGCAGGTAGAGAAAATAACAGGATCCTAGATGAGGAGGAGCATTCTTAGTTTTCTGCTGCTCTGTGGTTCATCTTTGTTTCCTCTCATTTGTTTCATAAGGTGCATGGCTTCTTCAAAGGCCTGTCCTTACCCATCACTACGATCTCTATGACCTCCTCAGTGGTGTTTGGCACATACCGGAACTGCCTGCAATGTCTAAGTCAGGCGCGAGGAGGTGGTCCAAACACCAAACCAGAGGTCTTCCTGTCAGGCATGTTGGCAGGGATAGCTCAGGTAATGGATACGACTTTACAACCCCCTCTTTTTACAACGTATGTGTATATATGGCAGCTAAAACCCTCAAAAAAACATTTTCCCTTGGTTTCCCTGATGTAGAGAGCCTTGCAGATAGTCTTAGTTGTTCACATTTTGAGATATCCTCCTCTAATTCCTACTGTTGCATCTCTGTTTATCTGCCTCCAACAGTCGTCCGTGATGTCTCCAGGTGACATAGTAAAAGTGCGTCTGCAGTGTCAGACGGAGTCCAAGCGAGGCGGTACCAACATGCCCAAACCAAGGTACCGCGGCCCAGTCCACTGTCTGCTCAGCATTATTAAAGAGGAAGGGTTCAAGGGGCTCTACAAAGGAGCTCTACCACTCGTGCTAAGAGACGCACCATCTTTCGCCACATACTTTCTGACTTACACAACCATCTGTGAAAAGCTGTCAGACGGCAGCAAGAAAAGACCAGGTGAGAGCAGTCAACACCACGTTTATATCCACAAAAGGCTTATTTTTGTATTTTAATCTTTTATGCTCATCTCAAGATTCAAGGCTTTATTGCTTTTATGTGCACATTAGCTACAGTGTAGATATGGCAATGAAAAACTTAAGTCACATGCTCCTCCAACAGTGCAACATGAATATATATATATATATATATATATATATATATATATATATATATATATATATATATATATATATATATATATGTATGTATAGGACATAAAATAAATAAAACAGATAAAATAGTGCAAGAGAATGTTTTGAGATGTGCAAAAATTTAAATACAAATAAAATAGAAATAGTGCAAAAGAGTCTATATACAAGTATATATATACTTTGTTACAAGTCATGTGATGATTTTTGTTGTTTATTCACATGGTCACATTCAATAACTTGAATGAAGTCATTCCTGATTATTGAATGATTCATTCACAGCTCTTCTTCTTATCAGCGTCAGTCATCATGTTGTATCACAATCTAAATTGAGAGTGATGCAATAGCTGTAAACTAGCTCATAAACTAAAGCATACTCATCCCTTAACAGTGCATTACCTACAGGAAATGGGAGTTGGCAAGACCCTAGTTTGAAGAAGCAGATAAGACTAATGGCACGGGAGCAAAGCAACGTTCTGCTGTAAAAAGACAGCAGCAAAACATATTTAGCCACCTAAAAAGACTGTGAACTAAAGCCATTTTATCTATTTATTATATCTATCTGGGTGGCAAAGTCATTGTCAGTGTTCTCTTCAGAGCCATCAGACTTCATTGAGAAAAAAAATCAGGCAAGATTATTGTTTTGACATTAGTTCAGTCAAAAGTCAAAGTCAACTTTATTGTCAATCTTTCAGTTTGTGTGTACAGACAGAGAGATCGAAATACCGTTTCCCACAATCCCGAGGAATACAAAATACAAATATATATAAAAATATCTAAAAAATATTTATATACATATATGTCAGAAAGGGCTGTCTCAGGTTAAAGCGGTTAAATTATTGTTATTATAGCATAAACTGATATTGATTCATTTTAGGTTCATATGATACTGTTTGCTTCTTTGATGATATATATCTTTTGCTAAGTACTTAATACAACCCTACTCCAAAAGATCCAATTGTATCTTTCAGAAATAAAAAAGCAAGATAATGTATCTTTATCTAAATGTCAGTATATTTTCATTTCCTCCAGCTTGGGGTGTTGTGATGCTGGCCGGTGGAATATCAGGAATGGTAGGTTGGACTTTAGGAACGCCCATGGACGTGATCAAAGCCCGGCTGCAGGTGGACGGGGCGCGGGAGACGAAGCACTACAGGGGCTTCTTCCACTGCATCACTGAGACAGCCAGGGTGGAGGGGGCGGGGGTGTTCTTCAAGAGCTTAGGCATCAACTGTCTGCGCGCTTTCCCCGTCAACATGGTGGTGTTCGTCACATACGAGGTTCTCAACGGTTTCCTCCAAACAGGACATGACAGTGTTGAACAACCTCGGTTTGGGTTTGAATAACCTGCCTGCTGGTTCTTCTTGGGTTTTTTATGTTTTCAATGTTTAATTTGGAGGTTTTACATACATAACTGCATAGACTTCTTTGTGAAGGAAATGTATTTTGCAGTGCAGTATTCTATTGGAACCACAATCCGTCTGTTACATTTATGCTTATATGCTTATGGGGTAATTTATCAGTACTACAAGTTGGACCACACACCTCTGACCACTAGATGGCCTCCCTGTCTAACTTGTTTTATCTGTATGTTAATGACAAGAGAACAGTTTGTATAACAGCTTCAGTCTTTAACCAGAAAAGAAGCATGATGTAACCTCAATCGTTTGTAGACTGCTAATACATAAACTATATTTAACTTTAGAATAATTAATGAGCTGCAGCACGCACAATTTAGAGTATGATACCCGTCCAGTTCCTTGCTGCCTGTACTCCGAGTATTTCATTGACCAGTGAAGTGGTATTAGTATTACAATTTTTGGACTGTACTTGAGTATTTCCATTTCCTGCTACTTTCTACCTGTAGCATATAGAATAATACATTTAAACGACAGCCTTTGAAGAATTGTATTTATAATACAAATATAAACACATTTATCATGTATTTTTGTAGTTTTGGATAAGATATGTGAAATTCACAAGCTATCCAAAGTTACTTAATGAACATATAGCAATAATTGTAATTTAAAGTATAACATTTTATTCTGAAAGTGGCTAGTTTCACTTTTTGTACATGATGTATGCTTAGGTCAGTGGAATTTTGTATGCAAGACTGTTACTTTAGGGCAGTGTAGATTATTTCTACACTGTGATATTACTACCTTTACTTTACCAAAACATTTGCGTCCAACACTGTTCATGACTCATTTCCAGCAAAATCACAAAACTGGACAATCTCAATGCGACTATAATCTTGGAATTTAAAACCTTGATTATCTGGATTAATGAGAGGATTAATTGATAATCACGTAATGTTTATTTATCATTGTTATACACTACAACTGCTGAACTGCTGTTAATGAAAATAAATGCTCAAAACAAGATGTCTCTTATTGAAAATGGAGCATACCTGTAAACATACTTGTTTTATTCCATCTTAACTTGTGGCATGATAAGGGAATATATCTGTTCTCAGAGTGGGGGAAACTGTAAAATCACAGTTCCTCTATCAGGGGGAAACACGTGAATCATATTTTCTGAGATTTTATTTGTGTGAGTGTCATGAAAATGCTATTTGTGCCTTCCACAATAAATGAAGTCGGTATTAACCAGTGTTTTATTACTGCTCATTACTAACCCAACACATGCCTTAACTAACCCTAAACCACTAATACCAGGTAAAGCAGACACTGCAGAAATGTGTCCTGTATGATTTAACCGTTCTGTGGGTTTGTACCACCATCTAGTGTTGGAGTTTGACACCATCTTGGCAATGTCATTCACATTGGTGTCTGCAAACTTAATTCAATTTCACAGCCTTGGCCCCAGCTGTTTCAAACCTTTTTTTCAGCTTTTTCTTCCTCTTATTGTTGTCCATTTAAATAAGGTATGTCTGTATTTATTTATCTGTGCGTTGTCTCTCTTGATCTATTTAATCATATTGTTGTCAAATAGAAATGTATGCAATTTACTTTGATTTGTTTCTATGCAATCTTGATCCAAAATGCACTGTACAATGTCAATTGTTTAATAGCGAGTACCTTCATCTTGTGCAATCTATTATTTTAAAGATTATGCAAATATTGACAGTATCATTTTTTACTTTTAGACTTTTTGTCTATGTGAGTTTGAAGGTATCAGAAGCATCCAATGGCAAATGAGTTTATTGCAACAGCCGAAAAGTATTTGTTAAATGACAAAATGATGGCTAAATAGCAAAGAATAGATACTTTTTTAAATGAAAAGCTAAACTTTTACTGCAGGAATGTGAGAGCATTTTGTCGAAAGAATTTTCAAAAGTTGTCTTTAATAAATTCACAACAGTTGAATGGAAACTATTGCTTCCCCAGATCTGGACAAATTATCTGAAGTGTATTAAAATAAATCACAACTTAATCCTTACATTGGTCTGGTGTGCAAAGGATTTAGAGAAGATTTAAAAAAGTGCAGGCAGGAATATCCATCTGCCTGGAATTCACACAAATGTTTTGAAATGTGTCTTGAAAGCAGCAGTAACCTCTTTCCACATTTTACATAAGAGGGGACAAACAAGCCTATTGTTTAAGGAAATAATTAACCGAATCAGATTATCCTACAAGCAAAATCAAGTGTAATCCAGGAAACCGTTTAAGATCCGATTGAATGAACACGCCAACGCTCTGTCAAGCCCACAGACATTATTACTCCGTCTCTCTGTCATTGTTACTGACAAACCTAAACTGTGTGAGATATGTGTTAGATTCATGTTTTCATCTGTTGAACATGTGTAATTGGCTCGTGGTTATCCCACCATGGGTGCAATAAAGCCCAATTATAAAGAACTCAACTGTGATGATTTATTTGCTTTACGAATAACAGATTTACTCAATGGATGAAGTCATGGGTTAGAGCCCCAGGAGATCACTTCTCAGTCAGTTCTGCTGCAAGATTAGGATCAAATGCTGCAAACACGAACAAACTAAAGAGAAAAGGAGTGTCTATTATTGTTGTTGATGTGCATGTGGTAATCGATAGGTCTTCAACATACTTCACAATCTTCTCAACGGACTGCATAACTTGTTTTATAACTTCTACAGACATTAGTCAGGATTAATTAGTTCAAGTGACCCAACAGCATAACTGGAAAAGTTTACCGCCTTTAATCTACAAGGGTTGACCATTTGGCCTTACATAAAACACTTGCTGAATTTGAATGCCCTCCATTTGGGTTCCACGCTAGTGCGGGTCAGGCTTTTTTCACAATCGGATACTTGCTGAAATTCTAGGAATTGCTGACTGTACTGTGAAACAAGAAAACGGCTCAATGTTGCCTTTGTTAGCTGCTTTTAATTAAACCCTGCATGTCTTTTCCCCCTTATGCAACAACAAGCCACAAGTATGCAAGCACTCACAGATCACATTGAATAAAGTTACAGGCCGGTTGTGAAATGGCTAGAGTTTCCAATTAACTTCTAACATGTTTGCAATGCGTCTATGTTGTTGTGTTTGTGCTCACCATATCCCCCTGGGGTTAAAAGGAAAGCTATTCAAGAGACAGTGTTTGTCAGTGATGAAAATAGATCTTCTTCAGACCTGTATTATTGCATTTCGGTATCTTGGATGATCTTCAGACAACTTAAATAGGTTTGAGAACAAGATTAGTACCACTTCTGTAACACACATACGACCGATTATTATCCCAGTGGTGAATACTGTGTTGCATTTTAATAAGCAAATCAGTGGGATGAGTTCTAGCGCATGACTCACATCAGAAGAGCCTTTCTTGTCTTTCAACTGAATCACAGTATATGTTTCTGTGGCTTGTGTTCAGGAATAGAAGCCCATCAGTCGCCCCTTATTATTACGCTCTGGTGATATATTACAAATTCATTAGGATTGTTTCAAAACACAATCAGGAACTTCCAACGGCTCTCCAAACAAGTACAGACACACATGATAAATCAACCGGTGGAGTTTGTGTGGGTGGCACATTAAAATGAAGGGTGTTCACATAATGTTTAATATGCTTAATTTTGTTGTCAGAATCCTCTGTAACTACCACTTGGGTCCCCATTCAGCAATTGCTGTTTGGGCTATTTTGGGAGCTCTACGCTCCCTTGTTAGTGACGTGTGCTGCTGGGTAAATTTGCAGCTCCGGTGGCCTGGGCCTGCAACCTCAGATGGCATCAATCGGGAAAAACATGTAGGGGTGGGAGGGATGACAGACAAGATGCTGGAGGGAGAGAAACAGAAAACATAAAAAATACAACTATTGAAAGATGACTTGAGGACATGAGTGGGGTTTGAATGAAACTTGAAGAAACTAAAAGAACAAACAGATATAATAAGAATAGGTATTTTTAAGTGAATGTACGGATTGCGTCAGATGAAAGACAAAAGCTGAGGAAGAAATGAACTATAATAATGACTTAAATGTACTGTTTATAGCGCCTTTCATAAACCCAAGGACTCTTTTTCTTACTGATGACTAACAAGTGTATAGAAAAGTGATAGGTGATGATGAAGGTGGAGGAGTGGGGGCGCTATTGTACTTGATACTAACAAACTGTGGCAAACAGCAGGAAAAAAGGACATACTGAATAAATATTTTTGATGCTCAGTGCAAATTCTGTGATGGTAATGTTTTTGTATTACATTGTTTTCTTTCCTGCATGGAAGACTGCCTAGTAACGAGCAAAAGTGATTGTAAATGGAAGTTTTGTCAGTATGCGATTTAAAGAAAGCCATCACAAATAAATCATCTTTGTCAATCATTGGATGTAAAATAATGTTTAAAAAAATCCAATATAGTTGGTAAGGTTTATCTTTGTGGGAGTCCTAGTGATTATAGCCAGCACACACTGCATAGTTGCTCTTATTAATACAATCACAGATTTTATTTCAAATGTTAGCAAGTAGCCAGTAGCCGCTTGCCATGATCTGCTGTGAAATTAAGTTTAGAAAAACCAATGCAGGATAAGAAACTGTAAAGCATCATCCTTCCTGTTGAGAAGGTCAACAACTTTAATGGTTTACTTTCTCTTCTCCCTCAATGTTCCTATGACGTCTTTCAGCATATCTGAGGTGCTATTAAACAGTAATGATCTATACGTTGAACATACATTCCTAAGACATTCACTCACAGCAGAGCTGGGCCAGTAAACACTCATAAAAGTGATGCAAGGATTCCCCTAGCGCCCTATTCAAATGTCTCAGTACTGAAAATAAGTTAAATAGACATGTTGTGTGGTGTAACATTTGCATACGTCAATGCAACACCTCCATTGTCTTTCCTGTCACATCAAATTCAGCACCATGTCCTCATTTGAATCCCTGGCCCTGAGCCAGCTTTGTGTGGGGACACCCTGTACAGTTTCCTTTCACAACACGTGTACACATTCCAATATGACATGGCCATTTCTACTGATCATAATTCCATTGTTGAGGTCTACTAGAATAGATTTACATTGTTCAATGTTCCAAAATCACATTGGTTTCTCATACAGCATCTCTGTATAGTATGTGTATTCACTCTCTGTCCTAAATGGCTTGTTGGAGCTCCTGACCCCCCTCCCTATGAGCCCACTGTGCTCTGATTGGTCAGCTCGCCCACTCTGTTCTGATGAGTCCACCACCGTTACAGTGGAACATCAGTGTTTATGTGATACAATGGCGTTTGTTAGCAACCAGAAAATGACACCAGTAATGACAAACAGATGACGGCAAAAAACAAACACTGTTTTTCTCGAAATGCCGGAGATTCTTAGAGATGTCCGTGGCTGCCACGTGCACACAGACTGAGGCTCGGTGCGCCCCACGGAATGGTTGAGGACGTCGCTCGCCATTCCCGCGACCTGCTAGGTATGGAGGAACCCGTCTTCTACCTCATGGAGCTGTTTCTTCGGGATATGCGGCTGCATGTCCAGGCTGCCCTAGCTCACGCGGCTAGTGTTGAGCCCCGCGCTTTAGCCGAAGAAGCTAGCCGGTTCTTCCTAGCCGCCCGGCGATTTACCCCTGAGGTGCTGGCCACTATACGCTGCGGCACCTTCCCTGGTGGGGGCACGCCGCCTAGCAGAGGCTCCGGGGCCGCCGCCGCCGCCGCCGCCGCCGCCGCCGACAGCGACTAACGGCCGTCGAGACCGGCTAGCCACGACGGATAACGGCTGGCAGCTAGCGGCTAATGACATCCGACTGTTAGCCCCCTTTTTTTTTTTCTTTTTTTTTTTGTGGTGCCGGAGAGGAGGTTCGATCAGGTCTGGTCGGCCTCATGTGGATCCTCTCACAATTTCGCCCACCTGTTTTTGATTGTGGACAGGACGACCCTTTTGAGCTTTTTCTGGTGCCTGAGAGGAGGTTCGACCATGTCTGGTCGGCCTCGTGTGGACCCTCTCGCTTTTTTACCACCTCCACGGCGGCTTCGGGCGTCGCCCATGCCTTCTTCGGCCTGTGGGTGGCGCGCTTCTGGACCCCGTATCGCCTCGACTCTACGGTTTCGGACGTCGCCCATGCCTTCATCGGCCCGTGGGTGGCGCGCTTCGGGACCCTGTCTGGCCTCTTCCTTCGCCTCGGCAGCAGCTTCGAACGTCGCCCACGCCTTCATCGGCCCGTGGGTGGCGCGCTCCCGGACCCTGCCTGGCCTCTCCTCTGACCGCGGCTCACGGTTCGCCTCGACGGCGGCTTCGGACGGCGCCCCGTCTGACCTCTCCCCTGTCCACGGCTCCTTTCTCCCGGGGATGCTGCTCCTGCCCCCCGGGGACACGGCTCCTTCCTCCCGAGGACTTCATGCCCACCGCCGCTGTGCCTTTGCCTGCGGCTGGGCAGCGCTCCTCCCGGCTGAGGACCACCGGGATATTCACGCCCGTCCCCACGTCGCATCACAGCGACCCTGCTTTCTGCGGCCCCCTGACGGCGGCCCGTTCCGGCCCGCCCCCCACCCCCGGTGGGGATGCCCTCGCCCTCATTAGGGCTCCTACCCTCTCCTGCGGCCCTATTCCGACGGCCTATTCCGACGGCCCGTTCCATGCCCCGGCCCTCGCCTGCGGCCCCGCCCTCCTCGGCCCCTGTGGTGCTTCCTCCCGGACGCGAGGATTGTGTCCATGGTTGAATTCTGGGGGGGCTTGTGTAGTGATCACTGTTTATCATAATTCACTCATGGAACTACAGGTTGGGGGTATTGTTCCGCACGGACACACATGTTGACTGTACCTCCTGTGTACCTACTGTGTGTCCTCCTTTCTCTTCTCCCCTTCTCTTCCCGGACTGCAACCGGACAACATGTGCTTTTCTGCTGCTCAATAAAGCCAACTTTGCACAGCCTCCGACTCCCTTCTCTCGGCACTACAATATATTTTTAAGATCATTGGTATATATATATATATTTGGTTTTATATTGTGATGCAAAACACCCTGTTTGTGTATTCATTAATTGCTTTAAACTTTTTTTTTTTCTTTCATTTAAAATTGGCACCCGATTCAGAGAATCACCCAGCTAATGTTTGCTAGCTAAATAGCTAACTCAACAGCACACTGACAGGGTAATCATAAAACGGCCTCTAGGTTAACTTGTTTTCTGCATGTTAACACTGTGGACATTACTTTTCTTCAGCAGACAGTAGCTAGCAGTTTTCGACAGATACAGCCCACTCAAAAATATATTGTTTCATATAAAACTAATTGATATATATATATTAGCTGTACACTTTACGAATATAATAGTTTTTTATGGACGACTTTATCATTAAATCTCGTCCAACTAATCTTGCTGCTGTCACTCCTCGGCTCTTGGTAGTTCAGGCAATGATCAAACCTGGCAACTCCGGGCTTCCTGGCAGCTGTCAATCAAAGTCCAGTGGCTCCGCCGCAAAGTGTCAGAAACTTTTCACGCGCGCGCAGACAGACTCTGCGAGCGAGTGAGGCTGACACTCCCGCGAGCGAGCAAGAGGGCTGTCTCTCTTGCGAGCGAGCGCATAGCCGCTCGCGGGGGTTTAATCTGCGCGCCAGGGTCATTTTATGCGCGTGCAGTGGCGACTGGTCATTAGGGGCACAGCCCCACCTAGTGTCAGCAGAAAGTATTACACATAATGATTACAAAAAATGGAAAGAGATGCAAAAAAAGAAATAAAAAAATATATAAAATATATTTTAAGGTCATGTTTAATCATCTGATTCGTCTGTACATTGCTGTTTTAGTCTGTGTTCTTCTAATTAGTGTCTACAGTGCCGTTTTGAGCCATGTGGGACAAAACCTGATCATGCCCCACCCTTTCACTGTCAAAGTGAACGGTGACTGTAAAAACTACACTGCGCATGCTCAGAGTATTTTTCAATGTATTGTGTGTGGCAAAAAAAAAAACACCATAGGGGCACAGAGCTGCCATCTCCACCATACGTCATCTCACATCATTCAGAGCTGATTGGCTGTAAGTACGTGTGCCGCGAAAAGTGTGGTGTGTGAAGAGCATGGATGTATAATAAGAGGAGACGAGAGCTGCAGTGACGCGTCCTAAAACCAGGAAGTAAGCTGCAAAAAAGCAATGAGGTTTCTCTATAGGATTTTAGAAAATAGCTTGAAATAAGATCTGTGGGAAACGTACCTGTTAGATAAATGCACGTTTTGTTCAGCCGGATAATATCCACATGTCTACCCTACTTTTATCATTTTCGAATCATAAATCTATCGATTAGATTTATGATAGACTTTTGAAACTACAAGATGATAAGGAGGACTTTTACAAAAAAGTTATAGAATTTTTTGTCCAGAAGGATAGGCAAATGGACTTCATCTTCAAGTCAAGGTAAGACCGCAATTTTTTGAAAATGGGATCTTACTTAGAGAGAACAATTCAATATTTAAATGATAAAATTACATTTTTTGGGTATCCTTTTGTTGAACTGTCTGTTTAAAATTAATCGAAGCATCAGACAAAAAAAGCTTTTGAAAATAATATTATATTTTGGTTTAGGTCAAAATATAAGATTTGTAAACCTGAAGAGTCAGTGCCAGTGCCTCACCAGCCATGAACCTCACTGCACGTCACTGCAGAAGCTTATATATAGACATCTAAGTTTTTTGTGCCCCACCACTTTTGTACATATAAAAACGCCACTGTGCGCGTGTAAAAGCACATTTTTCGCTCGTGAGTAGCTTGTTTTGCGCGCTAGAATATTGACCCAATTCTGGCTCCATACTAGCAGCGCAGTAGAGTTGCAGCATAATAGACCGTTTGTGATGGACTTTTATAGGTAAGACGTTTAAAGACTTATTTTGCGGATATTATCAGCACATCTGAATCAAATTAACATGTGAATTAAAGCATTTTAGTGGATTATCCCCCTCTAAATGAGTAGATTTAGGGAACGATAACAGATTAGGCTAGGATACCGGATAAAGTTAGCAACACACGTTAACCATCATCAGCCTTTTAATTGTAAATTCCGTTCTCTTAATGATCATTTCGTCCAACGTTGTGGAATTAGAGAAAAGGGGCTTCTAAACGTGATTTTATCCAGGGTGGAGGGAGTTAAATATTAGTTAAATATAACATTGGGGCGTGTGATTGTAGTGGGTGGAGGTGGTGAAATTAGGATATCCATTTTGGAGTTCAAGCTAGTATATTATAGTTAACGTTACATAATAATAAGGAAGAGAGCTATTTTTGTGATACATCGCTATTGATATGGATTTAGAGTGCATATTTGAGACTTCTAAACAGTAAACAAAAACGTTACTTATGAGTGAGTGTTTTTAGCAGAGCCATATAATGTCCTTGTGATTCTGTTGATTATCACCTGCCTATATTATGTTGCAGCTCAGCTGATTTTGGATTGATGGCAAAGGGAGAGGGACTTAAGTGAGAGTGAAAACACAAGGTAAGTGTACAATAGGTCAGCAATTTCCCATGCTATAGGTTGCTTTATAGATGTATCCACTGTTCGAAATGGGGGGGAGCCAGCTTTAGGGGGAGCTCCCCTGGAGGCCGACTTTGAGATGAATAGGGGGAGCCCAAAGAAATCGTGCATATTTGTGTCACACAGATTAGAAATGTTGAGTTTCTGTAAATAAAAGTTATTGAAATAAATAATAGTCATTGTTCATTACAGTTTCTGAATATTTTTTTTATATTTGTGAATATTTCTGGGTGTTGCGGCCATCTGTACGTGGCGGCGCTGCACTCAATGGTTACGGCGGCAATGCCGGCGCGGTATTTGAAATGTTCATATTGATATTTGTTTAACTCTGGGTTTGTAATAAAAGATATGGCGAAACGAAAACAGCCAAGCCTCGCAGCTTTTGGATTCACAAGCAAAGAAGCGATGGAGTC
Source organism: Trematomus bernacchii (assembly GCF_902827165.1). NCBI lineage: Eukaryota > Metazoa > Chordata > Actinopteri > Perciformes > Nototheniidae > Trematomus > Trematomus bernacchii. The sequence goes on along the minus strand of NW_022987803.1, from coordinate 12,681,908 downwards.
TAAAAATGACAACGTGAACAGAACAACTTTTAGTTGGCCGGCTGTAAGCGGCGTTAGGGTCGAGTTTGACAGCTTCACACCGAGGGAAAGGCCTGCCGATGCGGAGCCTGAAGAGGCTTCAACAACGGCCACATCCGCCGGCGCCACCTGCACTAGCGAACCTGACGATGCCCATGACCTGCCTTTTAACTGGACACAGAAAAGATGGAGTGAGTGGAATGAAAGGTATCCATGGCTTTTTATAAAAAAAAAAAAATAGCAGAGTGTTTTTATAGCAATTGATCGCATCCGCGCTGCTGCGCCAGTTAACAGAGCGTGCGTGTGACATATTTAGTAGCAGGATGTGCACTGAAAAATAGGGCTCCCCGAAAGCAAATGGGTAATTCGAACACTGGATGTATCTAACCCTTTCTCCTGTCTTTGTCTCCCTCTTTCAGCCCAAGAACCCCAGGGGGATTCAATGGAGCCTGAAGACCTGCAAATGAGACCCACACCCTGCACCTGAGTCTCAACTCCTAGACTTTTGCAAGCCTCTCCCGGTTCCTTATTTTTATTAAACAGACATTAAGCTTCCCAATGGTGTGGTCTTCGTTTTGTGAAAAATATGATTACCTCACATATTTTGTTGCTGTTTTTGTCTTTTGTGATAGTTAAATTGCTCCTGCTGACTTGAGCCAGCCGTTCTTTCCTCCTCTCTGTGCCACCGTACATTCGTACTCCTTTCTCTGAGCGATTGGAGCATCCCCAGGCAGCACAGCAAACCATGGGGGAGACTATATGCCAGGACAGCACAGAGGAAAAGGCAAAGACAAACTGCATGACATGCTATTCAATGTTTATTGAATTCCATGTATTTACAATAGGTGCTTTCACACCGGAATAGTTCCGATAGTTCCTGGGATTTTTTGCGAACCTTTTCACCCCTTTTTAGTCCCTGCTAGCGAGGGGACTTTCCTGGGGAGAAAAAGGTTCCAATTTCTGATTGGCTGGGCGAATTGCAAACTACGCCCCGTAAAATTCTGAAAAGTTTTTGTGAAGCCGCCATTTTATTTGCTGGCATTAGCATTATTAGCATTAGCATTAGCCCAGCGCACCAACGGAGAGAGACTAACTTATGGCAACACAAAAGAAAACATGGCAGCGGTGGAGTGATGAGGAGGTGTCGGCGCTTCTGGCGATTTACTCGGAAGGCTTCAGTAGAAGCAGCTGGGAGTCTTCCCCAACTCCGGGGACTTCCGGCCGGGGATTTCGGGTGGCAGTATACGCCATGAAGTTGTTTGCGGTCTGCCAGTAAACCCAAAGCAGAAGAAGAAGTGACGTCAGCGGCTCCCTCAGGGACTTATTCCGGTGTGAACTCGATTTACTAGATAGTTCCAGGAAATAAAAGTTCCGGGAACTATTCCTGGGAAAAGTACTTGGTGTGAAAGCGCCTAATGGATGTTCCTAAAACCACACATTTAACATCATCATCATGCTGCTGCTGCTAGTCCTTTGGCTCATTGTGCTGTCAGTTGACAATCATTGATAGGCACCTGTCGGTCTCCTGTCCTTTCTGAAAGTCGTCATAAAGATTACATTAGTCATTTAGATTACTTATGTCCTCAATTACCATGGGATTACTGAAAGCACCATGAATTAAAGAAATGGTAGAAATGAATCTAATCAGAATTTTGAAACCTTCCTTCCCATCCCCTCCCTCTAAATATATAAATACACATTAGGATGTGATGCTCCTGACTACAATACAAGTTTATGAAGATAATATTTGTTTTAAAGAATTCAAAGCAATAAACAACAGCAACAGGCTCTTTAATCAAGGCAACGTTAGCCTAACATGTATATGTTAACAAGGCAGGTAAGATAGCTGTTCACACTATCTATGTATATTTTCAACTTTTTTAATGCTATTTTATTTCTATTTGAGATTGGATTGTTTATTTCTAGTCTTTTAACTTCTCTAATGTAAAATGCCTTGTCTTTTGCTGCTGCAATAGGCGCGTTCACACCGGAGTACTTTTCCCCGTACTTTTCCCGTTTAGTTCCGTTAGTACCCCTTATGTTGCGTTCACACCAAAAAGAGTACTTAGTGCCGGGAACTTTTACCCCCATTTTTAGTGCCTGCTAGAGAGGTGGTACCAAAAAAGTACCAATTTCTATTGGCTGGGCGAATTGCAAACCACGCCCCGTAAAACTCTGAAAAGTTTTGTGAAGCCGCCATTGTATTTGTGGCATTAGCATTATTAGCATTAGCATTAGCCCCGCGCACCAACGGAGAGAGAATAACTTATGGCAACACAAAAAAAAACATGGGAGCGGTGGAGTGATGAGGAGGTGTCGGCGTTCTGGCGATTTACTCGGAAGGCTTCAGTAGAAGCTGCTGGGTGTCCCAGCAGCTTCTACTGAAGCCAGTCCCCAACTCCGGGGATTTCCGGCCGGGGACTTCCGGCCGGGGACTTCCGGCCGGGGACTTCGGGCGGCAGTATACGCCGTGAAGTTGTTTGCGGCCTGCCAGTAAACCCAAAGCAGAGGAAGACGAAGTGACGTCAGCGGCTCATTTGCGTAATCTTCCCTCAGGGAACTTATTCCGGTGTGAACGCGATTGGTACTTAGTGCCCTGGGGTACTAAGTGCCGGGGCACTAAGTGCCGGCACTAAGTACGGCAAAGTACTTGGTGTGAAAGCGGCTATTGACTTAACTCATGCTTGTACATTGCCCCCGCGTCTCTGCGTTTTGGCCATGTGTCGCACTGGAACACACCGCAAAGACTTCAGCCGACGGCCAAGAAGCACGTACGAACTGCGCATGCGTGAGTGGCAATAACTTTCCTTACCAGCAGGCGGCGGTAGTGTGTATTCGTCATTCAAAAGAGGCAACAACCGGAAGACAGACTGCGTGATAACCGAGAGAAGAAGAACAGACTGCGTGATATAAACAAACAACAAATAGCGTGTGCGTTCCATTTTCACTCTACAATGAGAAGCTCATGGGGCTTTCCCGAACCTGTGTCGAGAGCTGGAGTTAAATGAAATCTCAGATTTGCCTTCTTAATAGTTTGTTTGGGTCCCTCACTTCAGTTTCGCTTCTCATGCACTGATTCGCTAGCTGAACAGCCAATCAGAGTGATTTATTTTGCCGACTGCCTTTGGCCGAAAAGGCGTCGGCATGGCTGAAAAGACACAACGGTGCGGGACACACCAATCTGAGTAGGGCGTGTTGACGCTCATCGTCGGCCAGACGCTCACCGATGGCCAAAATCGGCTTGGTGTGTCCGGGCCTTTAGAGTTTTACTCGCTACAGGGTGTACTTGGAGAGTTTGTGACTTTGCAGACCGTTTACATACATAAAGAGCTACATAACACACAAGGGGACGGGTAATATCCGGAAAAGCATGTCATGGGACCTTTAAACTTTGACACACTTAAAAAACGTTACAGCTACTCATATAAAAATGGATGAGCTTTACATATTTCAAACTATTACAGCACTGAAACATTTTGTTGAACAAATTACATTTTTAATATTTGGTGTGTTACTGAAAGTATATTAGGTATGTGAGTCCAACCCTGTACCATATACATTTTCAGATACATATAATGCCATCTAAATAGTCCTTTTCTCCCCTACATAATGCTGGAATAGATTTTTGACGGTTTGGATGAACATTTCAGCAATTTAACCAAATGTTCGGACCATTATGTATCCGCACTTGACGTCTGTCATGGCAACTAAAGCATACTGATAATTTTAGTAATATAATACTATATTATGCATTATAACACTCATAAATACTCATAATGCCTTATAACAATACTCATGAAACATTTTAAAGCATTCCATAATAATTTATAATGTCAAGTATTATAATATTATATAATCAATGGTCATTTAGCAACAGTTTTTTGCAATGGTCTACAAGTGTACATGTTATAATCTTTATAATTCATTATAGACATAGATAGTCTTACATATATTTATTTGTGAATATGGTTATGTTTAGGTACTCAGAGTATGTGGTTAAGGTTAATAAATAATGGAAAATACAATGCTGATTTGAAGCAGAACACAGGACAAAAACTACAATGTTTCCCTTTCAAGTATTCAAATGAAGCGCTTGCATCACCTCTATTACAGCCTCTTTTGTGCAACACCATGAATGCTTTTGAGTAACAAAATTGTTGCAGGTACGCTTACAATTGATTGGTTGTGGCGTCTCACCCTGACTGCAGGCGTTTTCCCTACCTCCGATTGTGCTGGGGAAATAAACACTTTTCTTTCAGCTAGTTCGGACAACATGTTCTTTACCAGGAGCAGAGGAACATGTAGGTATCTGGCCAAGAGTTTAACCGGAGATAAGCTAAATAATGTAGTGTTTTTATCAGATCAGATGAATGTTGATTGGACCGAGAACAGCACTACCCACATGTCTGTCCACATATTCCATTGGCTTCTTAACCAGGAATCCCTCTAACAGCATTCACAGAGCAAGGGAATTCACAATACACCTCACCTCAATGACTGGATTGAGAAGAGACTTACCAGTAGCTTCTCAATCATCATAATGTAGCAATAACAGGGCACAAGATGTGCCTGACAAAGTTAACTGAATTGAACCACGCAAAGGTCTGCAGAGTGCACGAAACGCGGAGAAAGTGGAACGTTTTTAATGAGCGAGCATGAGAACAGGGAAGGCACGAACAGAGGAAACACGGCAGCAAGCAAAGGAAAAGCAAAGCGTAACTGGAAGGAAAGAGGAGAAGAAGTGAAGGACAGAACAGAAAATAAAAAGGTATCACAATAGGAGAGGGGTGAAGGGAGGTAGCCGCCACGCGGAGCCTTACAGCAGGCTTGATGCCGGCTCATCTCAGCCTACTCAATCTGACAGCCCGGTGCAACGGTGGAGGGTTCAGAGCAGGTCGGCCGCACACAAACACGCAGGAGAGTCTTCCTCTGAAGACACTTTGGCAGAGAAGGAAACACAAAATATTCAAACCATGTGCTGAGACGGATAGAAGCTGTACATAAATTCCACATTTCCCCAGAAAAGTTAGTCTTTGCAACATAAAAGTTTCAAATGTGCTCAGACTCTATAAGATGATGAAATGATTGCATCTTCTCTGCAGTGGAAACTCAGTGAGATCAGATATGTATGTCATGACCTTAAGGTAATGTTGCAAAGTGACAGAAACTTTAGGGATAATTAGCAACATACAAATAAGTATAAAGAGGTTTTCTTTCTTTTTCATTTCCCGCTGATTAATTAAAAACAATTAGCTGGAAGCTTCATTGGATTGTACCATGAGCATGCAGCTCATGCAGACAACTGTGGAATGAAAGGTCACTTGAGTATAATACTGTAGGTAACTCTTGCCTTATTTCCAAAGCATGATTTGGCTGCACTTCAAATTACTTTTGGTACCAGATCTATTTAGTTTTCTACTGCACATCGAACACCAGCTGGTCGTTGAACTGTCAAACTGTAATGACATCCTTTTCATCCGGAGCCTCGCTAAATCCTTTGATAGAAAACTAAACAGAGAATCGTCTGCCCTTTGATAGCCATAGTGTTATTGTAGATAGTGTTGGCTGCCATTTTATGAAATCTGTGTCCAGGATTTTTTTTTAGGTTGCTCGCATATTAAATGATTTTGGGGGCTTGTGCAGGATGTCCCGTGTTGCGCAAGAGAGGATTTTCTCGGAACAATCTGTGGTTGGCTGTGTTTGAACTCTACCTTCTAGTATGGCCTCTGCTGGCTTGAAACCTCAACAAATCTGGTAACAAGGTTATACAACTTGTAACCTTAACCCTAGCCCTGACCCAGCTCTGTGCAGTGGAAATGCAGCATTTGTCAGAGGGATGTAACTCTAATGAGTAATAGTTAACCAAACTATTTTAATTCATGATTAAATAATCCTCAATTGGTGAATACTTCCCTTTTTTACTGTATGATTTAAAGTGTTTTTCCTGACCGATTGAACTGTCTTTGTGAGCAGAACAATTGAAATCCTGATCCAATGTCACATTATCTTTATGTTAATGACTAAACTCTTCAAATGGTAAATGTTATATGTACTGTATGTTGCACAACACCTCTCACAAAGGTCATATTTATTTTACTCTAAGTTGAACTGTCATGTCAGGACTGGTTCTTGTTGTACTGTAATATCTGACTCATAAGGTGAAGCCATACAAAGTGCACAGAAAATGTACACGGCGAACTTTGTTGGTGCCCTGGTACATCGTGACAGGAGCTTAGACAAGTGTCCTTGGCAATAATCACACATTTCAAAGTTTAGTATCAACTAACATAAATGTACTGACTAAACAAACAATCCCTTTATAGGATGGAAGCTAATCACTGTTTGGGCAGAGGTTTGTTCAAAATGCCCAAATCTTAAGTAGCCTAGGCTTCCTGTTAAATAAACAGATTGGAGGTCTGAAGTAATCTCCAACAGCACAGTCCTCTGAGGACAAGGCAACTCAATGTGAATGTTTGTCACATTTATATGAACAAGTGCTACAGACCCAGCTATAAGGACAGCTGAACATGTGTAAACGTCCTTATTCATGCAGTTAAACATTACCGTTTAAGGCTGCAAATAACAAATAGATTGATTAAGCTGCTGTTTATTTTCTATAAAATAATTGAATGGTCTATTGTTATACCTTCAGATGACTGAGAATGAATATTCAATTTACTGTTAGCGAAGACTGAGAAAACCTGAAAGTGTTCACGCTTAAGAAGTTTAAACCATTAAATATCAACCAAGTAAGTGATTAATCGAATGATGATGATGATGATGATGATGATGGTGATGATGATGATGATGATGCTGATGATGATGATGATGATGATGATGATGATGATGATGATGATGATGATGATTTATAAATTAATTAATTAATTGAATCTGCCAAGACAAATCCCGCAGTGCTTCACAACAAAAGACACTGATACAAAAAAAAAGTACTAAAAAATAATAAATAAAAAGTCAGAAATAGCGCTAAAAATGGCAGTACCCAGATGTACCATGATAAAAGTTATACAGTTAAATCGTATTGGAAACATTGAAGTAGCTCTTTAAGTAACTGTAGTTTAGGGTTTGGAGGGTCAGATATTGACATTATGACCTGTATCAGTAGCTCTTTTATTTTTCAAATTCCAAACACCTTGGCAGCGACTTGTCAATCAAAAGTTAAACCCAAAGAACATCCTGCAATATTGTCTTTTTTGCTCTAATCTGTTAATTATTTAGAAAACTAACATATTGCTTTGTTAAAGATCACCTAAAACTTGGAATTTAGATCATAAATTCATTTGAAAACTGTTAACTGAGATATGAAAATCAAGTGAGAACTATGGTCCTTTTCTTATAGACCTTTATACAATCAGACTTTTTGCACCCCAACTGAACCTTTTGAAATAATACAGCTAAAGATAGTTTCCCATTGACTTAACTCATGCTTGTACATTGCCCCCCAAACACCTCACAATAAAAGGGTCCTGGGGTTACATTAGCAGGGGCCTTTCTTTGTTGAGTTCCATGTTCTCCCATGTTCTCTTCTTGGTATCCTGGTTTTCCCCTATAGTCATAAGAAATACAGATAAACTAAATCACAAACGAGCTGAGAACCAAAATGCAACACACGGGAAACCAGGGATAGTCGGTAACTAGCTTTATTATAGGCAAAGGGCTGGTCGGGGACAAACCGGCAGACAGTAGGCAAAGGGCTGGTCGCGGACAGGCGAGGGTTCCAGGAGTAAGCAAGACGGGAGTCGCAGGTACAGACCGGGTCAGGGAGCAGACAAGGCAGAATAATCCAGGGACAGGCAGGGTCAGGAAACAGGCGAGGCAGGCTGGTCAGGGGCAGACAAGGTCGAAACCGGGAGAGCAATCTGGAAGGTAATGCGGGAAAGACTGGCATGCTGCAAAGTACGATCTGGCACTGAGGTGAGAGTGAAGTGGGCCTATATACTAATGGAGCTGATGGGTGTAACAGAGTGAGAGAGAGAAACAGGGTGTGACTACCAGGTGACTAAGGAATGTTAATGCAGAAAATAGTTGAGTGAGGGAGCAGACTGTGACAACTTCATAACGCGGTACTATTATAATGCTATTATAAGACCTTCTGGAAGATTAAAACTAAATCCAGTTCACATCAGTTACGCTTACAGTACACTGCATTAATGTGTGGCTGTAAATACCCTACAGTTCAGCCAAGGGTTATGCAGGGAAACTGTGTCTGTACATATTGTGCAGGGTTACACTCGGGGTGGAAAAAAGGACGAGATGTGGTGGGAGCGCCGGAGGTGTGTGGGGATAGGGGTAGTTCTCTGCACTCACATGAACCCTGTAGTTCCAGTGGAGCTCAATAGGACATTGGGCTTCTTGACAAAGAAGCCTTGTATCATTTTGGAAGACTGCATGAGGCCACGACCTTTTGTTTCCCTCGCCTCAGCTTCACACTCTCACAAAAATGAAAGTCTGTACCAAATTAATTATAGAATATATCAGATATTCTTCAAATACTTCCATTTCCTGGTTGACGCTCAATTATACATTGAAGGCACTAGCAGCACAACTTCTTGTGAGGCTTTCCTGAATTAAAAACCTTTATTTTTAAACAAATGGTTTCCTTTGATTTAAAAACAATTTAATAAAAATGTACCCATTAAGTATTAATTGCTTTAGGTCATTTAGGAGAACATCTATGTATTTTCAGAAAAATTCACAATCTACTGTTTTTGCAAACTTGAGAGGATTTATACTATTATTTCTTATCAAAGGACAGGCAATAATAGGTAAACAATAGAGGTACAACATGTTCATTCTTTAAAATCCCCAACTAATTTATCAAAAGGCCTTTTATAATTGATTGAAATGAAGCCAATTGTTTATTTACCAAACAAACCCAGTGTAACCCAAAGTTCTCATGGCTCATTAAGAACTGTTTTGGACATATGGAAGACGTATGTTGGCACGGATAAAGTGGGACATTCCTTTGGCTTTATCATCAGATAATGGCGCATTGATTATAAATCCAACCTTTGCTCTCTTTTTGTGTCTTGTGGTCCAGTTGACCGACTCAGCGGAGGGAAACTGAACTAAACTCAGTGATGATTTATAGTGTATTTATGCTACATATTTCATTCAGACAATATTGTCGGATAATGGTCACCAGCAGGTATTTTTTATTACATTTATTTAATAATGCTGGACATATCAGATGTTGTAATTGTGGTACATGTTGTACTTTGTTAGGACCCAGGGTTGCTGTAACTGCTCTGGGATTCACTCTGTTGTGTGACACACCTGTGTGGGTGTGTGAAAGGGGTGAAGGCTGATGCCTATCTGTTAAACTCACACACACACAGCTTGCTAGTTTCAAACTGTGTACCATACATCATTCTGTTCAGTAAAGCTCAAACATTCAAGTGAATTAACATCAAGTCAAACACATTTTTCAGTTGAAATATCTCTTTAACAAACCTGTGTGTCATAGTATTTCACACAATCTTTTGTTCAAGCTGCTTTTAGAGTTCATTCAAAAGAGAACACCAATGTATGAAGAATCGTTTTTTTCAGAATCAAAGTCTAAAAAAAAAGCATTTATCTTGAAACAAAAAAAAGATGGTTGCATTCCTAAATAATGGAGCATGCTATTAACTTATTTTGTTACAAATCAGAAATATTCATATAATTTAACATGTGACACAAATATTTGAACAGTCTTCAATTCATTGAAGCTTTCGTCAGTATGCTAAAAAACTAAGAAAGTATTCCCCTCCGGGGGAACAGCTGTGGAAGAAAGCATCCAAATTTAACTGATGTCTCATACATTTCTCGCTTTTCCCGGAAAAGCTAAAGGAAACTTACATTGTTGACAGTACTGCACTGTGGTGGTGACTGGAAAATACATTAAAGTTTCATTTTAAGAATGAGTCAGTCATGCATCATAACGATGCAACTCTGTAGGACTTAATGTGAGCAATAAGAGATGCGAGATACTGCAGTGCCTCATTGTCTGAACCAACAACTTATTTTTCTCTCATCTCTGTCATTGAAATGGAATCTCCCAGAACAGGGGTTTTCAAAGTGTGGGAAGGTGAGCCTCCCCTCAGAGAACATAAGAACAGCCACGCCCCGCCTCCCAATTATTATTGCTATTATTATTATTATTATTGTTGTTGTTGTTGCTATAATGCAGGGGTATTCAATTGCATTTCAAAGAGGTCCAGTAAGAGAACATTTCATTAAATGCTCTGTTTTCGCTGTCTACCTTTCTCTTTTTTGAGCACGCCATTTGAAATTACTCCGACTGTTTCTCTCTTCTTGTCTCGTCTCTGTGTGTGTGTTTGAATCTATCGTGCTGACTCACTGACTGCACCCATTTGATTGGCTGAGTAGCGTCACCTCCTTAAAACATTAAACAACAACTTTTTTAAACCCTTTTATCTTTATGTTTTAAACATTATTTTAAAACATTTTTTACATTTTCAACATCGTGGATAAATCCTTATATGCTCCCGGCAACACACTGAACGTCAACTTTGCCTCCTTATTGCACTCACCCCTACTTTAGTGGGAACAATGAGTCTGCGTCTTTGATGCGCACAGGCGGATGATGCAGGGATGCAATGTAGACAGGAATAAATGCAGATCATCCTCTGGCTGCAGCCTTGACCGGTACTTGCTTTTGATCAAAGTAAGTATTATTACAATTAAAATAAAGGGTGGTGCCGGCCGTCAGCGAACCGAGCCAGCCGCCAACGGCCCGCTGATGACCGGCCGTTCTGTGATTCTCCAGAACACACAGATGGCCAGTCCGACCCTGCCAGGACCGGTCCATGAAAATCCTAGCTTCAAATAATCGTGGTCATACTTATTCCGTTTTCTGCCAGACGCTGTCTCCTCTCTCACTTTAGGTAACTTCACTAAAAATCTATCCATGTTGCCGCTCGCATAAAGTTAGCTGAAATTAACTAGTTCGATTTCACTGTTTCTCGTTATTTTTTTCTCACGCTGCACCTCCCCTGAAGCTCTCTGGCACGGTCCTAACTTCCTGATCCCTAGCTGTGCACAGAGGTGTGGCCCTGCGAGGGAAGTTCCATTAGGGCATTCAATCTAAAGCAATGCTGCAGAAAAGAAGAAGGACTGGGTTGGATGCTGCTTTTTTAAATAGATCTACAGAATGGAGTACCAATGACAGCCCAACCAGCTCACATTACACCCAACCCTAATGATACAAGTAGGGGGGCAACAGTGCAGCAGCTCCATGTTAAGCCCCAGGCCCCATAGGTCGATGTCCAACCACCATGGCACATTTCCCTCCCAGCTCTCCATCCCGAAAGGGGCCCCGTTTAGTTTTTTTCAGATGAGGTGTTACAACCTAGTCAAGTGGAGTGTCCTTCCCTGGGACTACCTTACCTTGGCAGACCGTAACAGGAGTATTTGCCACCAACAACATAACTCTTAAAGTGGCACACAAAAACCTCAACCACGTTAAGGTGGAGGCCTTCGACTCCGCCATCGTTGGCCTCATCTCCAACGAGGATGACAGGGAGTACAGGGAGCTGACGCAGGACTTCACCCTCTGGTGCCAGAGGAACCACCTCCAGCTCAACGCAACGAAGACCAAGGAACTGGTGGTGGATTTCAGACAGCGCCAACACTCCCCCCCGACACCAGTGAACATCCAGGGAGCGGGCATTGAGATTGACGTTATTTTAATGGAAGTTGAGTTTTTGTAGGCTATGGAGAAATTGGTTTTGTGGGTTTATACAAATTCCTACTTGTTGTAGGTATGTACGAACAGTATATTAGAACATCCTGTACTATGACAACTTCCAAATTGAATTACAATGGCAAGTTTCAATTTAAATCAATAATGACCCGCACTTATTATGTACATCACGTTCTCTCGGTTGTTTGCAAGACTAATTTAAAGCTCCCATGTCATGCTTTTCCGGTTATTACCCGTCCCCTTGTGTGTTATGAAGGTTTTTATGCATGTAAACGGTGTGCAGAGTCAAAACCCTCAAAGTACACCCTGTAGCGAGTAAAACTCTAACACAGAAAATACCTCCCCAAAACGCCTCGTTGGAGATACGTCACTGCCCATTTGATTCTTCCGGGTACCGCCTGATGTCATGCGGTACCCGGAACGAAATGGACCAATCCCGAAGAGCTATGGCCACACCAGCAGCGGCGTGTTCCTCCTCCAGAGGTTCGAAGAACTGGCATTTCACAGACGAAAGCTTCCAAAACATTGCCCAGTTTGAGGCCGGATATGCACAGCTTGTTTGGACCGTTTGGAGCAGGGGAAGATCTGGGTATAGATAGATAGATAGATAGATCGTACTTTATTGATCCCAAATTGGGAAATTGTTTTTGTTACAGCAGCATAAAAGGCATTTACAATAAAACAAAATATACAAGAATAGAAATAAAATAAAATAAAATATAAAATAAAATATAAAATATACATGTCAAAATACAAAATAGAAAATATACATACAGATATTATATATATATACAAATATATATATATTCAAAATATATGGAATTATGGAGTATTAAATATGAAACAGATTATGTGTGAGTAAAATGTACAAGGTGGTTTTATTTCTAGAGAAACTATGGAGCAGAGAGTTCTCTTCCAGCCAGAGGTGATTTGTTGTACAGTGATATTGCAGTGGGCAGGAATGTTTTCCAGTATCTGTCCTTGTGACAGGGGAGCTGCAGCAGTCTGTTGGAGAAGGAGCTCCGTTGACTGTCCAGCTGCAGGTGGAGAGGATGGGTGGGGTTATCCATGATGGACAACAGCCTGTTCAGTGTCCTCCTCTCCACCACAGCTTCAAAGGGTTCCAGCTTGATGCCGATGACTGACCCAGCTTTCCTGATCAGTTTATTGATCCTGCAGGTGTCACCGGCTCTGATGCTGCCCCCCCAGCAGACCGCAGCAAAGAAGAGTGCACTAGCCACAACAGACTGATAGAAGATCTCCAGCATCTTACTGCATACGTTGAAGGATCTCAGCTTCCTCAGAAAATAGAGTCTGCTCATCCCCTTCTTGTACACAGCGTCAGTGTTGATCCTCCAGTTCAGCCCATTGTCTAAGTGCACTCCCAGGTACTTGTAGACCTCCACAACTGCCACATCCTCTCCCAGAATGCACAGGGGCAGAGGAGGAGATGTCCTCTTCCTCCTGAAATCAATGACCATCTCTCTGGTCTTGGCCACATTCAAAAGCAGATGATTTCTTCCAGTCCACTCAACAAAATCACCCACCAGCGCTCTGTACTCCTCCTCCCGTCCATCCCTTATACACCCTACCACTGCAGAGTCATCCGAAAACTTCTGCAGGTGGCATGACTCCGAGTTGTATAGAAAGTCAGAGGTGTATAAGGTGAACAGGAAAGGAGACAGCACAGTCCCCTGTGGGGCTCCAATACTACCAACCACCACATCAGACAGCACACTGCCCAGCCGGACGTACTGTGGTCTGTCCGTGAGGTAGTTGGTAATCCAGGAGATGGTGGACGAGTTTACCCTCATAGCCTGCAGCTTGTCACTCAGTAGCCGAGGCTGGATCGTGTTGAATGCACTGGAGAAATCAAAAAAGGTGATTCTCACAGTGCAACCCGATCCATTCAGGTATGAGTGAGCACGCTGCAGCAGGTAAATAATGGCATCGTCCACCCCCAGGTGAGGCTGGTAGGCAAATTGCAGAGGGTCAAGGAATGATCTCACCTGCGGTCTGAGATGGGCCAAGACCAGTCTCTCAAGCACCTTCATCACATGAGATGTGAGTGCTACAGGGCGATAGTCATTGAGCCCAGAAGGAGTTGTCTTTTTAGGGACCGGAACAACGCATGATGTCTTCCACAGCACCGGGATGGTCTCCAAGTGCAGGCTCAGGTTGAATATATACTGGAGAACAGGAGCCAGCTGGCGTGCACAGGTCCTCAGGACCCTGGGGCTGATACCATCAGGGCCAGCAGCCTTGCCTTGGTGGAGTTTTTCCATCTGACTCTGGACCTGTCCTGTGCTCACAGTGAAGCGGGGGGGGGGGCTTGATGGAAGGGGGGATAGAGGGGGGGGGGGCCTGAGGCAAGATGAGCAGAGGGGGGGGGGGGGGTCAGCGGCAATGTGAGCAGAGGGGGGGTGCAGAAGCCAGGCTGGGTGGTGGAGGAGAGGTGTGAAGTGTAGGTGGTGAGCAGAGGGGGGATGTTGACGCCAGGCTGAGAGGAGGAGGTGAGGTGAGAAGAGGAAGTGGAGGAGACAGCAGCGGGCGGAGAGCTAAACCTATTGAAGAAGGTGTTCAGCTCGTTGGCCCTCTCCAGGGTGCCCACAGTCAGTCTGTCTCTCCCTTTGAAGCCAGTGATAGCCTTCATCCCAGCCCAGACATCCCTGCTATTGTTCAGCTGGAGCTTAGTCTCCAGCTTCTTCCTGTACGAATCTCTGCCCCTCCTCAAATTGTCTCTAAGTTGATGCTGGACACTCTTCAGCATTGATTTGTCCCCAGACTTATAAGCTTCCTTTTTCTTATTTAAAAGTGTTTTCAGGTCACTAGTAATCCAGGGTTTATTATTGGGGAAACAGTTGACAGTTTTAGCCGGTAATATTGTTTGTTCACAGAAGTTGATGTATTCTGTGATGCAGTCAGTCATATTATTGATGTCCTCTCCATGTGGCACACAAAGCACGTCCCAGTCAGTGGTCTCGAAGCAGTCCTGTAGAGCCTCATTAGCCCCTGGAGTCCATTTCCTCACAGTCCTGGTGGATACAGGCTGCCTCTGCACCAGTGGGACATATTTAGGAGCCAAAAAGACGAGGTTGTGGTCAGATCTGCCCAGGGGGGGGAGGGCAGTGGCACAATATGCATTCTTGGTATTAGCATATAGAAGATCCAGAGTATTATTTCCCCTGGTGGGGCATTTCACATACTGAGTGAATGTAGGCAGAGATTTGTCCAGTTTTGCACGGTTAAAATCCCCAGTTATTGTTATGAATGCATTTGGGTGAAGAGTTTGGAGTTTGGCCACAGAAGAGTGAATGACGTCACCAGCCACCTCCGCGTCCGCGTTCGGTGGAATATAGACAGCAACTACGATGACAGAATAAAGTTCTCTAGGTAGATAAAATGGACGTAATCCCACAGCTAGCAGTTCAATGTCCGGGCTACAGAAACGCTCCTTCACAGTAACATGTCCAGGATTACACCATCGTTCGTTCACATACAGTGCAATCCCTCCTCCTTTCTTTTTACCGCTCAGAATAACGTCCCTGTCCGCCCGAACACTCGTGAAGCCGGGGAGAGCCGTGTTATTATCCGGGATGAGCGAGTGCAACCAAGTCTCGGTAAAACACATGATGCTACACTCACGGTATTCCCACTGCGTCTTCGTCAGCACGCGGAGCTCGTCCATCTTATTCCCCAAAGACCTCACGTTCCCCATTATGATGGCCGGTACACAGGGTTTGTACCTCATCTTCTTCTTCATCCTCAGCTTGGCCCCAGCTCTGCAGCCACGCTTGAGCCTCCGAAGCTCCTCCGGGATGTCATGCCTGGCTCCGGGCAGCAGCACGGGTCGGCACAGCGCAATCAGCTGCTCACGCGTGTAAACAATGCCATCACTCCTCTGAGCATGGCTCTCCGACACAAAAAGTGAAAAAAGTAGCAGAAGAATGACCAGAAAACGTTCGAAGTAAAACGTGGCCATAGTTCGCTGCAAAACAAAATAAATATCCAAAGAAAAAAGTACAACTAAGAGAATAAAAGTAAACAAAAAGACAAAGAACAATAAAACACCGGGAGCTGCATGCAACAGGCAGCCACCAGCACGGCGCCTTACTTACAACCTGTAAGTTTGCATTGTTATTTGTGTATTTATCAAACAAGACTGTTTAAATGTGTAAACTGTGTTGGACTGCTAAGCCATTGACACAGTGCTAACTGTGCTAACTAAGTTGCTAGAGTTTCCATATATCAACTCTAATATCAGCAGATGGCCTTGCATACATGTATCTCATAGCAGGAGAATGTCTGCATTCACACACAAAATACCTATTGACAGTATACTCCGGGTGATTTGCCGTGCGGTCAGTCGCGAAACGTAATTACATTATAACTGGCGTAGCGTGTATGCAACCGATCTAACACACGGAGCTAGAGCTAGTTTTGGTCGGAAAAACATTTTTGTGATGCTACGTTGCTAGCGTTTAAATATATCAACTACAATGTCAGCAGATGGCCTTACATGTTTGTCATGGCAGGAGAATGTCTGCAGTCACACACACGGAATACTCATACATTATACTCCGGGTGATTTACCGTACATTGTGACAGTACATATACTGCATGTAGCTAACGAGGCTAGCTGTATGCTAGCGCAAAACAATGTATTCATGCAAGTTACATTGTATGGTAGCAGAATACCCGTATACGATTGCAATTATAAACACGTTATTGCTAGCCTAATATGAACCACTAGCTTTTGTTCATAGTAGTTTTATTACACTGCATTATAGTTGCCTTTCCTCCAAGCTAACGTTCATATCGTGTTAGCTACCAAGGTAAACAAAGCTAGGTTAGCATATTAGCAGGCAAGCTGTTCATTACACAACTACTACTAACGAATCTAAAACAACTAAGTTTCTCTAATATTTTGTGATTTGCATTTGATTTCGTCCAGCCAGATCCTGGCGGACAATCCATGACGGGGACGGGACTTCTACTACTACTGAGGCCTCGTGCTAAAAGGCACCGCACCGGCTGTGCGCAGGCAAGATGCGAGGAGGAATGGATGATATACCGTGTGTATATATGTATATTTATGTTCATTTTGTACATTTCTAAAAATAAAGTTTAATGGAAATACTTAGTAGGCCTATCCTTTCTTCCCTGAATTCATATATAGCAAACCATGATTTGATTTCTCATCAAACAGTAGTAGTTTATAACGGGTAAAAATAACTTACTCTTTGTTATGAGCGGCTCGTAGGCCACAACGGAAAGACAAGGAGACATACACGAGTTTACAAAACCACTGCACATTTATTGTGGTAAATGCAGAGATAGGTGGTTGAGAGGATCGCAGAGTTAGTCTTCCTGCAGCCGCTTTGGAGAGAGACAGGGGCCGTCGTGTGACTCCGGGCAGCTGGGCTTAATAGCACCTCGGCTCCGGAGGTGTCCGTGATCGTGCTGATTAGCCTCTTCAGCTCCACCCCATCGTAAGACAAAGGCCCTGGGGCCATCACACTCTTCTATAACAACAGTTAAAAATATATATGTATATAAAATATACGGCTGTACCGACGCCATGATAAGACTGATGTTCCGCTGAGAGCAGCTGCAATATCTGGGGAGCGCCCTGAAATGTTTGTAGACAACTTTAGGGGAAGAAGCAATTTTACCACAACTAAACTGAAAGATTCTCACCTAAACTCTACCTTCAGATCCTGATTTTTATGTTAAAGCTGAATACAAATCGGACATTATTTGTATCCTTTTCAAGTTGCTTTTAGGATTACATAACACGAGGTGCATTAAGCAAATTGAATAATTATAACAACAAAGCCCCTGCTAATATTAAATGGATCCGTAACTGCAACGTTGGGTTTTTGCCTACCACGCAGTACCTACTAATTGCATAAACAATTATTTCACAATTGAAAACTGTGACAGTTGCTGAGTAGGTTATTTTCACAAATAGTGAAGTCAAAATCTTATTTTTTAATTCAGCAACAGATATTTTACACCCAGAAAAGAAAGGCCTCGTTTGCCAGCTGAATATATTCCCATGATATATTTATGTGTGTTTTTCCCATATTTGTATGGCACTCATGGTAACTCATGGTGGATTCCCATAATGGTTTACAACCTGTTGTGAGAGGCATTCCTGCTTTGTAGGTTCCCTTGGGTCAAATGGATGTGGCATGTAGATAAAAACATGTGTATCATCTGGGTCCACATTTCTCTTGAGCAATGAGGCATTTATACTTAAACAGAAAAACCCTCTCTGGGGGCAAAGGTCAAATAGGCAGATAGGCAAGAGTCAAAGTCAGCCATTTCAAATAAGGGAACTCACTGACTCTGGAGTCACCAACTCTACTGATTTGTTTACTATACAGTCTTATTGGTTTTCAATGTTATACTTTTTTCCTATTTTTTGTGAAACACTTCAGGCTCCATCAAAGGCTCTATATCGATGAAACAATTTGAGTTGAGATGGCAGACAGCAGTTTCTGATGACAATCACACTGTGCAATGTATTTCAATTGTACATGCATAAATCACTGTCACGCGACATTATACCTGGATGACAAAGCTTGAAGACTCATGTGGTTTCGAAAGCCTTTTTAAAATATGTATTCAAGAGCAAACTATTAAGTGTCTGTTTTATAGGGAGGAAGTAATACATGAGTAAAGTACACTACTGGATTAACCTGCTTGGTAGCCTCGAGGCAAGAAAGAGCTCATTGGGCCCCATTAACCCCCCCCCCCCCCCCCTTTCCTTCCACTCGCTTTGCATATTAGAATATTATACTTTGCCCTAGTTTTACTGTTTAATTTGATTAAACATTTTAATGACAGTAAGCTCTGGGGCTCGATTAGTAATTCAGTTCAATGAGGGAGTGAGTGGTCTCAGATAGTCTCGGGGTATAAATATCTTTGTAAAAAGTAACGTTTCCTTTCATTTAATTTCAAACCTTTATTTTATGCAGGTGAATCCCATTTGATCTATTTTTCAAGGGAGACCTGCTGCAAGTAGGTTCCACATGAAGACATAAAAACAGAAAATAACAGAACAACAACAAGGACATCACACAGCAAAGTTACAGGGATTACAATTTACATACCTATCGACATGTACAGGTACCAACAGCATCCGATTGTGTAGCATCCAACCAAGCTTTAAAAACATCTAGTGGAACCAGATTGCTCAGTTTACATTCCTTTTGCAG
Organism: Trematomus bernacchii; assembly: GCF_902827165.1. Classification (NCBI taxonomy): domain Eukaryota; kingdom Metazoa; phylum Chordata; class Actinopteri; order Perciformes; family Nototheniidae; genus Trematomus; species Trematomus bernacchii. The sequence goes on along the minus strand of NW_022987803.1, from coordinate 12,662,939 downwards.
ACTGTTCCAAGTTAGTGGAGCTGCGCATCTAAAAGCTTTCTTCCCTAAGACATTCCTAGCACTTTCACATTGACACAATTGGATGTATTTTTACTGAAACAGAGCACAAGCTCAGTAGGAAGAAGATAACTGAGGCTGCTTTCTTGTCTGTCATGTCTATAGACACACCTTTGCTCTTCAATTCAGTTCATCATTGCATCTTGGAAAGATTAGAAATGACTTCCTCAGTAAATCGTCAGTCTGGTCATTGTTTTACTCATTGAAGTTATTGGCTAATATTTGTTAAGAAAAGCGCACAAACACTATATTTTGCAACTTGTTTTTGTATTTTTGTACTGTGCTCATTTGAAACGTTTTCAACACATTACAACTTAACACAATTGTAAAGCAGTGTAGGTCAATTTCATTCAATTTATAACCAATTTTTAAAAACTACTCTGCTCTGGAATCCTTTTTTAAATGTGTTGTCAGTTTTTTTGTTTAGTGTCAGCAACTAGAGTGCACACCGCGGTAGAGTGCAATCTTCAAACTAACTTTACGATGTCCTTAAACATCCCTCAAACTTGTCACATTCTGGTGGTCGAAATATTTCAAATCATTTAAATCAGTAGAGCGATACAATGTGAGACTACATTACATTACATGTTACTTGTTAGACGCTTTTATCCAAAGCGACTTACATACTCAATACTGTGGACAACCCCCACAGGAGCAATTTGGGGTGAAGTGTCTTGCCCAGGGACACAACGACATGCTGACTGCAGTGGGGTTTGAACCTGTGACCCCCTGATCCGAACACCAACGCACTATTCCACTGCGCCACAGCCTCCCACTCCAAGACTACAAATCATTAATAAATGTAGCGCATCATTTCTACTGACGTGTTTACCCTAAAATAGCGTTACATCAGAGGTCCTGAAAAGTGTTTTCCCATCGCTGTTGTTGACTTTTCAGGGTCAGTTCGGGTGAATTGATCGCCCGCTGAGATGACACTGCATGGAAGCCACATCAATAAAGGACATCATCATCAACAAAGGATTTAACACAGGGGTCATTTACCCACTGTTGGCTAAAAAAGTCCATTTAAAGGTTCTTTGAGTGGGGAAAGACCAGCCGAGATAATGGGATACCACTGCAAGCCGAGGCATGTTTTCGAGAGCATGTCCTCATTTCACTATGACACAGTTTAATGACTCCATTGTAAATATGGGAATTGTTCTGGCAGAAGCAGTGAAAAGTGAAACACCCCAGAAAAATACCTCTATAAAACATGCACAGACATATAGTACATATACTTTTTCCTTACTATTTAATTTAATACCGAATACAACTTTTATGTGTTGCTAATATGTAGAAATGTAGAAGAATCCCCATGAAGCGAGGCAATTGGTTAAGCCATCTGCGGAGCGACAGCCAAGAAGAAAGAAGAGGCCGTTAAGGCAAGGACAGGAAAAGAAAGTAAGAGAGGATGTGACTGGACACAAGGAGGAGGAGGAGGAGGAGGAGGAGGAGGAGGAGGAGGAGGAGGAGGAGGAGGAGGAGGAAGAGGAAGAGGAAGAGGAAGAGGAAGAGAGTTGAGAGGAGGACAGAGGACAGGGAAAAAGAGTACTGGAAGAGCAACAGCATGTTCTTTTCGTAAATGATCACAGGTTCTTCATGGATTCAGAGCTGTTGCAGCTGAGCGATCTTCCACACGCCCCCCCCCCCCCCCCCCCCCTCTCCTTATCCATGGTCCATTACATAATAACGGAGAATGGTACATGAACATAAACACAGTAGCTGAACAACAATTAAGATGTCAGCTCACTGTAGATGACCTCAATTGTCTAACGGCTATCTTTTGTTTTGCTTTAACCCTGTTGTTGAAAATGACACAATTAAATCTGTATTCTTCTAGCCAGTGTTTGCAGTTATTGCACAGGGAGGGTTAGTGGTTGGTTGGTTGGTGGAGGAGCATGGGTCCTACAGTGTGGACTGGAACTCAGGGGATCCATAAAGTTCAAACAAGGTGACAGTTGTATAATCAGCAGATGCAAGTGAGCTGAGGTCAAACAGCGATACGTAATAAGCACACGTCTCACATCCTCAGAAGCAGGACTGTCGGCTCCCATCAACATCACAACAGAGCGAGGGCAGAGGGTGTTGTAATGTCTGTTGCATACCATGATTCATCTGTAGCCTTGTTCCCATGACACCTTTTGCGCACTGCTGGAAAAGATTGATATCTGACTATTTTGCAATTTAATTAAGTTATGCTGTAAGCATGTTCAGTTATTATGTAGCAGTGGTGGACTCAGACTGTCTGAGAGGAAGGAGCAAAAATATAAAAAATGGAAAAGCACGCAGGAAATGTTCTTAGATGTAGGGCCTGTTTGGCACTGCATGGTGTTTTCTTCAGTTTAAAGGCACCCTTAATGGGCGTTTTATTGCAATTAACTAAATGCAATTAGGTTTGGGTTGAGTTTGGATTGTTATTTAAAGGGGACCTATCATGCAAAATGCACTTTTGTACGTCTTTTATACATGAATATGTGTCCCCGGTGTTCCAGGGAACTCACCAAGTGTCAGAAAACACAACCCTCTCTATTTTCCTCCATACCCAAATCTCTAAAAAAGGGGCTGCAACGGAACTGATAAAAACTGATCCAGATTTGAACACTTTTCTGACGTCAGTAAAGTGGCGCTACGGCTATTGGGCCAACTCTCCACCTATCAAGGGAATGTGGGGTTGGGCCACAGCCGGCCATTGCCGCTCGAAAGCACTGGAGACGCTGTAGTACATATGCCAGGCCTGTAAGTGGCGCTGTAGTCTGCCACAAAAGCAGCGAAGAAGACTTCCCGCCCATAGTTACCATGGTTACCCTTCTGTTTATTCTCCGCTGTGGCTTTTTTTCTCCCTCCCCGAGGCAAGCGTTTGCTCCCGCTGCTTTAATTCAATGCAATCCCTCCCCATCGAGGCAAGCACTGTAATTCTCTCCGGTTAGTCCACCAGCAGATGACAAACACCCACCTCTCCGCCTCTTCCAAGGAACGAGGGGACCGTGCGGCAGAGTTTCAGTTTCAGTTTCTTTCGCCGGTCAAGATGTCCGTTAAAGTTTAAATCTTCCGGACAAAATTAGAAAAGTGCCGGTCAAAGGTCTTCTTTGTTATTTATTGAGCTTTAAAACAAATGAATAACGACTCTATAGGCCTATAATAATATAATAAAACACGGAGGACGGAGATCTTTTTTTCTCCCCCTCTTGACTTGATCAGAGCACGGCTCCCCTCTCCTGCAGGGGGGCGTGGTCAGCTGCAGCTCACAGAATCAGCCCCGTAGACAGCAAACAGCACATAGAGCGAAATGAGGCATGGCTAAAATGCATGATCTGTTTGGTATTTTGAAAACAGAAATGTATAAATATACCTTATATAGGTATGGCCCTACAATATATCATTTAAATATAGCATGATAGGTGTCCTTTAAGATATTAACTTTTCCTCCTTTATTCGTCCGACAGCAGGAACATGTAGAATGTTACAGCAAATTGACTTTCCATTAAGAAAGTAACATTAAATAGAGAGGCAAGCGCATGTTAACAAAGAAAATCAAATAAGTGCACATCCATGGAACAGAAAATGGTATCAGCATTCTAAAAGGTATGTGAACATAAAGAGTATTGAGGTAGCAGCAGATGTTAACATAGTGTGCAACCTGAACACAACCTCTCTGCACAACAGCTTTGTCCGGCTTTGAAAAATACGCTGTTAGAACAACCACCAGTAAATATGTCCCTACGTAAGTTATTATGTAACATTATAGCTCTGTGTGAATGTAAGGATCCCTTTGCATCCAGGGGAGCCTGTATTCCTGTGGCACAGATCCAGGGAAGAACAAGGATAGTCACAGGTTAAAATGTAACCTCAGTTACTGACTTTAATCTAGAAGATATAGGCTGTATGTTCTATAAATATACTGGGTGTTATCTACAGTACATACATGTTACCCAGCAGTTTCTGTTTGTATATGTCTGGCATTGTCCTCTCACCTTATCCCTCATCAAGGGACACTGCTTACACAATTTGTATCCGTATTATTCCAGACAGTGAGGCTCATAAAAATCCAGGAGGACAGCTGTTCCCGAGATTTTCAGACGTCATGACATTCAGCAGTAAATGTTCATGTATTGGTTGTTTTCATAAGCACATTAATGTGTCAACCATGTGTACTTGTGCCACATTGTGTATGTAACTTGCTGACCCCATCATGTTCCCATACATGAACATGGTATTTGCAGATACAGTCAGCTAGACATGTACAATAAACATTTCAGTCATTTCCTGACTGAAGCTACTGTAACAGCGCCATGGAGGTATCTGCCGAACATGTTTTTGGGCCTGCAGAATGTCTCATGTTGATTTAACATCTTGCAGGGCCACCCACGAACAAATACAAAAAACTGTTGTTCTCAGTCATGACTGTAATTCCACATTTATGAAATATGTCATGATCTTAGTGTTATGTCATGGTTTTAGTTTTGTCTGTCTGGTAATGGGTTTTATTTTGCTATTCTGTTCTCCCTGTCTCTTGTTTTTCTTCCTGTGTTTTTCCTCCTGTGTCTGATTGTCTCATTGTGTTCACCTGTTGCCCTTGTGTTTCTGCCTCCCCTTCCCAGCTGTGTCTTGTCCTGTGATTACCCCTCTTTGTCTTTAGTCTTGTCTTCCCCTATGTTCCTTGTCGGTTCATTGTCTTTCCTGTCTCCCTCCATGTTGGTCACGGTCAGTTTTGGTGTTATTGTTACCTTGTGCTACCTGTGTTTTTCATGCCATGTTTTTGTGTTCATCAGTTTTTAAAATAAAGCTCGCCTTTTGTTTCTAGACCTTTTACCTTTTTTTTGTACTCTGCATTTGGGTCCTACCTTTTTCCACGATTCCTAACAAAATACACTTATTTGCTTTCTAGCAGAGAGAAGGTCAACACGACTGCTACATCTGTCCGTCCAAAACCAAGCTGGAGCCAGGTTAGATTAGCATAAAGACAACAAAAAAAACGGGCAAACCGGATAGCCTGTCTGCAATCTTTAAGCCATACCTTTAAAGATCCCCTTTCACACATGAACTGTAACCCTTAAATTATCTGGACGTTACCAGAAGAAGATCTTGTGAGAATGCGATGACCGGATCATTCGGATTGGGCATCAAACAGGTTTTGTCCTGCCAGATTCTTGGTACAAAGTCTGTGTAACGTCCAAGTGAGCCCATGTGTGAATGGTGTAGCTTATTTTTACCAGAGAGTTCAGGAAGAATGAGTAAGCATGTTGATGACATTGCTCTTCCGGCTGGCTCAAAATCTGGAAGAAAACAAGCAGCCAAGGGTGAAAAAAAAGCATAATTTAAACGGAAATAGCCAAGAAAATTAGATACAGGAACTTATGTTTGTCAAGGTTTGTTCGTCTACGTGAGCTCACTTATACTTTACCCATGTGCTACAACTAACCTGACCAAATAGAGTATATTTATCAGCGGATATATTTCTGTTATGGGCTACAAGTGTATAAACTCAGCCAATGAGTGGACCAGATTCTCAAGACATTATCCCGGTTTCTTACAAGAAAAAGGGCATACATCCGTCTTTGTATGGATTCAACCAGGGAAGACGTAAAACGAGTCTTCTGACTCCTCAGCAAGACAGTAAATAAGTGTATGTCAGAAATTGTCAAACTCAAAAGCCACATGACAATGTCTTCATGTCTTGACCATGGGGGGTTGCATAAATCTTACGTGAAGTTCACAGGGATTGGAGATTTCTTAAAGCCTGTAACATTCATAAATGCATAACAGGGCTGCTCATATGGAAACCTTAACTGGTAATGAATACTTAGTCTCTTTACGGTAAGTACAGAAACTAGGGCAAGTGCAAAACTCAGGAGCCTTTCAATTATTATTGCAATTATTGATGTGAAATACCATTTACATCCTTCTTTTCATCTCAACTTTGTGTTGAACTTTGACTATACATTTTTTATGATTTGGAGCCTCTCATAATCTCTGTATGTTTTGCCTGCTCTGCATGTTGAGTCTGTGTCAATCAATCAATCAATGTTTATTTAAAATAGCCCAATATCACAAATGTTACATTTGTCTCAGTGGACTTCACAGTTTGTACAGAATATCAGTATGACAATACGACACCCTCTGTCCTTGGACCCTCACATCGCACAAGGAAAAACTTCCAAAGAAACCCCACAGTTTAATGGGGAAAATGGGAGAAACCTCAGGGAGAGCATCAGAGGAGGGATCCCTTTCCCAGGACGGACAGACGTGCAATAGATGCCGTGTGTAAATTGAAAAGATAATACATTTACAACATAGGTAGTCCAAATGTTTGGAAATGCATGTGTCTATAATAAGAAGATGAATCCACGAGGATGTCAACAATCATGTGGGAGTCATCAGGTAAGTAGTATGATGAGAGTCAGGCAGGACCGCAGAGACCGGTTCAGCCACGACTCGAAATCCAGGACTCAGGATGCTGGAATCAGGATCCAAGACTCAGGATCCAGGACCACAGCAACAGGCACAGCCACGACTCAGGATCCAGGGCTCAGGATGCACGATCCAGGACTCAGGATGCAGGACTCAGGATCCAGGAGTCAGGATCCAAGACTCAGGATCCAGGACCACAGCAACAGGCACAGCCACGACTCAGGATCCAAGGCTCGCGATCCAGGACTCAGGACTACAGCAACAGGATCAGCCACGACTCAGGATCCCGGCATAGATAGACACCAAAAAGAAATTTGGGGGAAGCTGGGTTATTCGGAACATGAGAGTACACAGGTACAGACAGAGAGAAGGAAGAAGTAAGGTGTCCCCCGACAGTCTAAGCCTATAGCAGCAAAACTAGGGACTGAATCTAATCAGCCCTAACTATAAGCTTTATCAAAAAGGAAGGTCTTAAGCGCACTCTTAAAAACGGATAGGGTGTCTACCGCCCGAACACAAACTGGAAGCTGATTCCACAAAAGTGGAGCTTGATAAGAAAAGGCTCTGGCTCCCATTGTACTTTTAGAGACTCTAGGAACAACCAACAACCCTGCATTCTTGGAACGCAATGCCCTAGTAGGACAGTAGGGTATAATGAGTTGTTTGAGGTACGATGGCGCCTGCCCATTAAGGGCTTTGTAGGCGAGAAGAAGAATTTTAAATTCCTATGTTCTAGGGAGCCAGTGTAAGGCAGCCAGAACAGGAGTAATTTGGTCCCTTTTCCGAACTCTGGTTACGTGCTGCCTCTGGCTGGAAGAGAACTCTCTGCTCCATAGTTTCTCTTGAAATAAAACCACGTTGTACATTTTACTCATACATAATCTGTTTCATATTTAATACTCCATATTTCATATATTTTGAATATATATATATTTGTATATATATATATATATAATATCTGCATGTATATTTTCTATTTCGACATGTATATTTTATATTTTATATTTTATTTTATTTCTATTCTTGTATATTTTGTAGTTTTGTTTTATTGTAAAATGCCTTTTATGCTGCTGTAACAAAAACAATTTCCCAATTTGGGATCAATAAAGTACGATCTATCTATCTATCTATCTTAACTGACTTTTTGGTACACCCTGATAATAAAGAGTTACAATAATCCAGCCTTGAAGTAACATATGCATGGTGCAACGATTTCTGCATCGTTTTGAGGCAAGATATGCCTGATTTTTGCAATATTACGTAGATGAAAGAAGGCAGTCCTAGAGATTGATTTTATGTGGGCGTTAAAGGATAAATCCTGATCAAATATAACACCAAGATTCCTTACAGTCTCACAGGAGGCCAAATTAATGCCATCCATAGTTAGTATATCTTTAGATAATTTGTTTCGTAGATTCTTTTGGCCGAGTACAATAACTTCAGTTTTGGCTGTGTTTAACATAAAAAAATGTAAGGTCATCCACGTTTTTAAGTCCTTGAGGCAGTCTTGAATTTTATTTAGATGATTGGTTTCATCAGGCTTGATTGATAAATATAGTTGAGTATCATCCGCATAGCAATGAAAATGTACAGAGTGATTCCTTATAATATTGCCTAACGGAAGCATATATAATGTGAACAAAATAGGTCCAAGCACTGAGCCCTGTGGCACTCCATGGCTAACTTTGGTTTGCATGGAAGATTCATCGTTGACACACACAAACTGAGAGCGTTCAGATAGATAGGACCTAAACCAGCCTAAAGCAGTTCCCTTTATGCCAACTAAGTGCTCTAGTCTTTGCAATAGGATATCATGGTCGATAGTATCAAATGCAGCACTGAGATCGAGCAAGACAAGAATAGAGACAAGACATTAACCAGAGCTGTCTCTGTGCTATGATCAGTGGCGTTTTTATATGTACAAAAGTGGTGGGGCACAAAAAACGTAGATGTCTATATATAAGCTTCTGCTGTGACGTGCAGTGAGGTTCATGGCTGGTGAGGCACTGGCACTGACTCTTCAGGTTTACAAATATTATATTTTGACCTAAACCAAAATATAATATTATTTTCAAAAGCTTTTTTTGTCTGATGCTTCGATTAATTTTAAACAGACAGTTTGACAAAAGGATACCCAAAAAATGTAATTTTATCATTTAAATATTGAATTGTTCTCTCTTAGTAAGATCCCATTTTCAATCAAATTGCGGTCTTACCTTGACTTGAAGATGAAGTCCATTTGCCTATCCTTCTGGACAAAAATCTCCATTACTTTTTTTATAAAAGTCCTCCTTATCTTCTTGTAGTTTCAAAAGTCTATCAAATCTAATCGATAGATTTATAATTATAAAATTATAAAAGTAGGGTAGACATGTGGATATTATCCGGCTGAACAAAACGTGCATTTATCTAACAGGTACGTTTCCCACAGATCTTATTTCGAGCTATTTTCTAAAATCCTATGGAGAAACCTCATTGATTTTTTGTCGAGGGAAGCCATGCGCAGCTTACTTCCTGGTTTTAGGACGCGTCACTGCACCTCTCTCGTATCCTCTTCACACACCACACTTTTCGCGGCACACGTACTTACAGCCAATCAGCTCTGAATTATGTGAGATGACGTATGGTGGGGATGGCAGCTCAGTGCCCCTATGGTCATTATTTTTTTGCCACACACATTAAATAGGAAAATACTCTGAGCATGCGCAGTGTAGTTTTTACAGTCACCATTCACTTAGACAGTGAGAGGGAGGGGCATGATCAGGTTTTGTCCCACATGGCTCTAAACAGCTCAATAGCCACACACTGTAGACACTAATTAGAAGAACACAGACTAAAACAATAATGTACAGACGAATCAGATGATTAAACATGATCTTAAAATATATTTTATATATTTTTTTTTTTTTTTTTTGCATCTTTTGTAATCATTATTTGTAATACTTTCTGCTGACACTAGGTGGGGCTGTGCCCACCTGCCCCTAATGACCAGTCGCCACTGGCTATGATGTGTTCTAAAGCCAGACTGAACATCTTCAAATAAATCATTGTTTTTTAAGTAATCACACAACTGTTTTGCGACTGCTTTCTCAAGAATCTTTTAGAGGAACGGAGGATTAGAAATAGGTCTATAGTTGGCTAAAACCTCTGGATCGCGGTTGTGCTTTTTAAGAAGAGGTTTTATCACTGCTACTTTAAATGATTGTGGAACATAGCCTGATAATAAAGACATATTCATAATATTTAATAAAGAAGTGTTAATTAATGGAAAAACTTCCTAACAGCTTAGTTGAAATCGGGTCTAAGATACACGTTGATGGTTTAGAAGAAAGAATCATTGAATTCAATTGTTCAAGGTTTATGGCTGAAAAGCATTCTAATTTACTATCTAGTGTAATATTAGAACTTACATTTCCGGGAGCTGTTGATAACACTATACTGGTCAAAGGCAAGAGGTCATTCATTTTGTTTCTAAGAGTAACAATTTTATCATTAAAAAAGCACATAAAATCATTACTACTGAGTGCTATGGGAATAGAAGGCTCAATAGAGCTGTGGCTCTCTGTCAGCCAGTGCTGAACAGAAATCTTGCATTATTCTTATTCTCATCTATTAATGAAGAGTAGTAAGCTGCTCTCGCTTTACGCAGTGCTTTCTTATATTCATTGAGAGTAATATGCCAAGTTAAACGAGATTCTTCAAGTTTAGTGGAACGCCATATCCTTTCGAGTTGTCTCGTCTTTTGCTTTATTTTGCGGGTTTCGGCATTATGCCATGGAGCTAGTCTATGTTGTTTTATTTTCTTCTTTTTCAAAGGAGCAACAGAGTCTAATTTTATTCGTAGCGCACCTGTAGCACTATCAACAACATGATCAATTTGGGGTGGTGTACATTTTGCATAAGTTTCCTCCCTTACATGCAGACATGCTATCGAGTTAAGTATTGATGGAATCTCTTCCTTAAATTTGGCAATAGCACTAACAGATAGGTTCCTGCTGCAGGAGCTTTTGACTAATGGTTTGTAGTCTAGTAACAGTACTTCAAAAGTTACCAAATGCGGTTTGACTAATAGTTGCTCAATTTAAATACCATAAGTCAGAACAAGGTCGAGAGTGTGATTATAACAGTGGGTTGGTTTATGTACACTTTGACGGAAACCAATAGAATCTAATATAGTGAAAAAAAAATACAGTAGGCTACTATTAGTTATTAGCTGTTTATTAGGCTTATGCAGTTCAAGGGATAATTCTCACCTAAAGAGGGAGGACACTCCTCAGATGTCTTAAACACATGGGACATCGTAAAACAGTAAACACACAAACATACAGTACTATTTGTACTATTTGGTTCTTCCACCAGCTCAACTCTCTGTCCCTCATCATGAATGCAGGCAGTGGCGGCGCCAGAGTATTTTTGTTGGGTAATATATGGTAGGGCTAACCCATACAGTGGTGGGGCTCAAGTCAGTATTTGCAATGTAATTACATACACGCTATAATTCCCCCCTTGACAGTGAAACGCCACGCGTGAGGTTTAGATTATTTCCCTGTGTCAATCAAAATGGAACTGTATGAAATAAAACGGCACATTTGTCTTGTAGTAAATAAAAAGGGATCACTGTGAACGTGACGTACTGTATGATAGTACACGTTGAAGATCCAATGGGGATACTGAATGGCGGTTCCGATTGATCTCAATCAGTAATGCATAACGCATAATCGTTGCTCTGATTGGCTGTAGGTCTATTCAAATTGCATTCGGAGGCATTTTGATCTGACCGCGGCCGCGCTGATATTATAACGCCAGAGAATTTTATTATTTAATTTAATTTGCTTACTTTAACATCATTTTTCATGGTGGGGCTAAGGTGGGGCTAAGCCATTTCTTGGTATGGCTGTAGCCTACCCCAGCCATACCCTGGCGCGGCGCCACTGAATGCAGGAGGCTGGCTGTATATCTGAACTCGCGCCCTCATCATTCTCTTCATCATATTGCACTTGTTCTAAGCTGCTGATGATAGTGCTTGTGGCACCGCTGCTGCAACATTTATATGCTTCACCTGCGAGTGACCTTTTTTTCTCTTGCCTTCTCGGCCCCACCTTTTTCTTTTCGTTTTCTTTGATTTGTATCAATGTTTTTTCATTCTCCCTGTCTGCCGGGCGTCTAATCCCTTCTCTTCGTGTGGCCGGTCTTTTTTCTTCTTCGTGTGTGATTATTTGACAGATAAGAACCACACAACTGCATTAGCGGCCGCTGTCGCCCTCTGTCGGCCGTCAGCGCAACTTAAAAGATGACGTTAAACAAAAAAGTTTTAAAGGGCCGGCCGGCCGTCAACGGCCCTTGACGACCGGCCGTTCTGTGGTTCTCCAGATTCTACAGATGGCCAGTTCGCCCCTGTCTATGGCTATGATTCCCGCCTCCAACCTAGCAACTATACTACATTTAACACATGTATCGGTATCAGTAAAGGAGGTAGGGAAGTAACCAAACATGAGACAGGTAGAGCAGGAAATAGCACCCGAGGGTGGGGAAAGAGCCATGGCTAGTTATCAAGCTAAAGTAGCTACCGTTAGCAAACCCGAAAGGAGTGTAAGCAACTGTGGAGTTACAGTCGCTAAGAGAAGGAGAGTTGTGCGTGCTTAAGCTGTAGAAGCGTGTGATTACAACGTCAGGTAGCTGCCGTGATCAAGAGTTTTAAAACGATCGATTTAAAGTGGACCTATCATGCTATATTATAATAATATAGTGTAGGACCATACCTATATAAGGCATATTTATACTTTTTTTTTTTCAAAATACCAAACAGATCATGCATTTTAGCCATGCCTCATTTAGCTCAATTTGCACTATTTTACCCCTGTTTTTGCAAGGGCTGATTCTGTGAGAACAGCACCACCTACAGGCCTGGCATATGTACTACAGCGTCTCCAGCGCTTTCGAACGGCAATGGCCGTGGCTGTCTCCTCCTGATTGGTGGAGTTGGCCCAATAGCCGTAGCGCCACTGTCCTGACGTCAGGACAGTGTTCAAATCTGGATCAGTTTTTATCAGATCCGTTGCAGCCCCTTTTTTAGAGATTTGGGTATGGAGGAAAATAGAGAGGGTTGTGTTTTCTGACACTTGGTGAGTTCCCTGGAACACCGGGGACACATATTCATGTATAAAAGACGTACAAAAGTGCATTTTGCATGATAGGTCCCCTTTAAGTTAAGATAATATAAGCTATCAGCAGCAGAACAGACACACAGGATACCCGGAGGTGACAACAACAACCGGAAGTGACAACACGCTTACCACAATAGTGAGGGTCCGTTGTGTGATAAGACACATTTTACCCAGTAACATGGTAAAGTTAAGGCAGACTAGGATGTGAGCTTCTCGGTACATCACATAACATGGGTTATGTAAATGAACCATTACTATTGTTTTATTTACTAAATGGATATTATAATTAGTTACACCCTCCTTTGTTCAAATGGTGAAATAATGTATGCTCCCAACAGACATGCATACCAACAACTAAACCTAGCCGCTGGCAGACATACCTTGAAGCGAAACATTTGCATCTAAGGTGTCTGTTCATCTCTCTGACACTGCCATATGTTTCATTCAAACTGGGTATCCTGGGGACATGTCACTACTTTCTGAAATGGCTACCTTTGTCCTAATCACTTTTTAAACATAATTTGTCGAAAATGTTCTGAAAAATCGCTTGCACCAAAAATGTTAGATCTGATAATATGGAATGATTAGCTCGCTATTTAGCTAGAAACGTTTCACTGCTGTGCAATTTGTGGTGAAAATCCGTCCTGGGATTATGGGAGGATTATTAGGAAATGTTGGTGATGTGATCCCAAACCCAACGTAATTATTTATTCTGATCTCATACTGTTTTCCCTTACTGTACATTGCCTAAAATCGCATATGTTAAAGGCTATTTGAAAAAATGTTTTGCATCAAAGCCAATTTTTAAAACAAACTGATGTCCTTAGTTACTATTTATCATTTTGCAAAAAAAATTGGAGATACTGTATTAAGAAGTTTGATACATCATTCTCCTGCAGATTTTTATATCAGTAATATTTGGAAGAACCAAAGTGTAGTAAGTGAAGTAAGTGCAGGACTTTGTTAAATGAGAGTCGAAAAGTTCTTTTAAGGTGCTCTTCAAGGCCGGATGAGAGTTAAAGAAAAAAAGAATAATACAAAAATCAGAGGCTCGTGGAAGCTGTTAAAAAAAAATTCTTGAAAAAATAAAAACCTTGAATTTATCTTTAAAACATGTGACATCAGATGCCATGTGGTCAAATGTGGCCCCTGTTCCCATAATGTTACCACACACATGACTCAGATGATGTATATGAAACTTAGACAGTAATAGTGAGAGCATTTCCCATCAGCCTTTGGGACACCTTGTTATGGGACAGCACCGTAGTTTGGGCAGACACAAGATGCAGATAGAGGAAGATAATTGAGATGACATTGAATTACTGGTTGACAAAGGTTGCGTAAGGCATAGCAACAAAAACAGAATGTACTCGCTGACGTTGATGATGGACACACACACACACACACACACACACACACACACACACACACACACACAATGACCTCTCAAAACACTTGCATCAGCTGATGGAAAAAGCACACACACACACACACACACACACACACACACACACACACACACACACACACACACACACACACACACACACACACACACACACACACACACACACACACACACACACACACACACACACACACACACACACACACACACACACACAGTTATATTCCAGGTATAGTGACACACTGAGGCCTGACATGTTGGCAGCATTTCAGAAGGGAGATCCAGGGCACTGTGGGGCATTCTGCTTTTACCATGCCCTCAATAAAAAGGTTCACCTCAGATGAACTGTTGGTATAACCTTTTCCTCTGAAATGTATCAATGTGTTTTGTCCCATTGTGTAACATACAGTATATGTATATGCCTGACAAGCATATGCATATATGTAGGGTTTGCAATGAACAATATCATCAAGCATCAATGTCATCGTTGTATATAAAAGCATTTTGCTGTGTTTTTCATTAAGGGCACTGAGACCTTTTACCAATGACCAAACACAGTCTATTTTTTGATTACCTAATGGTCAACTAAGTAGCCACCAGAGCAGACAACCTACCTAAACTCCTCTCAGGTTTACAGACCTACTTGTTCACTACGATGATCAAAGTAAGACAGGCATGGGATTGGGAGATGAAAGTGTTGTGTTGCAGTGTCCATTATTGGTTCCTTGCTGTCATGTTTCCTCTCCCAATTCATTTGAGCTTATAAAGCCACAGTCCTCCTGAGTTGATTGCAGAATTATTCAGATCACCTGCTGTGCAAGGTGGCGGGACTGAATACTAATTAAAAACTGAGAGGGACCTTGTGAAGGGACTTCACTTCAACTCCATGAAAATGTGTTACCAACCAAGGGAAACTCCTTTCCCCTGGGTTCCCCTCCAGATGAATTATAATAGCTTTAGAGATCCCTTACCTTTAAGTTTAGAACTAATAATAATAATAAACCAATAATATGGCCAATAGCCTTGACTCTTTCAATTATCAGATGTTAGCATGCTAACATGCCAAACTAAGGTGGTAAACATTGTAATTGCTTAGCATTAGCATATTAACATTCTAATTGTGAGCAGGTTAGCGTGACTAAAATACATCCAATCCACCAAAAAACAGATCTGTTTCATGCTAGAAAACTTTCCTCCGCTATTGTCGAAGGCTGGTGGACAGGCACACTAAATTGTGACTGCCTCAACATGGCCAAAGGTACATTTCCACCTAAATTAGCATGTGGATGAAATATGCAAGAAATTAGTGAAGAATCAGAGTAAGTAAACCGTGAAAGTCTACCTCTTTCTAAAGCTTTTCCATCACTCTTTTAAAGTTTGACTAATACCTCTGACTCCTGCAGACTCATTTGTCCCGGGAATAAAAAACAATTGTAGCTTTGCCCACTTCAGACAAAAGGAGATGTTGGTGTGATTCAGTTTGTTTATTTTTCCAGTGAGAAGGGCTTTACTTAGGTTTTTCAGTCAGTGGACTATGTATGGAATGTGTAACTAGGGGTCACACACAATAGAAATTAGAAAAAGTTACATATGTGCCCGTGGTTTCCTGAGAAGAGACTAGCTCTTGTCCTCTGGCCACCCTGAGATTTGTTCCATGAAAATGGTGACGTGTTGGGATAAGAAGTACATGTGCGCCCCGAAATATCCTTGTCTTAAAATAATGATGTACGTCACCTGATGTCAGGAGGTCAACCCCCTTATAGCATATGTAACTCGGTGGGCAGGTCGCCACTTCATGCAGAAAATGAAATGAGACGTTTTGATCAGTGTCCTAAAGGTGACCAACTGCTAATCCTGGCCGCATTACGTATTTATAGTAGGAGCAGGCAGGATTGTCAGGCCTAATTCTGCCGCCTTGATCAGGCTTATGGTTGCTGACTGTTTTATACTAAACTCCATGGTGTGTTTACCTTACTTAACTGAATGAGTTTAAGTTACCCTAGGCAGGATTTAACACGATAGGAATTCAGTTGATCTTCAGGAGCAGTTGGTTCCCTACTGTGTTGCATAAAATATACTTTGTGGAACAGTTTGCATCGTGCTTGGAGTATTAAAATCACTGACAACCTCCCTTCTGATACCTATTTATATTGGCCTAGTTTCAGGTTATACAGTATGTATTTAGCTTCAAACCATCAACCAACAAAACCAAGTTATTATTCCTGCCTTTGTAGAACTTTGTGTCATTGCCTGGTTTATTTGTCTTCTTGTATAGATGTCCCAGTGGTTTCCTGTTTGTGTGTTTTTCTGGGTTACGGTTACATATTAACAGTTAACAATGTGATTATTCACACAAGAGGGGATAGGTATGTTTTTGCTGATGTGCTCATAATGCATCACATGCCTCACATGTCCCTACAGACAGAGATAAGGATGTACAGATTTTGCAAGCTTCAGCCCAATTTAAGAACAGAAAACATATACAATTGTAAGAGTTACTTAACAAATAATGAGTTCTTTAGTCATGGGAATACATCTAATTAACACTAATTTCCATCCTGGTCTTGTTGCAAAAAAAGTCATGTGATGATTATTATAAAAAAGCATGAACAATACCTCATTAATCATCATCAAATAACTCAAGTCACATAGTGAAGACTTAATGCAAGAAAATGACACACAATACATACATTATTACACAAAGTAATATTGTATGTGCTTGCTTCCAAATTCCCCAAACGCCATCATTAATCAACCATTGTGCAGCCATGACGTCAAATGCCCAAGAGCCGGAAAAAAAGATCAAACCGTTGTTTTTGGATCCACTCCCTTTACGCTGTCCAACATATTTAATAATTCATTGCCATATGTGAACTGTATACATCATTGTAACCTAAAAGAAAGTAATTCTCTCTTATTGAACAGTAAACAACAGATATATACATACAGGTTACCAAAAAGAACACTGTGTCCTGGCTAGAGATTCTGTTTTTCTACGATGCAGCTGCTGTATCTTTTCTCCAGTGCATGTCTTTTTCATCTTCCCTGTATCATTCTGTTAATGCTATATCTACTCATCTTATGTCATTGCTCTAAGCTAATGTAACAATACCAACGTTATGCAATCCCATGCAACAAGATGAGTACATTAATCTGTGCCCTGACAAGGCTCTCGTGAGGCTAATTTTATCAATGCTCATAAATAACCACAACTCATCAAGCTGTGTTGTCGTGCTGCTGCATGCTGCTATGCATATGGAGTGTGTGTGCAGTCATCACGCTCCTGAGCTCAACACGCTACATGCTCCACAGGGGTATGAACTACGTCACTGCAGCTGGCACGATGGTAGGAACTTTCCCTCTGATAAGATCCAGGGAAGAAAGTCACAACTCTCTTTCTGCCCGATATTTTCTTTCTATAACAACCTATGCTGTGACTCATATTGTATCGCATGCTCCGCTTCTGAAATCTGATGCCACCCACACCCCTGTCACTTTTATTTGCACGTCACCCATCCCCTCCACACGCCCGCATTGTGCCTCTGAGACATCCTGGTCTCATGTGACCCTGTTCCTCCTGCACTATTACTGCTTCCATTCCTCTTCCCCCCTGCTGCTTCTGCCGAGTATCAGAGCGGGAGCCTGCTGTGAGACTGGAAAATATTTTTAAAAAAGCTTTCTCCTGTTAACTCCACCTCTGTTTAACACAATTCACAGCTTTGTACAGCGTTGTGATGTAAAGGAAACAAACCCGTAGAAGGAGAAATCTGAAAGATTTTTTGCGTTCTTATTTAATTTCCCTGAAAAGAACATGAATAAATATGTTCTTCCCTCATACTGATGCCTTATACTGCGTTAACCCTACAGGGACTGTTGCTTGGTAGCTTTAAGGGACATGTTACTGTGATAATATGATAATGTGTGTTATAGTATGTGTGAAAGTCTCTTTTATACAGTCTTTGGTGTACCACAAGGCCCCCTGTTTAGCACTTTTTTCAGGCACTAATGTAAAGCATTCAAATCACTTTAGTTTGTCTAGCAGGTTTTGATTGAAAAGGACCTCCAAACAAATGTCAAACAAAACACGAGACGTGGTGTCTATTTTTGATGCATATGAGTTCCTTACATGTACCCTGTGGAGATTTTGAACTCGCCTTCATTAGCTGTACAGTAAGAGATTCAGGCTAACACTATGTCTGAGTTTCAGTGTGTCATTAGAACTTTACTGGGGGCCATTGTGGCATTTCATCCCCCCCCCCCCACCCCTCCTTCTCGCTTCTCCCTAAATTCTCCAAAGACTCCTTCGTAGAATCTTCAAAACACTGTAGGCACCAGAGATGCTTGGCTCTGAAATGTTTATATCTTCCTCTCTGGGCGCACTGTCCAGAGAACCTTCACCAACCCCTCCGATAACATAATCCTTTTTTCAGTATGTTCTGAACACGGAAACAGATGACAAATATGTTACTTTTTGCGCTTTTTCATAGAGATTCCAATCTATTACCATGTGATTTCTTGGAAACACATTAGTGTATATGACTATGCTGTTGAAACACATTACGTTTTCTAAGAATGCCAAACATGAAGATGAACTAAGAAGGATTTTGGTAAGTATCAAATGACGTGATATATTCCTTCAACTAGCAAAGAACGGGACACTTTTGTTGGTCCTAATTTCCTTGCAGCAACTGAATGTATTACCTTCATTTTTCATTCTTTCTGCAGAACTTTTCACTGTGCTAAGTCAAAGCATAGCTGTGAGTCATTGTTACATCAATGAACTGTAAAACAACAAATTAATTCATATATTCCTAAGCGAGATGTATGGCGATAATGAACTTCAAAGCAAGTTATAAGAATCCTCAAGGTTGTTTAGATCATAAACAACCTTGATGGTTGCAAGAACAATTTTGTTAACACCCCCTCTAAATATTTAAGGGGTTGAGGCTCACTCTTCTTTCATCCTCTGAAAAATGAATTTGAAAACTTTATTACATAACAGAGAGTGGAGAGCCATATCTCCATAGTAACAGCGGTATAAACACCCTCTGGCTCGATGTGGTAACTGAGGCTGTTTAGCATTCAGACCTCTTCCTCTTCTCATTTAATAAAGGCACTGAGAATCTGAAGAGCTGTCCTGTACCCCCACGAGGGTCAGAAAAATAAGATGATCACACACAGTTTAGCCAAAGACTTTCTGATGAAAATAATTGAAAACAAAAAGAGATACTGCTTCAAAAGCAAACACAGATGCAACCCTCTCTTTTGTTTTAGTACAAGATGTACCTATGTTGGTGCAGTGTTCCTTAAAGCACAATTTAGCAAACTGCTGAATAAAGGAAGAAAAATAGGACCATTGAGAGTGTTTTTTGCACTGCATAAATCAATTACAACTTCAAAAAGAAAATAAACCCCAGGAAGTGTACCAAGTGAAACCAATTTCCCTCATACCTGGAATTGAATACAACAAAGGAAGCGAGGCTTGAGTAAAGAAAAGGAAAGGACACACTATAACCAACGATTTCATAACTCATGACATATCAACTACGTATGATTCGTCGAGACATTTTAGGCGGTTATGTTGTATTCAAAATTGTAATCCTATCATTTCAAGCATCTGGGCAAACTCGTAACTTTGTCACATTCATTATAACAGCATTATTAACCATTATGCCAGTGATGTACTATAATAGTATAACATGAGCATTTAAAAGTTTCTATATACTGATAATAACACCATTGAAATTGTATCCATAGTTTCTAATTTAGAATATTTTATTGGATACTGCAGACACATCTTTTTTTAGAGAGTATGCCACCTCTGCAATTTACTACACATATTGTGTGAGCATGTGACAAGTGGGACCTATGACTCGTGAATGTACAGTATGCTATGTTCATATTTTCACAACCCAGAAATAGAAAGTAAGGGCTTCACATGTACTGTATGTGATTTGATGTATATGCCCTTAAGGTTATTCTAAAGCAGAAACATGAACACTGAAGAGAACTAAAATTGTCAAACTGTTTGTCTTTAAAGAGAAAAATGGTCACGGTGTTGCTAAGACACATACCTTAAACATGTGAAACTGTCAAAGGAGGGCGTGACCCTGGGGGCCTTGTTAACTTTATGGGGGCCTACTTGGGTGTTTTTCTTGGCCTAGACATTTTGGTTAATTGCGCTGTTCAGGGGCGGCGCCAGGGGGTAGCTTGGAGTTGCTATAGCAACTCCAACAATTGGCCTAGCAACGGCTTAGCATCCCCATTGTTTTGTTATGAAAATGTATCTATATATATTTATACACATTCTCGCAAGATCTATCAGGGGTCATTGTAAGTTAAAGCGCGAACTGTTACTTGGCTAATGTTGTTATAATTCTCAGTATGTGAACACAGACCGAAAATGGAAAGATTTCTCACAAGTCAGCGTAAACGGCCACGATCTCCAACGGAGCCGGTCCAGCCGGACAACCCTGTGTGTGTGTGTGTGTGTGTGTGTGTGTGTGTGTGTGTGTGTGTGTGTGTGTGTGTGTGTGTGTGTGTGTGTGTGTGTGTGTGTGTGTGTGTGTGTGTGTGTGTGTGTGTGTGTGTGTGTGTGTGTGTGTGTGTGTGTGTGTGTGTGTGTGTGTGTGTGTGTGTGTGTGTGTGTGTGTGTGTGTGTGTGTGTGTGTGTGTGTGTGTGTGTGTGTGTGTGTGTGTCTGTTTGCGGTGTGGTGATGAGGTTAAATGCCACAGCATGCCAGTTGAAACAGTGAACGATCGCTATTGTGTACGCTTAGGGTGTAATGGTATTATACACAAATATTGTAGGAGCACAGAAACAGTGTTCAAATTCTGCTTTTACAAACTTATTTTGGTTGTGCTTACCTTGCAAAGTAATGTTATAAGTGTCAAAGGAATGTTTTAATGTAAATATTAATGATAATATTGTAGCGTGTCCAAGTTAATAGTTATTTCAGTTATCAGATGTGCACAGTTTAGTACATTTGTAAAGTTATTTAGGCAATGTTGTTGGTGGGAGTTAGGGAGAGACCGCCCCTTCCTGGTGTGTGTGTGTGCGTTTTCCGGTGTGTGTGTAGGGAGTACGAGACGGTAGGAGTTGTGTTCGAGTGTGGGGAAAAGTCATAATGAGTGTTATACTATTGATTGGCTCTGTAAGGCGTGGCTGTGGCCGTCAATACCATAAAATAAAGAGAACGTTTTCGACATTGAAGGCTCGTGATCTGTGATCTTGAATAGCGGTGAACGCTACAATATGAACAGGCTCGTGCTTGGCCCACTGGTATTGTTTGTTTATTTATTTTGAAAATTAACTAGCAACGCCGTGCTGTCATATACTGTAGCAACTGCTAAGCTACTGCAGCAAAAAAATCCTGGCGCCGCCCATGGCGCTGTTACTGCTTTGCATCAAATATAACATGAAATAACCAATAAATATGTCACTTACCATTGGTGAAGGGTCGTCTGTTTACTCATTGACAGGAAATGGGTCCCTTAGGAATAAAGGTTGGGAACATGTGAAGCATGTCAATCATTCATTTAAGTAGGTATGTGTATAGAAATATTAACCTTGGAGAGTCTCGAGTGCTGGTGTTGCATTGAATTCAATGGCTGAGACAAATGAGTCCTTCCTGTACTTGTTCCCCCTTGTCCATGGGCCCCTAGTTATACATTAAAGTGGGGGTCCAAGATGAGTGAAAGACAAGTGAAAATATGGCATGGGACTATAAATCATCAAACACCTTAAAGCTGCCATAACCTGGAGAACATTGTGTACATGTTAAAGGCAAATACATAAATCCATTGCACTTTGAGATATCTTGAGTAATTTGTGCTCTCAAAAAACAATGTTGTGCTCTTATTAATAATGTAATAATAGTATACTGGTGTTGATATGAGTAGTGAGGAAAAGGCAACATAGCCCTGTGTATCAAACAATTCCAATGGGTTGCTAACATTGCTGCTGAGTGCTGACCCTTGAAAATACAATACAATAAAATATAAATGTAAAGATTGAAAATATGGATGCAATTGTCAGCATCATGAGCATTTGCAGTGTCCTCTTTCAAGATTCGGACGGCCTGAGGCAAAATCCCTCCTCTATCGCCTCCCCGCTCTGGCCATGACGGCGCGTTGCTTTCCGGACAGCAAGAGTTCAAAGAGGCCATTGCTTGGAGGCTCAAATCATTCATGGTTATGGCAGCCTTGGACCCGCATCGTTCAAAAAATAGTTTTAGAGTGTTTGTAGTGTCATCCTGAATTTCCGCAGCCTTCGGAAGAGATAAAGGCACTGCTTTGTCTTTTTGATCAGGATGTTTGTGTGAACAGATGCAGCTGATGAGTTACGATATCTTTCTCTTTTCTGTTTTCCCTTTAAAGGGCTGTCAACACGACTTGGACTTGCATTTGTTCAATAGCGCAAATTCACCAGTCAAAGTTCACCGAGGTCAAACACTAGGTGAAACACAAGCAAAACAACTGATCAATGATCTCTTGAATTCATTTGGCCATTCATTTAGCTGATTTTAAAGCTGTCCATTGTTCCAGGTGGCCTGCAAATGTTGCTTTGCTTTGCCCCAGACTTTTCTCTTGTGTATGTTGTTTTCTGTGCACAGGATTAGTGAGAGCTCCACCCATAAAGTATCATCAAGAAGACCAAGACCAACAGTGCATATGACAGTTTCTATCAGGGTCTGTCACGATACGATAATACTTTATTGTCAGATCAAGTCTGAAGTGTGATCAGCCTCAAGCATGTCTGTTTGTGCTGAATCTTTAAAAACACATTACAAATAAATTTAGTTTTTAGCAAATATTACTAACAGAAGAACATATTGTATTTCTGAGGGACTGTTTAAAGTACTTGTTGCTCTAGCAGCAAGTATGTGGGATTGCCCCCCTCATACACCTTAACATTAGTGTGTCTCATGTGCTTACGATAAACAATGACTCTCCCCACAGTACTTCCCATGGTTTTTCAAACACGTGCTAGCAGGCGGTCATTAGCATGATCATAGCCGTTTCAATAATCACCTCACAGACTCTTTTGTATCTTGTATCCGGACCAGCCCCTTTAATATTATATTTCTGTAAAACCAACTGACTGCTGGAAACCCCCTTGCTTTGGTCTATTGGCATTTAACAGTATTTAAGACTGTATTATTTGGTGGAAAGTCCCAAAGAGGTCTTCTTCTATTTGGCCTTAAACAAGATATAATTAAGTCTTAATCTTTGTAAAAAAAAAGGCAGTGAATTTGATAGCAAAAACAGAGCATAAACTAAAGTTTGTGCTCAAAAGCTCTTACAGAGAAGCAGCTGGGATTATATATCCTATTTCAAATTGTTGATGAAAACACATTGTTGTATTATGCATTTAATACAAAAACTATATTCACGTGTACTGAGCGTGCTGTGTGTGAAAGATGCCGAGCGTGTCTTCTTTTAAATCTTCATTAATATGTAATGTCTCTAAAACAGAGAATTAACATGGCGTTAGAAAGACCAAAGCATCAGATTGATATTATCGCCTATATACCTTTTTGTTTTATTGTAAATAGTTTTGAACAGCCATGCCTAATAAACCATTATAGGCAAACAAGTAAATAAACTTATTTTTTAAATACAAGCACTGCGAACAACATTCGTGCTAGAGACCGGGTTCGTGACCCAGCAGCCATGCACACTGGCAGGTCATGAGTAGTGAAAACAGCTCATGAGGGAACAGTAAAGTGGTCTCTAAATGATGTAAAAACTCTGCTGAGCTCCACTCCTTAAAGAACTTCATATATAAGCATTTAAAGTGCAAAGGTTTGAGCAAGAAGCCTTAACTAGGCCCTATCTTTCTTGTTGTATATTGATCGGTTAGGGTTCCATAACATGTTATTGTAGGCACTTTAGGTTAAGCTGATACTGAATAAGCTATTTGCACAGACATTTTAAAGGTATGGTATTGAAATATGGATTTAAAAGTGTTTTTAGAACATACTTTTTTAGGGAATGTGCAGCATTGATGGGAAATGGTTAACATACAATCAGTAACTTCCTAAGGTTAAAGGCAAACCAATGTTCTGTTTAAATCAGTGTAATAAAGTATGAGAATACCTAGATTCCCCCATCATTACACAGACTGCAGAAACATAGTTCCATATCGTAAATACCCAGTGTTTTGATAAGTGAGACCCCTAAAGCTGGATCACCCCCAAAATATGTGGAAGTACAAAAAGATCATGTATGAATTATTATTATGTTCCAGTTCCAGCTTTTCCAGTGTAGTGGAAATAATCGGACCTATGAATCAGATCACTTTACAACTCTATGAAGAATAAATATTTTTCATTTGGTCCAATGAACATATTTGCATTTCTTCTGACCATATAAGTAAAAACAGTTTTTTAATCAATTAAATAAACCGTATATATACATTGATTTATACATTCTTAAAGGATTAGTTTGAGATATTGGAAAATACACTTTCTTGCTGTAGTTATATGAGAACATACCATGAAGCTAAACCCAGATGCTGGTTAGCTCAGTTCAAAGACTTGAAACTGGGAAAAAACGTTGGGTTACGTATTGTAACCCTTGTTATATTAGCACAGGCGGAGCGGAATAGGACAGACAGTGCCCTGAGTAGAGGGCTCCGCCTGTGCTAATATTACAAGGGTTACAATACGTAACCCAACGTTATATCTCTCACAGGCTCCGCC
The DNA here is from genome assembly GCF_902827165.1 of Trematomus bernacchii. Lineage (NCBI taxonomy): Eukaryota > Metazoa > Chordata > Actinopteri > Perciformes > Nototheniidae > Trematomus > Trematomus bernacchii. The sequence goes on along the minus strand of NW_022987803.1, from coordinate 12,638,196 downwards.
CTCTACTGGACTCTATGGGCACAGTGGGTGGAGCCCTGATGTATACGCGCACTGTCGTCCAACAACACCATTCCACCCTACTGCCCCTGACCGGCTTTTCTGGTCAGCAGCTGCTGCCCCACATTCTCCTTTAACCCGGTTGTGACCGAGGAGAAATCTGGGTTGCGGCTGACAGAGCACACCCTGCTGCGCCTCAGAAAGTGTGCTCAAAAAACTGTGCCCCCCCCCCAAGCACTGACCCCGTGCAGAGTGTGAGAGGACTGAAATGTCCTACCCCCCCCTGCCTCTCGGCAGGAGGGGGGCAGCCCCTCCGCCCCGTAACGGGCCAGCGCGCCCCTTTCCTATCCCGGGACCCTCAGAGGGCCCAGGAAAGGCGCATCACGTCCGGGGAGGGGGTCAGATGCCAACTGGCCCACAACAACCCCCCCCCTACAAATCCTGTGTTGCCCCAGCAAGCACAGACTAGGAGAAAGAGCCAGACATGTCCAAGAGATAAAACCTTATAAAGGGCCTGGCGTCGACCAAGACGCCGCTGTGCATATATCCTCCACACTCACACCGTTGAATAAGGCTGTTGACACAGCTACAGCCCGTGTGGAGTGCGCACGAATCCCCGTGGGGCAGGCTCCCCCTGCCTGTCCGTAGGCATGTGCAATGCACTCGCAGAGCCAGCCTGCCAGGCGTTTCTTGGACAGAGCTTTCCCGATCACCCCGCCCCCGAAGCACACAAACAGCTGTTCGGTGCGTCTAAGGGCAGCCGTGCGCTCCACATAACATACTAGCGCACGCACCGAGCAGAGGAGGTGCAGTTTAGCCTCCCTGGCCCCACCATGGGGGGGGAGACTAAAACCCCCTAACTGAATAGCCCTCGACCTGAACGCACTCCTTAGGTCTTCAGGCACAAAGGAGGGGTTCGGTCTAACGCAGCCTACACACGGCGGCGTGCGTTGCCGCTTGGCGGTGGGCGTGTCTTGAGCTTGGGGAGTTTACGCGAGTAATGCGACCAACAACCAATCACATGAATCTTTATGTTTACATTGGATTAACCCCAATCACAAATGATGATGTGTTAAACTGCACTTAGTAGTATTTGCCACGACGTTGTCTTTAGACTTTCTCGACGATGTTCGTCGCATGAATAAGCGGCAGCATTAGGGCAATATCTGTGAATTACTCTCACACCCTACACACTACTGAAACCACAATCAGGTCATCTACGATCTACGGAGGCCTGCTCCCGCCTATAGAGTGGCTCCACGCTTTGGGCTGGGGCCTGCTTTCACCGGGCGTGTGCTGCTGTGCGGAGGAGGATTTGCCGCGGCTGGGGCCTGCTCTCCACCTGTCCTGGTTCTGCTGTTACGGAGGCCTGCTCCCACCTGTCGTGTGTTCCAGTGTCGTGTGCTGCTTGCTGAGGAGACCTCTTACCCCGGGGATACCACGGAGGGACCGGTGCGCTTCCTCGCTGCTGCTTTCGCCTGTCCTTTGCTGCTGTGAGGAGGAGGATTTTTTTGTCCCGGGAACATCGCGGATATTGTGTGCTGGTCTGAGAGGATGGCCCATATCGTGATTCTGCTGTGCCTGTTAACTGTTCTGGACTATGAGAAGATCTCTAGTCATCCTGAGAAGCCTACTGGATTCAGGTCTGTTCTGCCACCCGCAGTAGGCATCCCCTGCAAAGGGTCGGATGTGTTACACAAACAGTTACCGGTCACCTTGTCGCAGACAATCTGCTCGACAAAATATGTTTGTCTTTTTTGTTTGCCTGCGATGATGGTACTTCAGGACTGCTTCTTAAGCTCAAATCACACTCTCGCAGACTTTTCCGGTGATTCTAAAGTAGATGACAATGTGTGTGTGTCGATTAAGAGGAAAAGATGCCTGTTTTTTTTGTTGTTATTACTGTCAGGAAATGTTCAACCTAACCCTGGTCCGCCCAGTAGTAGTAGTCAGATCGCTACTCCTGCTGATTTTAAAGCTAGATCTGGGTTGGGTTTCATCCACTTGAATGTGCGCAGTCTGTTAGGTAAACTAGATTTTGTCCGCATTTGGGCAAGCTCGACTGACGCTGACGTCATTGTGTTATCAGAAACATGGCTAAATAAAACAATTTTGGCCTCTGACATATCCTTAAATGGCTATAATGTGTATCGTACCGACCGGCCTAATAAAGGTGGTGGAGTTGCCATTTATGTTAAGAATAAGTTCAGTGTAACCACATTGATCTCCAAATCTGTCAGTAAGCAATTCGAATTTTTAGCCTTAAATATAGAAGTGGCAAAGGGGCAACAAGTCATGGTGGTGGGGTGTTACAGACCCCCCTCAGCTGTCAAGGACTCCTTGTCTTCACTAGCAAAACTTTTATCACAACTAGACTACAAGGAAATAGTGCTACTTGGAGATTTTAACTGGGACTGGTTAACTGCAGTATCAGAGGATTTTAAAAACCTTTGTATCTCTCTGAATGTTACTCAGATTGTTGACAGTCCTACTCGCCCTAACGTTAACTCCCCTAATAAATCATCACTAATTGATCTCATTCTAACTAATGTTCCCTATAAATACCCATCTGTGGGAGTATTTGCAAATGATGTGAGTGACCACTGTGTTGTAGCCACAATTAGGGACACTAAGGTCCAAAAGGTTAAACCCCGTATTATTATTAAGAGACACATAAAACATTTTGTGGAGCAGGGTTTTGCTCATGATCTGTTTGGGTTTGATTGGGGAAAAATCGATCTGTGTGCTGATGTTGAAACTGCATGGTCTTATTTTTATCTTGGTTTTATGGAAATTATAGATAGACATGCACCCCTACCATACTTTTAGAGTAAAGGGACGAGACAATCCTTGGTTTTCTGCTGAACTGTCCAGTCTCCTACATGAGAGAAACAAGGCCTGGGCAAAGGCTAGGAAATCAGGCTCAGAGGTTGAATGGCTGCGTTTTAGGCAACTAAGAAATAGCTTCACTTCACAGGTCAAAAGTGCTAAGTCGAAGTACTATTTGTCAGTTACTACAGAAAACCTAAATAATCCTAGGAAATTTTGGAAAGCCATAAAATCGCTATCCACCGGTGAGATCCGAAATGAGCTACCTCCGTGCCGTACCACAACATCTGGCTCTATATCGGACAGGGCTACTATGTTAAATTGTTTGAATGAGCATTTTGTGTCCTGCGGTTCTATGTTTGATTCTGTGACTAACTCTGCTTCTGTGAACACCACAGTCGGTGACTCTGAACAATGTGGTCTGGAAAACCCTTTTAGTTTTACTCCTTTTACTGTTGATGTTGTTCGTGAAGCTTTAACCAAGTTAGATCCTAAGAAACCGGCCGGCCCGGACAACGTGGAACCTTTCTTTTTAAAGATAGCTGCAGATTGTATTGCTTCACCTCTCACTACTCTTTTTAACCTCTCCCTCAGCACAAACACAATTCCAAAACTGTGGAAGTCAGCGTATGTCCTGCCTTTGCTGAAAGGAGGGGAGGCAACTGTTTTAAATAATTATAGGCCCATCTCTAATTTGTCAGTTCTGGCTAAGGTTCTTGAACGCCTAGTGAGTGAAAAGGTAAAGGTGTTTTTATGTACAAATGACATCCTGTCTAAACATCAGTCAGGCTTCAGAAAGCAACATAGCACCATCACTGCCACAATGAAAGTGGTGAATGATGTGGCGAGTATTTTAGATAATAAGCAGAGCTGTGCAGCTCTATTTATTGACCTTTCCAAAGCGTTTGATACCGTCGATCATCGCATCTTAAAGCAGAGGCTACTCAGTATTGGCTTATCCAGCCATGCAGTGGGGTGGTTTGTGAACTACCTCTCTGAAAGGTCCCAATGTGTTCATTTTGATGGGCTGTCTTCTGAGTGGTTAAACATTACTAATGGTGTTCCTCAAGGTTCTGTTTTAGGTCCACTTTTATTCTCCATCTACATCAATAGTTTAGGTGAAAATGTCGATGGAGCAACCTTACATTTTTATGCGGACGATACCGTTATGTACTGTGCATGTCCCTCCATTAAGGAGGCTGTTGTTGAATTGCAAACTGCTTTTAACATTATTCAGACTCAGCTCTCTGAACTAAAGCTTCTTTTAAATGTTGATAAAACCAAGGTAATGCTCTTTTCAAAAGCCAAAAAGACACCAGAGCCTGTTTTAGATATTTTAACTACGCAAGGAATAAAACTTGAAGTGGTTGCCTGTTACAAATACCTTGGTATCTGGCTTGATGATTGTCTCACTTTTAAACGTCATGTCAATAACCTGCTTAAAAAACTGAGGGTTAGACTAGGTTTCTTCTACAGGAACAAGTCCTGTTTCTCGCTCGAGGCCAGAAAAAGGCTAGTCACTGTGACCTTTTTACCTGTGCTGGACTATGGTGATCTGATTTATATGCAGTGGCGTTTTTATATGTACAAAAGCGGTGGGGCACAAAAAACTTAGATGTCTATATATAAGCTTCTGCAGTGACGTGCAGTGAGGTTCATGGCTGGTGAGGCACTGGCACTGACTCTTCAGGTTTACAAATATTATATTTTGACCTAAACCAAAATATAATATTATTTTCAAAAGCTTTTTTTGTCTGATGCTTCGATTAATTTTAAACAGACAGTTCAACAAAAGGATACCCAAAAAATGTAATTTTATCATTTAAATATTGAATTGTTCTCTCTTAGTAAGATCCCATTTTCAATAAAATGGCAGTCTTACCTTGACTTGAAGATGAAGTCCATTTGCCTATCCTTCTGGACAAACATTTCTATTACTTTTTTGTAAAAGTCCTCCTTATCATCTTGTAGTTTCAAAAGTCTATCATAAATCTAATCCATAGATTTATGATAAAAAAATGATAAAAGTAGGGTAGACATGTGGATGTTATCCGGCTAATCAAAACGTGCATTTATCTAACAGGTACGTTTCCCACAGATCTTATTTCGAGCTATTTTCTAAAATCCTCTGGAGAAATCTCATTGCTTTTTTGTGCTTACTTCCTGGTTTTAGGACGCGCCACTGCAGCTCTCTCCTCCTCTTCAAGCACCACACTTTTCGCGGCACACGTACTTACAGCCAATCAGCTCTGAATGATTTGAGATGACGTATGGTGGGGATGGTAGCTCCGTGCCCCTCTGGTCATTATTTTTTTGCCACACACATTACATTACAAAATACTCTGAGCATGCGCAGTGTAGTTTTTACAGTCACCGTTCACTTCACAGCGAGAGGAAGGGGCATAATCAGGTTTTGTCCCACATGGCTCTAAACAGCTCAATAGGCACACACTGTGACTGTAGACCAGCGACGTGTAGTCAGTGGAGGCAGGGGAGGCAGAGCCTCACCTGTCAAACTCCAATGTAACGGAAAAACAACTAAAGAAAAACGAAATAGTAATAATAATAAAATGTCTCCACTGATCTGTGTTGTAAGTGTGATTTATGTATGATTCTAATCGCTTTTTATAGTCAAAATCAGCAAATTTGACGAGCTCCGCTACGGGAGCGATGACAAGTGAGGCAGGGGCGTGCTCTGCCTCTCGTAAGCCCACAGTAACTTGCTGGAGCGCGGGCACTAATGTAGCGCGGGCACTTATTTTGTGAGCGCGCTCAAGCCAGTTACTGTGGGCTGAGGTGAGGCACAGATGAGATCTGCCTCACCTCAGAATGCGTCACCCCACAGAAACTGGCTGGTAAGCGGGCCCTAAGCGCATGCCTGTTACCATCTCACTGTAGGTCACCAATGTAATGTTTGTAGATCCCTTTATTACATTTATCCTCGCCATCCATAGTCTCTAAATAATTTATTTCACGTATATATGATATTTAGGCTCGCTGGTCTCAACGGCAATGAAAATGCACCAGGGGAGGCAGACATAACCTCTGCCGCACTGAAGGGGGCGCACGTGAGCCCACAGGTTCTTGTTGCTACTGTTATTCTACGCAGAGACGGGAGACGCAAACAACAAACTAGACTTTTGAAACTACAGGAAGATAAGGAGGACTTTTGCAAAAAAGTAATAGAGATTGTTGTCCAGAAGGATAGCATGGACTTCATCTTCAAGTCAAGGTAAGACCACATTTGTAATGAAAATGGGATCTTACTAAGAAAGAACAATCCAATATTTAGATTGTGGGTATCCTTTTGTTGAACGGTCTGTTTAAAATGAATCAAAGCATCAGACTAAAAAAGCTTTTGAAAATAACCGAATATTTCGATTAAGGTCAAAATATAATATTTGTAAATCTGACTCAGTGCCTCACCAGCCATGAACCTCACCGCACGTCACTGCTGTAGACACACTAATTAGAAGAACACAGACTAAAACAGCAATGTACAGACGAATCAGATGATTAAACATGATCTTAAAATATATTTTATATATTTTTTTATTTATTTTTTTGCATTTTTGTAATCATTATTTGTAATACTTTCTGCTGACACTAGGTGGGGCTGTGCCCCACCTGCCCCTAATGACCAGTCGCCACTGTTTATATGAATGCACCTGCCAATTGACTGGTCAAGTTAGATGCTGCGTATCACAGTGCACTGAGATTTGTGACAAACTGTAAAGCATTAACTCATCACTGTACCCTGTATGCAAGGGCTGGTCTGCCTTCACTAACTGTACGGAGGCTCAGTCACTGGTACATTTTTATATATAAAGCCATGTTAGGGAAACTTCCATCCTACATCTGCTCCCTGATCTCACGGCGAATTGTAAGTGGCTACTGCCTGAGATCGCATGCTGTGGTTTTATTAAATGTGCCAACTGCTAGGACTGTCTTAGGGAAAATAGCGTTTAGATGCGCAGCTCCACTGTCCTGGAATAGTCTGCAATTAAAATGGAAACTGAGCAATCTGGTGCCACTAAATGTTTTTAAAGCTCGGTTGGATGCTACTGAATCGGAAGCTGTTGGTACCTGTGCATGTGGATAGTATGTAATTTGTAATCCCTGTAATGCTACTGTATGATGTCCTTTTGTTGTTCTGTTTATGTTTTTAATGTTTCATGTGGAACCTACTTGAGCAGGTCTCCCTTGAAAAAGAGGTCAATGATCTCAATGGGATACAACCTGAATAAATAAAGGTTTGAAATGAAATGAAATGAATCTCCCGTGTCTCTCCCCAAGGGCTGGAAAATTGAAGAAGTGACCAGAAAGTCGGGTTTGTCAGCTGGAAAAAGCGATATCTATTATTTTAGGTACTAAACGAACGGGGGCTTGCAAAACTTTTAGCTGCTGCAGGACACAAGAGTTTGCGGAAACAAGACAGGAGTTGATAATTGGAAGGGTGGGTCTGTGTAAAGTTTGTGATGGGAAGGGGGGGGGTTTCTGTTTGCAGCGGGGTAAAAAGGCTTTAAAAAGGCTCCCGTGTATGAATCTCACCATAGACATTAATGTCTAAAAAGCGATTTTTAATTCATGTCTATGGTGCTATTTTATGCAACATTGCATGGTGGCTAAATATACTGTCTATGCCTGCTGTCCATTCAAACGAAGTACACTGGATATAAACTCCCCAAACAGGCGAAAACCTACCAGTTTCACCCACTGTCTCTGCCACCTCCCTCCATGCCTGGCTCCTCCGGTTTGTATCCCGGTAGGTGAACAGGGACTGAAAGCACCGGGTGATTCCCTACCGCTACGATTATTTTCTCCTCCATTTTTCGCTCAGGGCCATGGAGAACCACAGGGCACAGTGGCTGTTGCGCCGGCTGGCGAACAGGTCCACTTCCGCTCTCCCGAACTGGGCCCAGATCTGCTTCACCACCTCCGGGTGAAGCACCCACTCGCCTGGCAGGGGGCCGCCCCTCGACATGAGGTCGGCCCCTCTGTTTTCCAGTCCCGGGACATGGAGGGCTCTCAGAGATAACACCACCTCTGAGGCCTATAACCACAGCTCCTCCGCTGTGGTCAACAAGGAGGCGGAGCGGACTCCGCCCTGCCTGTTGATATAAGCCACTGTGGTGCTATTGTCGCTCCTGACCATTACATGTCTCCCCTGAATTAGGGGCATGAAATGCCGGAGGACTAACACTACTGCCCGTAGTAGCGAAACGAAGGTCGGCTGCGCCGGACGCACCGGGCCGTAAAACCCAGATCTCAGGCGGTTTACAGGCCTCGGTGGCAGCGGTGGGGGGAGCGGTAAGCCTACACGCTCTGCCGCCAGAGTCATCACCGCCGGAAAATCCATCCGCGCAGACCTGAGAGTTGGACCTCCGGTCAGCGAGGCGTCCTCCTCGTCCTCCATCGGAACCGAGCCCGCCTGGTCCCATGGAAGGGAGAACCGGAACGACGTCTCCTCGCTCCCCGAATCGCCCACGTCCACGACGTCGAGCTCCAGATCCTCCGACTCCTCCTGCGGGGTAGCCCTCGCCAGGAAGTGCTGCCCACGATGCTCTTGTGTGAGCCGCGGGATCATCTGGCAGTCTGGGCATGTCGGTGTGATCAGGCCCCAAGCACGTGAAGCAGAATGGGTGCGGATCAGCCCCCGCAATTAGATTCGGGCATTTCGGGCAGGTCCTAAGGTCAAGCACTCACTCCATACTCTCACTTTACTTTCTCTTTCTCAATCGTCTCGAAGCTCGTGGAATCACTTCCACTGCTGAAGACAAAAAGGATGATAGTCAGGAGGCGAGGCCTCCTTTTATACGGTGTGATGCGCGCGCATTCAGGTAGGCCCGCCCTAGGCCGGCTACGTCTATAGAAGTCTCAGTGGGAGAATGCACGCAGGATAAGGTAGTACCCATAGAGTCCAGTAGAGGGTGGAGCCTGTGAGAGATATAACTGCAAGTTTGGATCCTTCCAAAAGTGAAAGCAGTCTGGCCATCGGGCAAAATCTGTCGCAATCTTGATATTTTGGAAGATATAGTCAATTGTTCTCGGAATGTCATTTTCGAGCCTGAGGCCTAAAAAACAGGCTCAGGCCTCAGGCTCGAAAATTACATTCCCAGAACAAATTACCATAACTTCACTTCTAAAAGGGGTAAATGAATAATCTTTTTTCTCAAAGCAATGATAAATCTGTGAGTTGGATGTAGAAAAGTCAGAATCAATATAGAATTTTTTTATTTCAAAGTAAATTCAGATTGAACATAGTAAAAAAATGTAAATTATCGTGTCCGTCCAAAAATAAAACATTATTTATAGTGAAAACCACCCTTGAATGATGGGATAGTAGACTAAAAGCTTTAGGAATCCAAACAATAACATATAATAAGCCCCCTGTATCAAGATTGATGCAAAACAAGTGACAATTGACCTTTTTAGAGAGGTTTAGCACAAAAGAAAACCCCTTTGGGGTCATTTGGGTGGATTTGCCATATCTCTGGCCCCCCTCGGTCAATTTTGATGATTAGGCGCATTCACACCGCAGTACTTTTCCCACAAAGGTTCATGAGAACTTAGTTCATGAGAACTCTTTAGTTCTCATGAACTAAGTACAGATCGCGTTCACACCGGAATAAGTTCCTGGGAAAGGATTAGGCAAATGAAGCCGCTGACGTCACTTCTTCTGCTTTGGGTTTACTGGCAGGCCGCAAACAACTTCACGGCGTATACTGCCACCCGAAGTCCCCGGCCGGAAGTCCCCGGAGTTGGGGATTGGCTTCATATCGTCAGTTAGCTGAGTTTCTTCCTGTTAAGTGGGTATGACACATTCATAGTTTGTTAAATGTTAAGAAGCCCTCAGACGGGCATGGGGCTGGGAACACTTCCATTCTAAAAATGGAGACAATTTTAGGGGATGTTACAATATAATTTCATGAACTGAAAACACAAGGGTTAAAGATCAAACCGAACAGCCTTTGCAATCTTAAGGTAGCAACGCCCTATGCTTCAATATAATGTATTTTAGCCTTAATCAGATCATCATTAAAACAATGAACATCCTGCTGTATTGAAATAAACGTTAAACTAACAATAGAGAACATGGAGTCATTAGTAAAATATTACTGGGGTAATAAATTGAGTGAGAAGTAGGGTCATTTTCTCATAGACTTCCAAAGACTTCTATACAGCAGCACTTCCGCATCGGCTTAACTCTTTAGGCGAGGAGGTTGTTGTTTATGTTTGACAGTGACTGAAAACCAGGGACTGCAACTACTGCTGACACACAGCACATATTTTGTATCATTATTCCTTTACGTTCATCTGTCAATGTAACATGGAGACCAAGAACAGCCACTGAGTGGATGAACGTAAATGTCCCAAACTACTTTTAAGCCAGCATGATAACACAACTTAAGCAGCACTTTATTCTGTATTTCTGCATTTTATGTTAAAGGTTCCCTATTATACTATTTTTCATCAATATAGTATAGGCAGGGGTGCACACAACTTTCTCAGTGGGGTACTCAGATGAGTACCTGGAGTCAGTGTTCGGTACTCCAACTTCTGGCGATTGTCAACGGGGGGGGGGGGGGGGTGGAGTACAGCGCTTTGCGATTGTCAACGGGGGGGGGGGGTAGTGGAGTACAGAGCTTCTGTTTTAGCGCAGGGCTGCTGTACAGACCGACGTTAACAGCAGCCCTGTCTGTGCACACGGAGACCGACTCTGTCGTCCGGTGATCTGACTGCCTTCTGGAAAAGCTTCACAAGTACGTCGGTACGCAAATGCGCTTTGTGACACAAGTGACGGTACGCATTTTAGATTGTTGCCGCGCAGTTATGTGCACCCCTGATTATAGGTCTCAGATATATACAAAACATGTCTCTGAAGGGTTTGGCTTGAAATACCAAACAGATCATTGTAGCATCCCATAATCCCCTCTGTTTCAGCCCTGTTTCAAAAGTGCTGATTCTGTTACTTTAGATCAGGGGTGCCCAACCTTTTTTGAACCGAGAGTTACTTTTAAAGTTGCCGAGATCTACCAGTCCAAATAGAGAGGCGTAGCCATTACTGACAGCCTACTACCAGGTAAATACACACTTCTACATTACTTGTATAAAACTGACCTTTGTACGATTAATACTTCATAAAATACTGCAGATCCTTTATCTTACCTCTTTCTAATCTACACACATACAAGTATTTAACTAAAGTTACACAACAGTGTTGTTGACACAGAGTTAGAGTTTATTCACACGTCACATACTACAGTGGGTAATGTTTTCAAGAAACATTGAACAGTGCTGCCACATATGACACAGGAAAAAAAGAAAAGACTCTGAACCCTTTCTTTGCCATTATATAAAAATAGTGTTGCTACAAAAGTATAAATTCGGCATACTAATAAGACAACTCAGATCTGAAGCTACACAGGAATCTGCTGCCAAAGTGCAATAAAAAAGATAAAATTAATAGAGTATAAAAAGAAATGCCTTTAAAATAGGATGCAAGCAACACTAGTTTCTTAACCTGAATTGATAATAGACTATAATCAATTTAAGTTTGCATTCATATACCATTTTGTATAATAATTATAATGAATAAGTTCAAACAAACTAAAACTTACAGCTGATTAATAACGGTATCTAACTTGAGTTTTTATTATATCAAAAACCTGTTGAAATGCTACTGTTATTTTTACTGTCCCCAAAAAGCGCGTCGGCAGCCTCCAGGAATGCTTCTTTCACAACTTCGCCGTCTTTGAAAGACTTCATGTGTTTCGCAAGAACGTGACTGACCCCTAGATTCCACCGGGTCCGTTTGCGGCGCGTTACGGCGCGCGTTACGGGCGCGTTACGGGCGCGTTACGGGCGCGTTACGGGCGCGTTACGGGCGCGTGCGTTACGGGCGCGTGCGTTACGGGCGCGTGCGTTACGGGCGCGTTATGGCTGCGCCGCGGTGCTCACGGCGATCGCGGCGATCGCGGCCACTCTAGTCAATGGGTGCTATTCCACCACACGCGGCACGTTACGGCTCAGAAGCGTCCCAGAAGCGTCTCGGCGCAGGGCTCCTCTAAAATTATGATGAATCCTATTTTTGGCGCGGCGCAGCCGTAACGTAAGGTCGGGCAGGCAGGAAGTGGAACGTTCAGAGCATAGCATATATATATATATATATACACACAAACTAATTTTGCAGACCCTATCCCTCCGTAGTCTTTCAAGTAGGAGGAGAAATGCCAGCGTTCTCCTCCGGTTTACAGGCACTGTGTAAATTATATAGAATAATTATGATGATGAATGCATTTTTTTACCACTAAAATACAGCAACACATCTTTGATTCATGCCGTTTATAACTGGAATATTACAGTTATTATTAACTTTGTCTGTACAAAGTAGCCTGTCCAGGAAATATGCCCAAATCAACAAAAACTGCGAGCCGGCAGGCAAGACGCTCCGCTTCTGAAATGCTTCTGAAACGCGCCTGGTAGGGTATGACGCCGGAGGAGGCCGGACCAAAACCACGGCGCAGCCGTAACGCGGCGCAGACGGACCCGGTGGAATCTAGGGGTGACACGATAAGATGCTATGGTAGCAGCCTTGCTCTTGTTGTTGGGCCTGGTGACTGCTGTGCATTTAGCTGTCCTTTCAGGTCCCTCACCTTTTCGGAGCGTAGGGCAGAATTAGGAGGGAATTCCGTCTCGTAGCGTTTGTGCACTGTTTTGAAATGCCGCTCCTAAATTACCCTTCTTCGATAAAGCCACGCTTGCATTGCAGATGAGACAGATGGACTTTGAATTGGAATAGATACAAAAATAATCATCCTCCCACTCTGAGTGAAAATGATATATTTTGGGCTTTTTTGCTTCTGCCATAATTGCGGTCTTGTGTGTGTGCGGACTGTCACTCCTGTTGACACGGACAACGTCAGCTAAATAGTGCCCACTGCCCACCAGCCACGTCCCGACACATGGGGTCATGCCGGCCAATCACAAAGCTTTGATGTGTTCAAGTGCATTATTCTGGCACAGGAAGATTATGTTATAGGACATTAACGATAAAACTGAATATTGTTGTTCTATTTTTAGACACATCTCACGATCGACTGGGAATCTCCCTGTGATCGACCGGTCGATCGCGATCGACTGGTTGGGCACCCCTGCTTTAGATGAAAATAAGATGCCACTCCCCACGCCCCTCTGCGAGATATTTGGTTAAAAATAACACAATGGTGCTCTAAGAGGAGATTCAGGTGATAAGGTGGGCGGGTGTTACCTTGGTTGGTTATCCAGTTAAGCCCCATGCCTCCGGTACCGGGGCCATGACGCAACATCTTGCAAGAAACAGCGTCTGAGGGCTTCTTAACATTTAATAAACTATGAATGTGTCATACTCACTTAACGGGAAGAAACTCAGCTATCAGACAATATTAACCATTTTTAGCTAAACGAAACAAAAGGGTAATAACAAAGGCTCTGAATTAGCCCTGAGCGAAAAAATGCTAACGCACTTAGCACAGAACTCATGGTAAAATACCCTTATTACTTATCGGATCTGCACAAACAAGATATCGATTAGCAAGCTGAGATTCCACAGATTCCAGACATATAAGTATCATCACTGAGCGATCCGAACTCGCGGCGAAACGACAACAAACAACAACAGAAAGATTTGCTTTACGGAGCCAAAACGGCTAAAAACGTCTTACCTTTGTTGTTTTCTGATCAAAAGTTGTGTTCAATGGCATTAAAACGATAAAAACGCTGCTGAAGGTTAATCCATAGGTTAATCCAATGTGTATGTGTTACTTTGAAATGATTACTGATAATCCATCATTCAATGTTTATGTCAATAACGGAGATTTCATATTAGCTGCTACGATAGTGTATGAAAGCTTCCAGTATTGGGCATTCTGGCTACGCATCACTCATTCACCAATGGGTAATGTTTAGATGGATTAAGGTCAATGTCACATGTTTTGCATCAATCTTGATACAGGGTACTTATTATATGTTATAGTTTGGATTCCTAAAGCTTTTAGTCTACTATCCCATCATTCAAGGGTGGTTTTCACTATAAGTAATGTAATGTTTTTTGGACGGACACTATAATTTAAATTTTTTTACTATGTTCAATCTGAATTTACTTTAAAATAAAAAAGAATCTACATTGATTCTGACTCTTCTACATCCAACTCACTAGAATTGTTTCATTTTAAAGTAAATTCAGATTGAACATAAATGTAAATTAGTAAATTAGTAAATTATAGTGTCCGTCCAAAAGAAAAACATTACTTATAGTGAAAACCACCCTTGAATGATGGGATAGTAGACTAAAAGCTTTAGGAATCCAAACTATAACATATAATAAGTACGCTGTATCAAGATTGATGCAAAACAAGTGACATTTGACCTTTTTAGAGAGGTTTAGCACAAAAGAAAACACCTTTGGGGTCATTTGGGTGGATTTGGGTGGATTTGCCGTTTGCCTGGAACCCATTGGTCGATTTTGGTGATTGACACCTCTTTTGAACTGTTAGAGCCAATAGAATCGAAGGGGAAGTTAAGTGGAACCAGTTAAGCCATGGGGCTTAATTGGTTATTGGCTAATGGTTACAAAACCCAAAAAATCCTTATGACATCACAAAGAAGCCAAAATCTGATCAGCTCATTTTCAGACAGGTTTTTATATAAATTGATCAGGACAAAAAGAGAGAGAATCTTTTTTCCTGAAACTTTCAGAATATCTTTACACAGAGGGGACACATGTGTATGTATAAAATACATGAAAAAGTGGATTTTGCATAATAGGTGACCTTTAAGGGAGCCTTTAGTAAAGTTGGCCAAACAGTCTTACATCGAAAATGTAAACCAACATGACACATGGGGTTTGCTTTTATTAAGACCTGTTGACTGCCCGCCATAAAACGAATAACATGAAATCTGTTTGGGGATTATGTTCTCCTTAATTGTTTTAACTTTTCTAAATGGGTCAAATAAACACTCAATCCCTGGAAGACCTATTCCAGGAGAGCCTCTGTAGTCATGCCTCAATAACAAGCAATTTTTGGAACACACAAAAGACCGTCTTGGGGAATGGGTTGGCAATGGACGAAACATGATCGAAATCCCTATTCAAATCAAAATCATATTAGTGACCTTCTTAGAAATCTCTTCTGGATAATAACTTGACATTCAGAAATAACAGTGTTTCCCTTTCACAACATTATAATATCAGACCTCAGCTGACCAATTTGTCGCCAGCTTTGTGTACGTGGTGTTCCTGGCTGGAAAGTCAAAAGAGGCAGGGTGATGTTTAACACCGTATATGTGAGAGGCATACGGTGTTAAACATTTGTGTTGTTACATGTGTTTTGTGGGACGTAACACCTATCTGCCCGGCTCTGTCTCTTTTATCAATACAACAGATTAGCTGTTTTTTCAGGTCTAAATGACCAGGCTGTCTGATGCGATAAAGAATACAAAAAGATGTGCAGTTTGGTCTATCAGTGCTGTGGACAAAAGACGCTGGTGATCCAAGGTGATGTGTCAGTGTGCATCGAAGGCTCCATGCAGCCACAGCGGCCTAGACGGATTAGCCTGAGAGGGACTACATGCCGGTTGCTTGGTAACTACAAACCTACTGAAATGCTTGACGAACATACAGCGACTGGGCTGTATTTTGACCATGAATAGTCAAAAGTGCTTTTTTTTGCAACCTCATCTTACCTTGAAAAACATACAACACGACAGACAAATTCATAAAGCCCTAGTGTGTGTGTGTGTGTGTGTGTGTGTGTGTGTGTGTGTGTGTGTGTGTGTGTGTGTGTGTGTGTGTGTGTGTGTGTGTGTGTGTGTGTGTGTGTGTGTGTGTGTGTGTGTGTGTGTGTGTGTGTGTTGTGCGCGTGTCCTACCTGACTCAATTGCCCCTTTCACACCGGCGCTTTTCCAGCTCCTGCTCGGAGCTGGAGCTGGAAAAGCGCCGGTTTTTCCTGTTCACACCGCAGCGGCGGCGCGTCATAGCTCCGGAATGCGGTTCACTTCCAGCTCCAAAAAATTGTCGGTCCAGAGGCAAGAGCTTCGGAGCTATGACGCGGCGTCTCTTACGTCGAGGCGTGCAGGAAACCTTACTTTGACCATCCGTTCGCTGTTATTGATCATTGTGGAGAGCAGGCAGACGTTTTGGTTTGTTATTATAGCAGCTATCGGATGGAATTAATACATGGGCTGTACAGGTTGTCATGTCCGACTATCACAAGTAGAATCATAATGAAAAATACGCCGGTAAAATGTGCCTGTAGAAAACGGCTTAGCAAGTAGTCAGTTTAGCTTCGGTTGCTATGCTAACATCACCCATGTTATACCAGAGAAACTTTCATAACAGCGTTGTGATGCCAAACAGCGTCAATTCAGACTGACACCAAACAGCGTCAATTCAGACTGACACACATTCACTTAAGGGGAACTGGGGATATGAATCAGCTGCTTGTGTGACAGTCAGACAGTGAATACTTTAGAGCCGTGTGAGCTAACCCGGAGCTAACGGGAGAATAAACTCCCGTGGAGGAGCAGCCAGCACTGCAGCGGTCGGTAAATGCCGCTGAAGCACATTAATAAACAATGAACCACGGCACTCTGGAGAAAAGTATAAGGTTGGAGAAGTCGTTATTTAATTTAATCTGGCTTCGTATGATTAAAAGCAACACGATCATCGATCCGACGCAGTCCCCGGCCCGTTGTTGTTGTGGGAGAAAATCAGCGACGTAAACTGTGACGTCATGACGCAGCAGCGGCAGCTCTGGGCGGTGTGAACAGAGCGGAAGCTGAAAAGGGAAACCGGAGCTGAACCAGAAAAGCTCTCGCTAGGAGCTAGAAAGGGAAAAGCGCTGGTGTGAAAGCCGCAAATGACTCTCCAATGGCCAGTGCACCGATAGTGGTTTTGCTGGATCCCTGCCACTCTTAGTGCTTTGCTGCAGGCCCTGTCCTGGCTGTTTTTCCTATTCTGGGATGTCCTTGTATGACCTGCGCTCCCATGCCAAGATCCAAGCTGTGTCTAATGAAAGTAACGTTCCAGGAGTTTGTTTCAGAATAAATAAAACTCTGAAAATAAGCGAATCAAGGCTCAGGCTGCAAGTGTTTCATTAAGCCATACTTGTAAAGCCGGCGGTTGAGAATGTTAAAAGTAGCAGTAGTTGTGAGATTGTGGCCTCAGACTGGGAGGTTTAGGTATTTAAACCAAGAAAATGATTTTCTAAGAAAAACAGACTGATACTTTGCTCATTCTAGACTTAACAGTAATCACAAATGTAAGCTGTGTGGTTTATTTGTTAGGTTCATTGCATATGGTATTGTCAGTAGCTATGATCACATTGTAAATATTGGACAACCTAACACTTCTCTGGTTGGACAATTGGCAAGACTTCCCTGATGAACTGCTAAAACGGACTAAATCAAAGCACCGGTTGCTTGCCAAATAGTGAGCCCACATTTATCTGTACTGCTAAGTCTTATATTGGCTAGCTAGCTTACTTCGTCTTCTTCCTCAACCAGCATCCTTGGTATCTGTTGTTCACTGAATTGATTCTCCCCCCTTCCATCTTGATGTTTCTTGGCATCTCTTATGATCATCTATGAATGAGTTACTAACATTTATAACTGGCAAAAGGGAGCCTTATTGTAAAGTGTGAAACAAATCACCATTTATGAATGAGTTACTACCATTTATAATTGGTAAAAGGGAGCCTTATTGTAAAGTGTGAAACACATCACCATCTATTGATGAGTCACTAACATTTATAACTACTGAAAGGGTGCGTTGTTTTTAAATGTAATACACATGTCCATTTATGAATGAGTTATAACATTCACGCTGACCTAATACACATTTTTCCCATGAAATGCAAAGTAAGATGCAAAAGAGCCAAGCAAAACATTTTATTCACACATGAAGAAAATCAGGACTCAAAGTAACGACTGTTTAGTATGACTGATACACATATTTAAACATAAAAGCTTTTCTCAGACATAAATGAAAGACTTGGTAAGAAATAATGGTACTCAGCCTGGAAAGGCTTTGTGTATATCCTTGAACAAGCGTCCAAGCAGTCCATCAGGGTGAGCAGAGCCAAGCCAAGATGACCATTCAAGAACCTTGAGGTGTTCCTCCAACAAACTCTCTGTACGGTCTCCTCTCAGTCTACGGACATGTCCTTTGACGGTCGACCAAGCTCTTTCTATATGTTGGGTATGACTGTCTGGGGGTTCACTAACCACCTGCTGTGGTTTATGGTGTAGTGGTTGTACCCCATGTTACTCAGCACTCTCCTGTATGCCCTCCACTCATCACTCATAATGCTACTTCCTGACTTAACATGCCGTCTAATCAGAGGGACAAGGTGGCATCTTGATCGTTTCTCCACTAGTTTCAACACTAGTCTCCGCCTTTTGTCTTTAACTCCCATCATTCCCAAGACCCATTTCTTCCTTCTCCAGGTATGTCCAAAGCGTCCATGTGCATACTAACACAAAAATAAATCATAACATGTCACAGCTAGGCAAACCAGTATGAACCCAAAAGCACGACTCCACAAACAAAGTACAAAAGAAAGTCTTTACTGAAAAAAGTGGCACTGTGAGCTCTCCGTAGAGGTAACAGGTTAAGGTAACAAAAAACACTCTTACGAGGAAAAGGTTAACATAGTATCAAAGATGCAAAGGATAAAGTAAATTCCAAAACTCGGTTCTTAGCTCTTAGCAGAAAAAACATGGACTTCACGCTGGCAGTCAGGCACATGGGACGAAACAAACTGGCAACAAGACAAGGGAGATAGAATATATATATATAGGCAGGCTAAGGGGGAACAGGTGCAGACAATTAGGGCGGAGTCAACAATCACAGTGGAGGGAAAACACACAAAGGGAGGAAGTGAGGTAATCTGCAACAAGAAGGAAAGGTTACTACAAAATAAAACAGGATACAAGACTGAACTAAAAACATTAACTTAACAGATTTTACGAGACATAACATAACAACAAAATGCACACAAATTACAGGAACAATTGTTGCACATCATGTTTAAAAATGCCATACTTGTTTATAAGGTGCATTGTATAACATGATGTAAGGATAATGATACAGTAATGGTCCATATTGATTTAAAACAAATTATTCTCTTGTACAAGAAAGCCCAGTCTATAACTGCCGAACATAGGAACTGGGTACAGTACCTTCTCCCAGACACAAATACTCAAATAAAATAGTTTACTTTATCAGCATTGGTATTACCAATGCTTACTATTTATTTGATACAAATTTGGTAATACAATTAATAAAAAGAACAAGGTTTGGGTTCGTTCTTCAGATATGACTGTGACGTTAACGTGTAAGCTCAATAATGAACTCCTGCTGAACCAACCATATTTAATATCTAAGTAATCATCTTGAAATATGACATTATTATTTGTAATATACACACATCTTATTGTGAGGTTAATTTCACATACACTAGGCCGCTCTTCAACATTACTTTGATGTTAGCTTGTCTACATAATCGATCATAGCTCATTTTAAATTAACCTTACCAATGCATAAGGTTACCTACCTAATAAAATATCTCTCTAACTTACAAGCAGGGTTGGGAGGGTTACTTTGTAAATGTAATCAGTTACTGATTACTGAATACATGGCTCTGAAAGTAATCCGAATACAGTTACAGTTACGTGTCTTAAAAAAGTAACGTATTCAGATTACTTTTAGATTACTTTTGGATTACTTTCTTTTTCCATCACAGATGGGTATGTTTTGGTGTACAGGAGACGCAAAAAGCAAAAGGAAACTGAACGTGTTTTTACTGTTTTAATGGCTTATCAAGAGCACAACTGAAAAATAACATCTGAAACGATGTAACAACATAATACACTTTTTGGGGATGCAGCTTGGGATGTGAGGAGTGAGGGACACGGCTTAGAACGGGCGTGTCGCCTTCTGTCCTGCCAGTGTTGGCAGGACATGAATTAAAATGTCGAACTCGGACTTCATTTTAAGGACATTTCGGCCAGGGATGTAGAGCTATATTTGTTTAAAGGAAACCTATCATGCTATATTTAAATGATAAATTGTAGGGCCATACCTATATAAGGTATGTTTATACGTTTCTATTTTCGAAATACCAAACAGATCATGCATTTTAGCCATGCCTCATTTCGCTCTATGTGCTGTTTGCTGTCTACGGGTCTGATTCTGCTGACCACGCCCCCCTGCAGGAGAGGGGAGACGTGCTCTGATCAGCTGCTGGGCTGTCAGAAGAGGGGGAGAAAAAGAGATCTCCGTCCTCCGTGTTTTATTATAGCCTATATAGAGTCGTTATTCATTTGTTTTAAAGCTCAATAAATAACAAAGAAGACCTTTGACCGGCACTTTTCTAATTTTGTCCGGAAGATTTAAACTGTAACGGACATCTTGACCACCGAAAGTAACTGAAACTGAAACTCTGCCGCACGGTTCCCTCGTTCCTTGGAAGAGGCGGAGAGGTGGGTGTTTGTCATCTGCTGGTGGACTAACCGGAGAGAATTACAGTGCTTGCCTCGACGGGGAGGGATTGCATTGCAGCGGGAGCAAACGCTTGCCTCGGGGAGGGAGAAAAAAAGCCACAAGAAGAAGACTTGGTTACCATGGTTACCCTTCTGTTTATTCTCCGCTGCTTTTGTGGCAGACTACAGCGCCACTTACAGGCCTGGCATATGTACTACAGCGTCTCCAGCACTTTCAAACGGCAATGGCCATGGCTGTCTCCTCCTGATTGGTGGAGTTGGCCCAATAGCCGTAGCGCCACTTTCCTGATGTCAGTAAAGTGTTCAAATCTGGATCAGTTTTTATCAGATCCGTTGCAGCCCCTTTTTTTGAGATTTGGGTATGGAGGAAAATAGAGAGGGTTGTGTTTTCTGACACTTGGTGAGTTCCCTGGAACACCGGGGACACATATTCATGTATAAAAGACGTACAAAAGTGCATTTTGCATGATAGGTCCCCTTTAAGCACCGGATTGGCAAAACAGGAGAGTGTGTGCACCAGTCTGCCTTGATCTATGAATTCATGTCCGTGACACTCACAGTATCTGCTGCCCACAGCTGTTTTATAGAAGGAAAACCTCCTTCACTTCATGAAACCTCTGCAGCACCAGGAGGCAGCGGGAGGGTTAACTCAGCCTCTGAGAAGAGGAGCGCGCAGTGCCTTTCACGCACCGCCTTCACTGTGTTTACCTTCAGAATCATTAGAAAGGCTAAAGAGTGACCGCAGACTGATGTGTTTTAACCACACACACACACACACACACACACACACACACACACACACACACACACACACACACACACACACACGATTTAAACGCAGAGTTTTGTTCCTCCATGTTTCGTTGTTATTGTTTCACTGAGCGGACCCACACATCTTTTTCAATCGCTCCCTTTTTTGGTCCATCTGCGGCGGTAATAGGTTTTGTGCGCTGTGATGATTCGGCTGTACCTTTAATAATGAATATTAAATGTTGTGAGGAAATCTTTCCACCAATAATTCCAATAAGTAATCCAAAATGTATTCACTTCAGGTTTACGAAAGTAACTGTAATCAGATTACTCATTTTTCAAATGTAACGCGAGCTGAATACAGTTACTTGATTTTTGTATTCTGATTACGTAACGCCGTTACATGTATTCCGTTACAACCCAACCCTGCTTACAAGGATGACCTTATTTGACCAACCTAAAACAGAAGCCGTTTGTTCTACACAGTATTATCCCCGTTAATCCTTAACACTTCTCCAATACGTTTTAACTTGGAGGCTACGATTAGCATCGTTAGCACAGATGTAGCTACCACTTGCTTACTACATGCTAACCCAAGCCTTAACATTCATTAACGTTAGCTGACTAAAAGCATAAGCAGCACATAAATAAAGTACTCGAATTTCACTTACCGTAAAACTGCATTTATGCACCGTCTGTTTTAAACGCGGAGCGAGTCACAATAGTCCGATATAAGCATGAAGAATAGTCCACAAAGCACCATCACAACAAACACGGCCGAGTTCAAGTTCTGTTCCCCGGATGAGT
Organism: Trematomus bernacchii; assembly: GCF_902827165.1. Lineage (NCBI taxonomy): Eukaryota > Metazoa > Chordata > Actinopteri > Perciformes > Nototheniidae > Trematomus > Trematomus bernacchii. Next base: position 12,616,269 of record NW_022987803.1, on the reverse strand, counting down.
TGAGCAGGCTGATTCCCTGTAGCTTCACGGAGATGCTAGCAGAGCAGAAAGCTAACAGCAGCAGTCACTGGACAGACCTGTCACTCAATGTGACCACGCCCTAACTTGCATAACTTTAATGCTTAATATAACTAAACAAATTATAAATGGTAGTAACTCATTAATAAATGGTGATTTGTTTAACACTTTACAATACAAATTGGTTGTAACTCATTAATAAATGGGAATGTGTTTTACACTTTACAAGGCTCCCTTTTGGCAGTTATAAATGTTAGTAATGTAGTGCCGAGAGATAGGAGTCGGAGGCGGTGCATCGAAGGTGAAAAGTGGTGCTTTAATGAGCAGCAGAGACGGACATGTTGTCGGGTCGCAGCCCGGGAAGAAGAGAAAGCGAAAGGGAGGAGGACACAGTATATACCCCGGAGGTACAGTAAGCATTAGTGTCCGTGCGGAACAATACCCCCAACCTGTAGTTCCTTGATTGAATTATGTAACCCAGTGTATTAATAAGTGATCACTACACAAGCCCCCCCAGAATTCAAACATGGCACAATCCTTGAGTCCGGGAGGAAGCACCACAGGGGCCGAGGAGGGCGGGGTTGCAGGAGGACCGGGCCATGGAACGGGCCGTCGTAAGGGGCCCGCGGTAGGCGTTGTGTCGAATGAAGACCACATCCGCCAGCTGTAGAAAGCTGGGTCGCTGTGCTGCGACGTGGGGACGGGCGTGAATATTCCGGTGGTCCCCAGCAGGGAGGAGCGCTGCCCAGCCGCAGGCGAAGGCACAGCGGCGGCGGGCATGAAGTCCTCGGGAGGAAGGAGCCGTGTCCCCGGGAGGAAGGAGCCGTGGACAGGGGAGAGGCCAGACGGGGCGCCGTCCGAAGCCGCCGTCGAGGCGAACCGTGAGCCGCGGTTAGAGGAGAGGCCAGGCAGGGTCCAGAAGCGTGCCACCCACGGGCCGATGAAGGCATGGGCGACGCCCGAAACCGCCGAGGTGAGGGAAGAGGCCAGACAGGGTCCCGAAGCGCGCCACCCACGGGCCGATGAAGGCATGGGCGACGTCCGAAACCGCAGAGGCGAGGGAAGAGGCCAGACAGGGTCCCGAAGCGCGCCACCCACGGGCCGATGAAGGCATGGGCGACGTCCGAAACCGTAGAGTCGAGGCGAGACGGGGTCCAGAAGCACGCCACCCACGGGCCGAAGAAGGCATGGGCGACGTCCGAAGCCGCCGTTGAGGTGGTGAAAAAGCGAGAGGGTCCACACGAGGCCCACCAGACATGGTCGAACCTCCTCTCAGGCACCAGAAAAAAACTCAAAAGGGTCGTCCTGTCCACGATCAAAAACAGGTGGGCGAAATTGTGAGAGGATCCACACGAGGCCGACCAGACTTGATCGAACCTCCTCTCCGGCACCACAAAAAAAAGGGGCTAACAGTCGGATGTCGTTAGCCGCTAGCTGCTAGTCGTCAGCTGTCCGTTAGCCGTTAGCGAGCGCAGCCGGACATGCAGCCGCATGTCCCGAATAAACCAGGCATCGTCGTGTATCGGCTCCATGGAAGGCTTGCCGTCCCCCACTGCCGAAAAGCCGTGGAAATGGCGAGCGTCGTCCGCGGCCATTCCGGAGGGTGCACCGAGCCACAGTCCGTGTGCACGTGGCAGCCATGGACGTCTCCAAAAATCTCCGGCATTTCGAGAAAAACAGTGTGTTTTTTGCCGTGTACGGTTCAGTCTCGGATCCTTGGCGAGACTTATGTCGGGGTCACCAATGTAGTGCCGAGAGATAGGAGTCGGAGGCGGTGCATCGAAGGTGAAAAGTGGTGCTTTAATGAGCAGCAGAGACGGACATGTTGTCGGGTCGCAGCCCGGGAAGAAGAGAAAGCGAAAGGGAGGAGGACACAGTATATACCCCGGAGGTACAGTAAGCATTAGTGTCCGTGCGGAACAATACCCCCAACCTGTAGTTCCTTGATTGAATTATGTAACCCAGTGTATTAATAAGTGATCACAACAGTAACTCATAAATAAATGGTCATAAAGAGATGCCAAGAAACATCAAGATGGAAGGGGGGGAATCAACTCTGTGAACAACCAAGGATGTTGGCTGATGAAGAAGACGAAGTAAGCTAGGTAGCCAATATAAGGCTTAGTCAACTTGCCAAATAGTGAGCCTGTGTTGATGTATCCATGTTAGAACTGGTTTATAAATGGTTCTTAATGATTAATAAATTGTTTACAACCTAATTAATAACCTAATTATAAACCCTTTATGAATCCTTTATAAGGGTAGTCTTATTGTAAAGTGGTACCGGCTGATCTAAGAGGTCAATGATAATGGGATAATCACATTCAGCCCCCAACAAACCAACACTGGTCAGGATTTCTGAACAAGAAAGCACACACATGCTCTTTTCTTCCTGGTAGTAAACAACCGAAAGACGCAGTGGTCTAATTGAGATCACAGAGTTTTAGAGACTGGGTCCTAGAAACAAAATTCATAGAAACTCCTGATTATAGAGCGGCAAATGTTTGGATGGTTTCTCTATTAAAAGCCAAGACCAAACTCTCTTTGTACTCGATGGGTGGCGTTTCTAACTTTTATGGTAAACACTTTGTTTGGCAGCGTTTCAACAGCCTATAAACCAAATTACAACTGTAGTGTGATATGACATCAGATAAGAAACTATTATTAGTCATCCGTAATCTTAGCTTTTTCTTATGCAATAACTCATTCACACCTTGCATCACCTCATTGAAAACACATTTATTTGCGGCCTGTGATCCATGGCCACAGAAGAACAGAAGATAGACAGTTGAAGTTCAGTGCTTGTATTCTGTAACACGTATTTAATGAATCAAGGCTCTTTCTTACTGCTGTCATATTGTTACGACCCGTCCTCTACCAAGTGGTAGTGGCTCGTGGGAAGACCCGCAACATAAAATAAACCACACAAAACACGCAGCACTTGTCGGCGAGCATTTATTAAAGCGCACAGCCGTTACTCACATGTGCCCACCGGCAAACGAACCACGTCTGGAGGACGGCAAAAACAAACAAAAGAAGAAGGGGGCCTGGGCCAACCAGTCCTCTGGCCGTAGGACCCAGAACTTCCCTCCTCTACCCAGAGATCTATCCGAAGAAAAACTCTACTGGGGCAAAATAAAGTCACGCGAAAACCTACACTAATGAGGTCCTCCAGAGTTCACACACATAGTAACAAAAAGGAATCTACAGCTCCACACGGCATCCGAAGGTTTGTTCAGATTTGTTCAGGGAAAAGGCGGGGCCCTCTTCTCCTCCAGCTTCTCCTTTTAAAGTCCCCAGCTGAATGGCATTAGGACACCTGGGGGAGGCGGAGCCAGGGGCGGGCCAGGTGTACCTGCGCAGCAGAGAGACAAAGAAAAACAACAAGAGCACGTAACACCCCCACCATGAGTTAGTGATTTTTTAAATTTTTTTAAACGAAAACAAAACAATCACAACAATCGACTTAAGGTCGACAGACGTGCTCAACCACTCAGTCCACACACTGAACAGGTTACATATCATAAGCGCGACAATGCACCAGCCAACACATTGTCCTTGCCACGAATGTGTTTGACCTCAACATATACCTCAAAGTGGTTCAAGGCCAGAACCATAGCCTCCTTTTCGATGGTGGAACCAACGGTGGAACACACCCGCTGGTGGGGATTGAATTTCTTGGAGCGGTATGACACAGGGCGCTCCACCTCACGATCAGTTCCAACACATCTGCACGCTGCGCATCAGGCAAGTGTGCTAAATGAGACTCAATATTTACCAGAGTCTCTGCAGCGATCGGGGCCTCCGAGGTGACAGGGGTGTCACTTTCAGCACTGGACAGCGCCACCACACAGGCCGCGACAGGGTTATGAACAGCCCCGGGGCTTATCGTACCTGTTTTCCCACCCTCACGCCACGATGGAGGGTCCCTGATCGGTCTGTCCAATCCTGTAGCCACACAACTGTCACGGGTGACTGCAACCGCATTCACCCCCGGCTTAACGAGCACTCTTCCCCCGGCTAAATCATTCCCCAAGACCAAATCTATCCCTTTAATGGGAAAACATGGCCGAACCCCGACAGCTACCGGACCGGTGACCAGATCTGACTCAAGGTGAATATTATGCAATGGCGAACCCACATACTGCATACCAAACCCCCTCACAAGAACACCCGAACCCACAGCAGACTTCTCAGAGAGGGGCAACACACCCCTCACCATAAAGGATTGTGATGCTGCTGTATCCCTCAAAATGGTCACTGGAACCCTGGTGTTCTTCCCCGGTAAAGACACCATTCCTTTCATAAGAAACGGAGCAAAAACTTCCAGTTCTGACTTGAGAGACCCTGGCTTTGACGTACTCACCAAGGCGACCGTCTTTACATCCCGTAAAGCATAACAATTCGCAACCACATGACCTCTTTTCTTGCAGAAATAACACACTGGGCTATCCCTAGGTCCCCACTTCACCTCCCCCGGTTTTTCCTCAACATATCCTGGCCTGCTGGACTGCCATGGCACATTAATGGAGACTGGGGTTTCTCTGATGTTGTTCTCCACAAACCGGGCCTGTGCCCCCCCCCTCTCACTGAAGACAGACTTGTGAGTAAGAACATACTCGTCAGCCAAAACCGCAGCATCAGACAGTCTTATGGGTTTCTGCTCATTCAGATAAGTGGCCACCCTGTCAGGTAAACATTTTTTTAAATTCCTCCATGAGTAACAAGGCTTTTAGATCCTCTAGAGATTTGACCCCCGTCGACGAGCACCAACGTTCAAACAGAACCTCTTTCTCACGGGCGAATTCCACATAAGCCTGACAATCATTTTTCTTTAAACCACGAAACCTCTGACGGTACGCCTCAGGCACCAGCTCATAGGCGCGCAGAATTGCCACTTTTACCTGCTCATAATCCAGGCTAACCTCTTCAGACAACGCAGCATACACCTCCTGTGCTTTACCCGTGAGAACGCACTGCAGCATAATGGTCCACATGTTTTTAGGCCATTTCAATGTGGTTGCTACCCGTTCAAAAAGGATAAAATAATTGTCAACATCTTTCTCGTGAAACACCGGGATAAAACGAGTATATCTACCCACGTCAAAGTCATGCGATTGTGCCGAGCCCAACTGCTGAGTGTGGCGCGATAATGCCGTCAACTCCAGCTCCTTTAAACGAAACAAACGATTAGTCTCCTCCTCCAGCTTCCTGATTTCGAGATTACAGTCGATCTCCTTCTCTCTCAGTTTATTGTCAATCTCTTTCTCTCTAATCATCAGTTTACGCAACTCCAGCTGAAGTTGAAGCTCGCTCATTGTCGGAGAGACCTCTGTCTCCTCGTCTTTGGGAAAACCAGCAACGCCCCCCTCCTCCTCCGATAACACTTCCTGCTCTACCAGCGCAGCCAACAGCTGTTCTTTAATGACCTGTTTCTTGCTTTGCTTACTACACGGAACGTTAAACCTGCCTGCGATTAACTGAAGCTGCTGTTTGTTACAAGCATCCAACTTCCCCCGAGTTGGAACCTTAGCAAACTCCTCCAAGTCAAAATCCATTCTAACGTGAAACTCACCCGAACCAGAAATCAGGTAGACTATTTAGGCAACTCTACACTGTACACAAACAAAGCACATGCTGTCAAGGGCCATTCTACAAAAGAAAAACACCGGCACCTGCCCGAGACAGCCTTTGGACGAGCCCCCATATGTTACGACCCGTCCTCTACCAAGTGGTAGTGGCTCGTGGGAAGACCCGCAACATAAAATAAACCACACAAAACACGCAGCACTTGTCGGCGAGCATTTATTAAAGCGCACAGCCGTTACTCACATGTGCCCACCGGCAAACGAACCACGTCTGGAGGACGGCAAAAACAAACAAAAGAAGAAGGGGGCCTGGGCCAACCAGTCCTCTGGCCGTAGGACCCAGAACTTCCCTCCTCTACCCAGAGATCTATCCGAAGAAAAACTCTACTGGGGCAAAATAAAGTCACGCGAAAACCTACACTAATGAGGTCCTCCAGAGTTCACACACATAGTAACAAAAAGGAATCTACAGCTCCACACGGCATCCGAAGGTTTGTTCAGATTTGTTCAGGGAAAAGGCGGGGCCCTCTTCTCCTCCAGCTTCTCCTTTTAAAGTCCCCAGCTGAATGGCATTAGGACACCTGGGGGAGGCGGAGCCAGGGGCGGGCCAGGTGTACCTGCGCAGCAGAGAGACAAAGAAAAACAACAAGAGCACGTAACACCCCCACCATGAGTTAGTGATTTTTTTATTTTTTTTAAACGAAAACAAAACAATCACAACAATCGACTTAAGGTCGACAGACGTGCTCAACCACTCAGTCCACACACTGAACAGGTTACATATCATAAGCGCGACAATGCACCAGCCAACACATTGTCCTTGCCACGAATGTGTTTGACCTCAACATATACCTCAAAGTGGTTCAAGGCCAGAACCATAGCCTCCTTTTCGATGGTGGAACCAACGGTGGAACACACCCGCTGGTGGGGATTGAATTTCTTGGAGCGGTATGACACAGGGCGCTCCACCTCACGATCAGTTCCAACACATCTGCACGCTGCGCATCAGGCAAGTGTGCTAAATGAGACTCAATATTTACCAGAGTCTCTGCAGCGATCGGGGCCTCCGAGGTGACAGGGGTGTCACTTTCAGCACTGGACAGCGCCACCACACAGGCCGCGACAGGGTTATGAACAGCCCCGGGGCTTATCGTACCTGTTTTCCCACCCTCACGCCACGATGGAGGGTCCCTGATCGGTCTGTCCAATCCTGTAGCCGCACAACTGTCACGGGTGACTGCAACCGCATTCACCCCCGGCTTAACGAGCACTCTTCCCCCGGCTAAATCATTCCCCAAGACCAAATCTATCCCTTTAATGGGAAAACATGGCCGAACCCCGACAGCTACCGGACCGGTGACCAGATCTGACTCAAGGTGAATATTATGCAATGGCGAACCCACATACTGCATACCAAACCCCCTCACAAGAACACCCGAACCCACAGCAGACTTCTCAGAGAGGGGCAACACACCCCTCACCATAAAGGATTGTGATGCTGCTGTATCCCTCAAAATGGTCACTGGAACCCTGGTGTTCTTCCCCGGTAAAGACACCATTCCTTTCATAAGAAAGAAAAACTCTACTGGGGCAAAATAAAGTCACGCGAAAACCTACACTAATGAGGTCCTCCAGAGTTCACACACATAGTAACAAAAAGGAATCTACAGCTCCACACGGCATCCGAAGGTTTGTTCAGATTTGTTCAGGGAAAAGGCGGGGCCCTCTTCTCCTCCAGTTTCTCCTTTTAAAGTCCCCAGCTGAATGGCATTAGGACACCTGGGGGAGGCGGAGCCAGGGGCGGGCCAGGGGCGGGCCAGGTGTACCTGCGCACCACTTCAGCTTGGGACTAATTCTTCCCATAATAAAAAAAATCGAATGCATTCCATTCAGGAGAGTGCACTTTTGATTACATTTTAGCTTTAAATGGAAGAGTCTTTTAAACAGAATCATACTGTGACAGTGTGAAAGAGAAAAACAACTTTTGTGTTCAGAAGATACAAATTAAGATGGTAAAAAATGTTGCTATTAAATCCAAAGTGCTGGGAGGCATAATATCCTCAGTTAATGGCCTTTAGAAGTGAAGGGGCACCTGGAAGTTCTTTTCCTCTATCAAATCATCTTCACACTTGCAGCTGTTTGTGTAATGGAAGCTAAGACGTCACTCTGGAAGCTGTCGCACATGTGGTTTGTTACGGCTGTCTCCCACCAGGTTGTCTGTTGTTGTCTTTAAAGTTGTCTGAAAATCAACGATGGCCTCCAAAACAGTCCCAGGGGCCTCCTTTTCGGTCTGGACGTCTGCATTGTGATAGCAGGTGTAGTTCTCAGAAAGACATGTGCAATTGTACTTTATCATAAATTAAATATTACTTTCTTGGGTTTCTAGCACATTGTTTCTATATCAGTAACATTGCATTAACACAGATCTTACTTGTGGTGTTTTTTATCAAACTTTTGAAATGTCGCGGTTGAAAAAGGAAGATAGACGTGTTTTCTTTCACTAGTTCGGGGAGCGAATAAAGGTTATGCAAATCATAGTTCTGTCAGAAGTTGTCAGTATAAGCTAGACTTTACACAAAGCTGTCATCACCAAGTAAACAGAGTAGAAAAGATTGAGGTTACGAACTAGCAAACAGACAAGTGGAAGTGGCTAAATATGAGAAAAGTCTTCATGTCTTCATTTATTTAATTATGGCTATGTTTTATGTGGTATAAAAAAATAAGGATGCTGATAGTGGAAACAGCTGATAAGTTAGGTGTTTTATATGTTCGCTACATCAAGACATTGGCAAAGGCCTTCTCACACCTCACTGGGTGCAAAAACTCTTTCAACAAAGGAAAAATGTCAGGGTTGAGCGAAGCAGGCAGGACCCAAATGCAGGTTTAACAGAAAATACCTTTATTTCAAGGCTACAAGTAACAGAGCAGAACTCTCTCCCCCGTGAACACAGTCAACACCAACAAGGATCTCACAAAGACTAACAGAAAAAGCAGAACCTAAATGCACACAGGACTAATCAAACAAACAAGACACAGGTGAGGAGGGAGGAGAAAACACAGGGGCACAAGGTGAACACAATCGGGTAATCAGGCAGGAGGGAACACAGAGACAGGAAGCAACAGACAAGACAGGGGTTGAACACTTTTCAAACTAACACAAACAACACGGAGGCGTGTGGTGCAGTGGGTTGTGTGTTGGTTTTCAGATCAGGTGGTCACAGGTTCAAACCCCACTGCAGTCAGCATGTCGTTGTGTACCTGGGCAAAACACTTGTCCACAGTATTGAGTATGTAAGTTGCTTTGGATAAAAGCGTCTAACAAGTGACATGTAATGTAATGTAAAACAGGAAACCAAAAATACAGATCTACACAGGACAAAAATAAAACACAGATAGATCGTGACAAAAAATACAAATCAAGCTCACTTGTTTGTGCAATGGAGGAATTTTTAGTATGACAATCAAACAGGTGTTTTAAAAAAAAAAACAGGCTTAGAAAAATAAAGCCTTGCAGAAGTCCAATAGTGAAAACGTTTTGCCTTCCTATTCTTTTTTGGGGGGTCATTGTTATCGTAGAATTATGAGCTTAGCGTAAACTCTGGGAAGAGAGAAACCTGACTAAATTCCATGAGTCTGCGCTGGTTGCCTGGCAACACCCAAGTGATGACTTGGATTTTGATAGGTTCGGGGTGAGGTGACGTGACTGACGTTCAGATAACACTGTGCTTGTATTTAACCTCTAAAATACCAGATAGGATGCTAAAATATGTCTTTTTTACAATGGAGTCCTGTCATACCTGGCAGCATAAAATATATGAAAAAACAAAAGTTGAGGATACAATTTTCTTAAATTTGGCCATGTTAGACGACATAATTTAGCCCTGATTAAACCTTAACTCTAACCCTAATTAAACGTAGTTGAAAATGAGCTTATAGTTTCATTTAGATTGGACACCAGAGAAAATATGTGGTACCTATAAACCATTAGTCCATAGGGCTGTTGAGAAATGTTTGATATAAGTGATATAAGTGATATAAACTGTATCTATCCTGAGGGATAGTGTGTTATTCAAACATGTATAATACAAGGCCAAAATCAGCTTAACATAAAATCATCATATCATAAAATGAAAACAGGTTATGTAAGGTAAAGGAAGGGGCAATAAATATACAGCAAACTTTATTGTACATAATGTACTGATTTCGGTGGTGTCATGTCCTAAGGTGCTCAGGGGCCCTACAGATCATTGAATGAGTCATCCAGCTTCACACTGTATGAATCCAGCTCCGTCTAGTGGTCACAGTGGCTCCTGCACTCATTACAGGGGAATCTGAGTCCACAGGCAGATTGAAGCGAAGTCAGATATTCTTTTTATCCTACTTTCAGAACCAACCGAGCGCCCAGCCACAGCCAATTAAAACTAATCCAAGAGTTTCGCAGTATATTGAAAAACTCCCATTCCACTGTCATGTTTTATCTATGACATGTGGACTGAGGACACAGAGTGTGCTTGGAGCATCTCTCTCTCTATCTCTCTCTCTCTCTCTCTCTCTCTCTCTCTCTCTCTCTCTCTCTCTCTCTCTCTCTCTCTCTCTCTCTCTCTATCTATCTCTCTCTCTCTCTCTCTCTCTCTCTCTCTCTCTCTCTCTCTCTCTCTCTCTCTCTCTCTCTCTCTCTCTCTCTCTCTCTCTTTGGATCTTTAAAACACAGAGTGGACGGGAGGTAATCCCCACCATGTGAGTGGGCGGTGCGGGTACCGGAGGCGTGTTTTTGTTTTGTTTTTTACTTATTTTTTCATTATTCAAATGCTGGTGTACCTATAAAAAGAGCGCCTGCGTGCGTCAGATAGTTTTTCTCCAATGGGTAAAGGTGACTAAAATACTTGTTGTCTCTTTCGCCGGGCCCAGTCGCATCCTATCGGCAGGGGGAAGGAGATGATGCACGACTCCGGAGGTGTCCAAATGGCGAGGGTGTTGAAGCATGCCACCCTATGCCTGATGCTGCTGCCCCGGTTCCTGGTGGCCGCCGTCATGCTGTGGCTGCTGGATTTCTTGTGTATAAGGAAAAAAGTGCTGCTGAAAATGGGAGCGAAGCAGGACAGCCCGGACGACCCGCCGGTGTGCGTGTCTGACTCCAACAGGATGTTCACCTTGGAGTCGCTCAGAGCCGTTTGGTACGGACAGAAATTGGACCTCCTGAAATCCGCTCACTTAGGGCGCGCGGCACCTAACACCGAGGTGCTGATGGTCCAGGAGCGGCGGCAGGTCCGGATCCTGGACTGCATGAAAGGGAAGAGACCGCTCATCCTTAACTTTGGCAGCTGCTCCTGACCGCCATTCATGATGCGTCTGTCGGCGTTTCAGCGCGTCGTGAGCCAGTACGCGGACATTGCGGACTTTTTAGTTGTATATATCGAGGAGGCGCATCCGTCGGACGGCTGGGTGAGCTCTGACGCGCCGTACCAGATCCCGAAGCACCGCTGCTTGGAAGACAGGCTGAGAGCCGCTCAGCTGATGCTCGCCGAGGTGCCGGGGAGCAACGTGGTGGTCGATAATATGGACAACGAGTCCAACGCCGCGTACGGAGCCTACTTTGAGAGACTTTACATCGTGATGGATGAGATGGTGGTGTACCAGGGGGGCAGGGGGCCGGAGGGATACCGGATTTCAGAGCTCAGAAACTGGCTGGAGCAATACAGGAACGATCGGATGAATTCCCACACAGCAGTGCTCCATGTGTAGTTGGAAGATGCTGAACTGCTCCTCTGCTCATACTGCTTAAGTGTCCAACTCACAGTGCAAAAATATTCAGATGCTGCTATCAAATGTTCACACATGGCACATTATGTTGTTGGTTTTTTGAATAAAGATATTCAGGACTCTTTGACAAATAGCCTAAAGTCATGTTCAAGCCTAGGCTGTTTTATCGTGCTTGTATTGACCTTAATTGATTGCGCATAGCGATTGTTTTTATTATTTTTTGAATGGAAAAGTCTTGAATCAGTTGAACCCGGATTCATTTAGTGGTCACTCTATTTTTCTACGGTGTGTGTGCGTGCGTGCGTCTCTGTGTGTGTGTGTGTGTGTGTGTGTGTGTGTGTGTGTGTGTGTGTGTGTGTGTGTGTGTGTGTGTGTGTGTGTGTGTGTGTGTGTGTGTGTGTGTGTGTGTGTGTGTGTGTGTGTGTGTGTGTGTGTGTGTGTGTGTGTGTTCAGGCTAAGGTCTCACTCTGGTGTTTCTGTGAAGTTCGGTTTTTAAAAGGCGAAGCCAGAAAACTGACACTGATGTTTTTGACACCGGGAGCGGGATCACGTGGGATGCCTTCCTCGATGATCGATTGCCAAATTATGTAATGTTGAAACGATGTAACTGAACAAATGTTTTTAATAAATATCAGATCACACATGGATGGTTAACTGTTGATTTGTGCAACACCTTAAAGGTATTTTTTTATAATTTAATGCACATGATAAATGGGATGATGTTTTTGTTTAAACTCTAACCCTTTGTTTCACTCTCAGTTTTATGTCGTCTGATGACGTCAGACCTGCTCGTTTCATGACTGTTTACAGACAGAACTTATGTTCATAATGATTGTGAATGTTTACACTTGCCTCCTTTGACTCCTGCCCTTATAATGACTTATAAGCATGCCATAGATACGTGTACTGTGACTCCTGCCCTTATAATGACTTATAAGCATGCCATATATAGGCCTACGTGTACTGTGTCCCCTCTTTCACCAAAAAAGAAGAACAGTTAAAAGGTTAAAATCATTATCAAAATCAATTGAACAATGAGAGTAACAAATGTGAGTTCTGTTTCATTATGTGTAACACAATAAATCAGAAACAACAATCAGACCAATGGTCAGATAAAAATCATCATGCCCGGATGAAATGACACTCACAAACAGTAGATCAAAGTAAACATGCTTATGAGAAAACGCCCCATTCATCAAATGTTTCTTTCATAAGGAGCCGTGCCACTATCCATCCCTGGATCTGAATGAAACAAATGGCGCATTTCCACCATGGCGCGGAGCGCGGTTTAAGCGTGCCGTGTCGTGCCGTGCCCGTTTTTGGTTGCGCTTCCACTAGGCCTAGTTACGGCCCGGCCCGGCCCGGGGCCACTTTTTCACCTCTTTTCTGGCCCGACAAAATTGTGGTTCTATCGGGGCCAACAAACAGGGCTGAGTCGGGCTGAGTATGCTAAACTAGAGAGAGGATCGCTGGCAAGGGGGCTACAACTACAACAAGATGGACATATTTGACCGTGATTTAATTGTAATACACGTTTCAAAATGATGCCGAAGTAACAACATACTGATACCGGTTAGTAAAAACCATGAATTAATGCTTTGGCAAGTTTGCAGACAGACGGCAGGCGAAAAACCTTTTAAAATGAGTGTTTTCTAGATGGAGATTGGCTAAGCTAACGCAGTATATGCTCCGACCGTCCACACTCACAACAACGGCCTATACAGACATAAATAAAGCAGCGACTGTATTCACCATGACACAGACAGTCTGTGGTGTGTACTTGTTTAACTTTTGTCGAGTTTCTGAACATATATAAGGAGCTGTGAGCTCTGAGTGCTAACAGCTAACGGCTGTGTTGTTTTACTGGGGTTCTCATTGAAGATGACGTCACGGCTCCGCCTACACTGCGTTACTATAGTAACTACCCCAGTTCCTAAACTGTAATGGAAGCACAGCATGAAGTGAGCCGGCCCTGTTAAGGCCCAACGCGGCCAAGCAGTACCGAGCGTGGCCGAGGCCGACCGTGTGGTGGAAATGCGCCAAAAGAGACTTGAGCTGGTTAGGGGGGGGGGGGGTGATGCATCTGTATGCACACAAGCAGGAATTCACACACTGCCACATGCATTTAGGATTTGAGAGCAATGAGATTATCGTGAACCCTCTATTGATGTGGGAAAATGACCCTACTTCTCATTTGATTTGTCACCGAAATAAACCTTTTCCTGATGACTTTATGGTCTCAATCACTAGTTTAAGTCTTCTTAAATAAAACATGCAGTTTATTGTGTGAAAAGTGGTCCGATTAAAGGTAAAACAGAGGTTAAAGGTAGGCTTTGGGCCCTGGCAAAATTGTGAGATTACTTTGGTGTGTTGTGGCCAGCTCTCTGTGACTGGATCCCAATATGGACAACACATTGCTGCACTCCGCTTTCCCTTCAATTAACTCACAGGAGTGATTGTTTTTAATACATCTTGTAAGCCATTGTGTTGCTGCTTTTCCTCATTAATAAGTAAGGCTTTTATCTCACCCACCCGTAACCCATCTGCTATTGTTCAGAAACGTTAATTTTGATGGCTTACCCCGTGAATTAAACATGTGCCTGCAGTTAGAACCACAACCATACATAACTAGTAAGTCACACTTTTTCACAAATACAGGGTTTTGGCTTTATGTGATTCCATTGGCTGCTACTTTGTGATATTTGTTCAAATGTGCCCTAGTGTTGCACAGAATATATATCACCCCATGAATAGTTTTGGTATGATTTAAGTATCCTATGCATTCAGCATATGAAATAAACATAAAGCAGCATTGACGTCATTAAAGGGGCACACCACCGTTTCAACACCCCAACTCCAATCATCTTTCAGCATCTCTGTTGTCAAGACAGATGTTTTCTGCAAAGAATCCGAGGTTTGTGTTGCTTCACAGAGGTAGCCTTCTCTTTTCCTCCTGACTTTCTGTGTTATCAGCCAGTCTCAGGTCACCACTGTCATTTTAAAAAGCTCTTTGGTCAGACGTCACTGATTGACTCTTATCACCAAAAAAGTGTGTGTGGGGGGGGGGTTTAAACAAAGGCAGACCTTTTTTTTCTTCCCCTTTAGAAAACAGTTTCAAGATGGTGAAGAGGGGGCATGTCAGTTCTCCTGCTCTCAGTTCACCCCTCGCAGCACGCGGCATGAATGCATAAGGACACACACAGGCAGCTATACAGTACATGCATGTGGTGAGATAATGAGACACAACTGAGGCATGAAGGGACCTGAATACATAATCTATGCAGCACAGACGTGGGCTACATCCAGAGATGCTGGGTGGAGATTGAAGTTGGGGGTGTTGAAACTGCATCCTACTTGATCAATGGCTTCAACAAACGTCATTATTATAATTGCATAGGCAATTGAGCACAAAAGTAATTAAAATATAACTATCTTTCAGAGACACTCCAAAAGAAGATTTCCAATTAGGAGTGGGGCTGATAAAAAGATGAGTTCAAGTTGACAAATCCTGAGAAAGATCTCTTTGAGGAGGCACAGGTAGACAGCATCATCATCTTGTACGTAGATACAGGTTTCAAATACATTCTCTGATTTTGTGGACAGTTGTGACCTTTTCTAATGTAGCTTGTGCTTCAGAACCAGGATGCTTTAAGCTCATAATCTGCTTGTATTACAATACTTGGCATTAGGGCCTGCTACTGCCTCCTTTTTGAGAAGAAAAGATTAGGAAGATTTGTGAAACCAACAAGATTGTTTGTTTCTGAACTATTGTTGCAAGAACTCTATTTTATCTTTCAAAACAAGTAAAGATTGTTGCACAAGGACCCCGGGGATAACACTTGATTTGAGAACATTCTTTGAAACCTGGATGTGTAAAGTAAACCAATCCAAATGTTCTAACTGAAGGGTTATACAATGTTTCTTTTTTTATAGAAATGCTTGGCAACCTCCAAGTTTGAAATGTAAAGCTATTGTGGAAGTGCCTTAAACGTGCATTTTCTTAGGTAGCATGGGGCAACTCCTCTGGTTGCAAGAAGAAGTATGATTGTATAGAAGTTTATGAAAAAAATTACCCTTTATTTCACTTGATTTATTACCTCAGATAACATCTTTCTAGTTTAGGGTCTCAATTGCTAGTTTATGTATTCTGCAATACAGCATGTAGTTCATTTGATAAATTATGACCCCATATCGAGTTAAATATATACGTTAAAACAGAGTGGGCTATACGGCATAGCTTGTGATTGATATGTCATAACCATTTCTTATTTTGTGTGTTGGGTATAAGTCTTATTATTATAACCTTTTCAGAGTGTGTTTTCAGTTCATGAATGTCAATTGTAACACTTTGGCCCACTCAAAATGTTTTTTTCAGTGTTCTGTTGTACCCTCAGGTGTCATAAAAAGGCTTGAAGACTGAAGTCCACAAACCAATGCGTGACCTCTACGTGACTACATCCACTTCTTATATACTGCACAATATATGGTCTCATGGCTACTAGGCAATAACAAAAATATCTATAGTAACAGCTTCAGTACATGTAATCTGGATTGCATCAGAAACAATTACACAAATGGTTCGAAAACTGATGACACACTTCAGGCAACAAGGGGAGGTCGTTTCCATAAGCGTTTGTCTAAGAGTGTGTGTGTATTTGCGTTCAAACGTGCGTGTGTGTGCGTGTGTGTGCGTGTGTGTGTGTGTGTGTGTGTGTGTGTGTGTGTGTGTGTGTGTGTGTGTGTGTGTGTGTGTGTGTGTGTGTGTGTGTGTGTGTGTGTGTGTGTGTGTGTGTTTGGCATGCATGTGTTTTAACTTTAGATAATTTAAGAAAATGTCCCCGTTACATAATTCTATTTCATGAGGAAGAAATTGCATTAGCTATACATCTGATAAAGTAGGCGCAAATACATTATTTATTAAATTGTTAAATAACTCAATATGATAATGTGAATCAGCTTTTAGAAATCATGTTTTCCTTTAAAGGGCGAAAACGTTTTTTTTCTACTCAAGCAAAATGTAAACATCTTATTAGAAGTGGTTAAAGGTCTAAAGGTGGAACGTATGTGACGTAACTCAGTGCAAAGTCTCATTTTGTAGCAATACCATTACAGATAAAGAGCAAAACAACAGATATCTTGTCATTCCATACAGCACTTTAAAGGAACATATTTCGACATTTTTATTAGATAAAGCCAGTTCTGCCACTTCATTTCTACATTTATCTCCCAGACAAACTGGCACCAGGCGGAAGACGCAAGATCTCCCCTATAATTGTGTTATATAAATGTGATTTCATTTGAATCAAATGATTTCTTGGACGTCTTGGCAAGCTAACAAACAATGTATGAACTCAGCGAGGCATTTGCCGGTTAAAGTCAATAACTGCTGAATAACAGAAAAACACACAATCAGCTCATGAATAACAACATGCCTCAGATAAGATGTCCTGACCACAAAGCTGTGAATCTTGTCGAGCATAGCATCTGCTGACCCAGTAAATCCCACAAGGTATTTTGTTAAGTACACTTTATGGCCAGCTAAAGCTACAATAATCACTATTTGATATTTCAAAATGTACCAAATGAGAAAAGTGGTACCTTGTTGTGAATAACCCACAGAAAATCAAAACCATAATCCTTCAGTTCTACACAGATTTTTAGTATCTTTCCACTAAATGTTTTTGTTTTCTAGACCACAACTTACATACTGTTTCAATTCAGTCTCACCACCTGGATCAGTGCTTTTAACAGCAATAAAAACACATCATATGCTCCGTGTCCAACCACATACTACAGCCATGAAGTAATCTGGTGTAGCTGGTGACAGGGTGTTCTCATTCACTGTTTGTAGGTGTACTTATGAAAAGTCATGCCCCATCCTTTCAGTATATCCAACTAAATGTATTTGTATGTATTCCAGGTAAATGTGGGGCAGGAAGTATGAAGATTGAATGATTCTGCAAATGAAATAGGTTGGTGTGGATGGATGGGTCCAAAGACTTTCATCAGGGCCGACTTTTTATGTATTGTGTGAAACCAGAATGAATGACTCTGTTGTGTAACTTCTGTATTTATTTAAGTTATTCCACTTCCATAGTTAACCTGTTACGGCCTGTCATGGCTCAGTTTGTCACCCGCCACATATATTTGAGAAGCCAAACCCCAAAAAATGATACTAAATAATTGTATTTGTAGAACATTGAAAGAAAACATAAAGAACTAAATCAAACTAGTCTAGAGGAATGGCAAAAAATAACCAAACAATTAGGAAGCCTTCGGACCAGAGCCCCCCGGAAACTTAAGAGAAACAGTGCATAAACTAAACTAAGAAACTGAACTACCAGATCCTCCGTCCTTAAAAAAACAACAAAAAAGAATGGATGGGGTAAAATGATGAGTGAACTCATACAATGAAGTCTAGAGCACAGAGCTTCAACATGGACCCTCCAGCTGAGTGTAATATCTACACAAACACCAAAACACCAGGACACTGCAGCAAAACAAGAAAGAGACAGATACCTCCCTTCTCCTCCAGCCTTCCTTATGTACGGGGAATCATGTCAGATCAGGATCACCTGAGGGAAGGGCCGAGCGCAGACCACCACAGATCAGGAGCCCCTGTGTAAAAGGAGCAAAGGGGTGAGAACTGAGAGAACACAAGGGGTGAAGGTATAACATAACCTAAAACAATTACAAGTTATTCTGTTACTTAGAACTGAGGTGTTTTTTGTGAAGAATGGCGTTTATTTGGCTTTATGTAGGTACACATGTTGCTTGACATAATCATTCGTATTAATCGATGTATGGCGATATTTTTCAACAGTATACTTGATAGCATTTCTTCAGTACTTTCTGTCGGCTGTTGATTAAGTAGGCATATATTCTGGATATTTGTTTTTGTCCACTAAGGACTCCACCCCCTCATTAGTTTGAATACTTACTGTAGTGCTTTCCGGAAATAAACAGAGTCTCTGGGAGGCTGAGGTCGGGCCTGGGTGCAATGGTCTGACGCGCTATCATAAAATGAATTACTGAGTTAAAAAATACAGTGAAAAATGTGTAATTTAATGAAAAATTACATGATCGACTAACGTAAACAGAAAAATCATATTAATATTCAAAGCAATCGTAAAGTTTGCAAAAAAGTACAGTGACTCTCTCTCACCCTCTCTTCCACACCCACACACGCACACGCACGCACGCACGCACGCACGCGTGCACACACACACACACACACACACACACACACACACACACACACACACACACACACACACCTCACCCAGGTGAACAGGTGATTATAATTCCTATGAGTGCTGCCCATATCCATGTGACCCATACACACCAACTCATTGCGATCCCACAGTAATATATTATAATACAAACTATTACCCATACAAAATAAATATAAACTAGTACAAACCTAAATTGTAATAAAACTAAATGTATCACTTTGTAAGTTTAAGGGCTTCTACACTTACAAAGCATAAGAGTTATTTTTCAATTTTACCAATTCAACACCCCCCTCCTGAATCAGACTCTAGACCACTGACCTGGCACGTGTTAGAAATACTCCCAAGCCCTTTTAGTGGGTACTGTCTACGAAATGACATGAAATGATTCTAATGCTGTTTGAGAAAAGGTACATCTCGACAGGACATGAAATGCCTTCTAGAAATGATATCTCTTCATCTAACCCCGTGAATCTCCATTCCATTCCACTGCGAGCCCTTGAAGTCATATGATGGAGAAAGCAAGGTTTGTGACCATGGGACAGTGTTTCTGTGCGGAGAGACACTCTAACACACTTTACAATTTAAGATACCCTGTACTCGAATGACCCTCAGGGAAACCTTCCAGCTTTATCACAGCAGATTTGTTGAAAGACTGACAGCAGGAATGTGTGTGTTAATGCAAACAGTGAGCCTCCCAGCTGCACTGAACTCCAAGGCCTTTTAATATAATCAAGTCTGAGCCGTGTGGATATTAGTTCCTAAGGGAAGTCCATATAGCAATAAACGGACAATGCCTGTTCTAATAATAAATAGAATGGACTACACAATCATACTTTCATAAACTGTGCACACAGCATAAGCAATAATAATATGGAAAGAATCCTAGGAGTCATTTCCAGTGGGGGTTTGACTGGTATTTGAGTTTGATATGAGTTCATATAAGTTTAAACCAATGTTTGAAAAGCACATGGGCAATGTTCAGTTCTGGACTCATTTCACATTCATGTCTTAAGTCAATACTCATATGTATAATATAAAGAGTTCCTGGATGTTAGTAGTACATACTTTCCATAGTGACTCTCCAATGTATTTATTTTTAATCTAGGAAACCATATGGAATAATACATAAAGAAATCAAGTGACTATGTATTTTTACTGAATTACTGTTTGAACATATAAGTAATAAATTGCAATTCATCTCTTTTAGAACTTTTACAAACATCACGGATCTTTACTTAAGAGCAGCATCCATCAAGGTGAGAGGAGGCTGCTTTCGGAACATTTTAAGTAATTAGCGTGAGAGGAAAAGGCTGGAAATGGTGGGAGGTACATAGATAATCATTTAGGGATGGAAACTAGATGAATCATGCTTTTTTTTTTTTTTTGGAAAAAGTGTCAGTCTGGCAGCCAGTCACTCTGCATATCACCTCAGCATGGCATCTGTATCCAGGTTGCCATAGCAATTAGGTTGCTATGAGATCATTTTATCTGAAGATCTGGCTGTTGCAGATGTCACTTGGTGCTGCTCTCCAAAACAAAGTATCGATCAAATTAAGGAAAGGCTCACACTCGCTCCTTATTCTGACCCTGACTGATAGACTACATCTTCAATATTCTATCTTTGAGAATCCTAGAGTGTGTTTGAGTACTTCTTCTGATCATCCAATCAAAAACTGAACCAATTTCACACTGGGAAGTATCTATTATATCAGATAAATACCATAAGATGCCAGTCAAGATCATAGTGGAGCTAGACGTACAGTAACCCCCACGCTCCAACCTCACACTTTTCCATATCCGCCACCAAGAGGAAGACATATATAAGACATTATTATGACTTACTATTAAGTCTTAGACATTATCAGAACTTAATATCTCATTATTATCAGAGTGCGTTGAAGGCCTACATTTTTAACAAAGCCTACGGTTAGAGCTGGCATTTTATGGTATTCATTTTATTTTAATGGTAATTAATTTTTACAATGAAGACTAAAACAGAAACTGACTGAGAGGACTATGGATGGTCCACACCAGACAGGAACCTGGTTAAAGAGTCATTCCTAACCAAATAACAGTGTTGAAACAGGTCCAGACTCTGCTGAAACTGAAGTCAGTTTTGATGATGGGCAAAAGCCTTTGCAGGGAATTCTGAAAAGGCACACGAGTGTCAACACAGGAGAGAAACCATTTGGTTATAACAATGATATAGTGAATTATTCAAATAAGATAGTAAGTCATAATAACGACTGGCCCAGTGTCTTAAATGTGCCTCTCTCTCTCCCATCCTCCTCCACTCAGAGCCTCAGTGCTGGTACATGCGGCCCCTGCATGACGCATGTCTCCACACCTCTGACGTGGAGATCAGCACAGGAGCGGGAAAACCACCTACTTTATTTCCAGTGGTTAAAACCCCCTGAGCAGCAAATTAAAATCTGTATATTGCTCTGCTGTATTCATCTCAGAGGGGGCTAAAATGAGTTTGAGTCATCACAGAACATATTTAGCAACTCTTCAGCAATATTTCATGTGTGCAGGAGGAAGAAGAGAGCATACGAGTGTAAAAATAAGACTTTACTTACACTACAGAAGTTGTTTGAGAAGTGGCACATATTTTTCTCAATACATTAAGAGTTGATCAAGAATTTAAGGTCACACAGAGTAATTGATGTGTACAATGGTGAAATACTCATGTAAGTACATAGTACGGGTTGAAGAACTAAGACAAGGGTAAGGTAAGCTGAAGTTATGAAGGTTATTTATACAATGTCCTCACAGATATAGTAGAACTGCATGCATCCTGTCAGTGTTAATGACCCTCTTAACGTGGCCCACCTGTCTCCTATGAGGAGAAGCTGAGCTCCACTTAGCCATGCTAGGTGCAGAGTTTGGGAAACATGACGTATGGAGTGCAGGCTGTAGGTGTAATGTAGGGCAGGTGGAGTGGCTGAAGCTGTGAGAGCCCTGCTTGTTGAGGAAAGGTTGTACCAACAGGTCAGAAACAAGTACATTTCAGGTACGAAAACATGTTGCATGTTTGAGTTGGAAAGGGGGCGTATTTCAGCCCAAATGATACATTTTCTCTGTCATAAAGTTGTCTTCACAGTTTAAACAAAACACAATTTTGTTGTTACTGGCACACATTTGATAGCTGGACTTATTTCGCCGCTTTTCACCGTTATATGGGGGAAAAAACACTTTTCTGTCTAGTGTTCGATAGCTTGAGATGGACACCAACTCCTCTTCTTTCCGTCGTTTTCTTTCCATTTCTTTAGTCTCTGTACATTTATGAACTGGAGTCATAAACTCTCTGCATACGGGTGACTTATCGGCCAAGTACAGAGTTGAGCGGTTACATATTTACTTCGATCCATGCCGCTCATTCAGGGCACATTTTTGTCCACTTTTTGATTTGATTTGATTTGAACTTATTTACAATAGTCCACCTTAACATTGGTTGTCGAATCCAAACCAATTGTCTATCATATCTAATGTTAAGTGGACATACTTTAAAGCCATCACCTTCAAAAATAAAATGCCAATATGTGAACAATGCCCCCTTGTATCACAGCTTGTTTCTCATACATGAACAGCAGAGTATTATGAGTGCTGCAACTTGGATGCTGAGTTGTTTTTCTAGCATGAAGTTTAACCTTGTGATCTAATTCTGACATTTTGAAACGTACACATTCAATAAAAAAATGATTGAATCATCCCGAGATTAAACTCAACAAACAAACCCACGTGTCAGTTGAACGCACGCTTTGAGTGTCCTCAGCTCAGCTCTCACTCCTGAGTGTTCAAGGCCTCATGCAGCTCCTTTCACAAGAATCCAAAGGTGACATGATGCAACATGCTCTCGTGTTTTTCCTACAACGCAGACAGGGGTAGCAAACAACCGTGACCTATGCATTATCTTGAGAGGGTTTAAAGCAACACAATCCATATCCTGTCTCCTGACACTGGACATCCAGCAGATTATCCTTCCTTCACCACCAACAGTGGGGGTTTTTTCTGTTTTTGTATGAGCCTTAGCAACACTTAATCAGCTTTATCCTACTCTGCTAACACAGATCAGGCTAACATCTCAATTAGATCTACCACAAGAGGCTCCTATTTGCATTATTTTAATGGAGTGTTAAAGATCTCGTGTGACAGCCTGACTTCCACGGACAGAATCATTTCTAAAGTGCAGAACGACTCCATATAATCATGTTTGTCTTTTTCTTCTTCAGTTCCTGTGCTTGTTCCAATCATAAAGCGTTTATATACGCATTCATTCGTAAAAATAAAAACACATCAAGCAGTATTGTATGGGAGCTCATGCTGGGAACAGGCCCTATAAAGAAGCTTGAAATTGGATGTATTTGCAGAGCAGCTTGTCTAAGTGGAACTTGAAGGGGGTTAAATGAGGTTTTGCACAAATAATTGTAGAATATTAAATAGCTTCTAAAAAATGTGCCCAGAAACAAATGACCTGCTAAGCGCACCCCTTGCTGTGCAAAACCCCAATAAATAATTCACATAAATGCATTGCCATGAGAAAAACGTTCACCCGTGACGCTCAGGTGAAGCCTCTCATCTGAACATCCTCTTCTGCACATTTATCTATCGCCCAGCCAGGTGGAAAAGGGCAAAAGAGTGTGAAAGACCTCTGCCTGTGTGTGTGTGTGTGTGTGTGTGTGTGTGTGTGTGTGTGTGTGTGTGTGTGTGTCTTTCTCTGTCCAGTTCTCTCTATTTTCCTGGATAATTATTTCCAAACACAAGTCAGTGTTTTCTGTTCTGAGAGCAGCGAGGCTCCAGACGGTCAGGTGAGGCTGTTCTCTTCCTCTGCCCTACATATAATACCTGTATTACCTGTGTCCCTTGTACAGACGAAGGCTTATGTGTCTGCGTGGCTTCAGACAATGGGGACGTCCCCAGGTGCCCAAGATACTGGAAGATAATAAATGTTGTGTGTATGTTCCAGACAGTCACAAAGGAAGAGCGGCTCCGCTGTGCCCGCACTGACAGGCAGCAGGATTACAGCTGGAGAGCTGACCACAGTTGTGGTCGGGACACAGAGGGCCTCATCATATAACTTTACGTGGGGCCACAAGTTGGCATGGGGTGGCCCTGC
This sequence comes from Trematomus bernacchii, assembly GCF_902827165.1. Classification (NCBI taxonomy): domain Eukaryota; kingdom Metazoa; phylum Chordata; class Actinopteri; order Perciformes; family Nototheniidae; genus Trematomus; species Trematomus bernacchii. Next base: position 12,592,552 of record NW_022987803.1, on the reverse strand, counting down.
AGTAGACTCACAAAGTGTCTGAAAATACAGCCCTCTCTCTTTTCCTCCGTACCCACATATGGTCTTTGTTTACATTAGCAAGCATCGCTAACACTCAGAGCTAACGCTGTACTGGAGAGAGTATGTGTACAAAATCAGGATATAAAAAGGTACTCGCCTTGTGTTAAGCCCGCCAGAGAAAAAACATTTGAGTTCCATACTGTTTCAGAAATAATCCTTGATGTGGTTTTGAACATGATATGGCGTTTAATCACGGCAGCGTTTAGCTGAGTATCTCGGTAGAATTCTCCTGCATCAGCTTTTTTTTTTTAAAGCTACGGACCCAGAATCAGCACTTCTCTAACAGGGCTGAAATAGAGGGGTATGAGGCATGGCTAGAATGGGTGATCTGTTTGGTATTTTGAGCAAAACACATCATAGACATAGAATTTATGACGAGAACAAGTGTGACATGTACAAATATACATCCTAAGTTGAGAGTCATAAAGACCAGCAGTCACAAAACCAAAGGCCTCGGCCATCGGCTGCTGACTCTTTAAGCTCTTCCTCCAAGGTGCACCTCATCATGCATCTCGCAGCAGCAATGCAGCACACCTGAGCAGAGCTGAGGGACACACAACAGCTTATAGTTATACTTTGACTTATGCCTTTTGCAGTCTTTGTCTGAAATATGTTTCCCAGGCTTTGCAATTGAGAAGAAACAAAATGTCCTAAAGTGTAATCGCACATTGTCTTGTCATGTCGCCTGTAAGGAAGTTAGCCTTGTGAAAGCCGGATGAAGAAGACGGCTCTCTCGTCTTTCTCCTCTTGTTTGTAAGGCAGGATGCTGGGCCCGATTCCAAGTCCTCCACTTTGATGCCGAGGATTTTGAACCCGGTCGGTGTGGAGCATCAAAGAAATGGGGGACTGGGCTGAACCCCAACTCTCCGTCCTCAAGGGGGGGAGAACGGTTAAAGTGCGTGGGGTGACTGTTCACTGTGATCAAGAGGATTCAGGTAATACAGAGCTACAGTGCTATGGAAGTCAAGACCACGTAGCTCAGTCAGATTTCAGACCCCCTGGGTGGTGTGATGAGTCACTCTTCGGCTCCCACATCCACCAACCCACCCCCACCCCCACCCACCCACCCACACACACACACACACACAATCAGGTCCACACAGATGTAACCACACTGCACTTCAGAGTAAAGTAACGCAGCGCTGAAAGCTTTTCCTAAATCCTGATTGGATGCAGGCACAATGGGGGTTGATGCTCCAAACTTTTGAGTTCTGTTTCCATGGCGATAGGTTCTGACATGTACTGTCGTGACAAGATGTTTTTTGGTTTGCAAGGACCAGAGGGGGATCAGAACAATGACAGTGAACGAAGGGGCTGTCAGAACATCCTGATGACCAAAAAATAGGAAAGAAAAACAACTTATTTGAAATCAAAAGAGCTGCACTTCGACTGCAGGCAAAACAAACCCAATGACCTCATCCGAGAGAGAGGTAGTCTTTGAACAACACACAAAAAACACTGACGTATTTTGTGACGTACCCAGTAGAAAGGAATATTTCCTCTTAGATAATTGGGGTACAATTTGTTGATAATGAGGCGAAGAGGGTCTTTTTTTGTGGGAGACAATTTGCATCCTCGTTAGGGCGGTAATTCAGAGACAAAGGCTATTATGCTATTATGTTTCACCCTCTGATAATAAAGATCAAAGCAGAAACTTACACAACAACGGTTGCACTGTCTTATCCACTGTGTCATCATCACTGTCAGTTGTTTGTTTGTGTTTGAGAGGCGAGATATGTCTGTTTGTTTTCTGAATCCCTGCAAGGTTCATCTGGGTTCAGCTCAGATCCCAGCAGGGGCGCTAGACACAAGGGGGGGGGGGGGTGCCAAACCTCACTGTCTTCAAATGAAAAGAGGAACTTAAGTGAGCTGAGACAAAACAAAGCAGAGAGTGTGGGCATCGTTGAAAGGCTGATAGCCTAGCAACATCTCCTAAAGAAAAACAAGCAGTGTCCTTCAAAGTATGAGTGCTTATGAGTTAAACCTATTTATTCAGTAACGCATGAATTAAATGTGTCCTAGTTCAGTGCTGCAGCATGATAAAATAACTGATTTCAAACCAGAGAAGCCACATGACATCACACCCCGTTTAACAAGAGAAATTGCAACCATGCTGATAGTTATTAGGGACAAGAGAGTACTGACTGGATCACATGTTTGTTAGCAGCGTGTTACCTAACACAAAAGACTACATTTAAAGCTCCCATGTCATGCTTTTCCGGTTATTACCCGTCCCCTTGTGTGTTATGAAGGTTTTTATGCATGTAAACGGTGTGCAGAGTCAAAACCCTCAAAGTACACCCTGTAGCGAGTAAAACTCTAACACAGAAAATACCTCCCCAAAACGCCTCGTTGGAGATACGTCACTGCCCATTTGATTCTTCCGGGTACCGCCTGATGTCATGCGGTACCCGGAACGAAATGGACCAATCCCGAAGAGCTATGGCCACACCAGCAGCGGCGTGTTCCTCCAGAGGTTCGAAGAACCGGCATTTCACAGACGAAAGCTTCCAAAACATTGCCCAGTTTGAGGCCGGATATGCACAGCTTGTTTGGACCGTTTGGAGCAGGGGAAGATTCGGGTACTGAAGTAAAAAGATATGATTCTACACTGTATTGAAGTAAACATGTATTATTTTGAATTGTATTTTAGTGAACATGTATTGTTTGAACTGTTTTATGTAATCACAACGGTTTATGGGTAATCATATATATAGAACTGATATTCTTACTTTCAAACTCACTGATCCAGAGATTCTGTTTTCACAACACACACCAACTTGGCCTTTTCACCCCTAAAAGCCAGATGTTGTTTTTAAGTCGTTAAAGACATCGTTAAATAGGTGAAGAAAAGTTTAAATGTCTGAAAAGGGATGGTTTATGTGAAGAACCCAGGGGAAGGGAATGTAGAGTAGATAGGGTGGAGATAAACGTTGACTTTTGACCTGGTGTAACTTAGGATCTCACGTGCTGGTCAGACCTCTGATTGAACCCGGCCAGAAGCGAATCCAGCCAGTCAGGACACTTGGGGGAGGTGATCAGCTTACACAGCTCCTCCTCACGGACTCTCTGATTCGCTTGGGAGGAAAATGGGAAGGAAGAGTCGACTGATCTCCGCCCCAAAAATAGATATGAATACTGATGTTTTTGAGTGTAAAAATGCTTTTTGGTTTGGTGAGTTGGTTTGATCCCGATATCTGTGTCCGCATCGCATCACAAACCTGAAGTCACTTTCATCTCGTTTGATGAGTTGGTTTGATCCCGTCACATTTATCCGCATCGCATCACGAACCTGAAGTCCGGAGTACTCGAGTACTCTGTATAACTTGTATATGTGTTTGGTTTCCTACCAGAAGTAAACTCAGATAATTTGTTATAACTTTGATTCCGGTGTTTTCAATTCCTTTCTTAATTTAATAGAGATCCAGCCTCATCCAACGAACGGCGCGTAGCAGAGGTGTTCTGCTCTAACAGTACACAACCTGTGAGTTTGCATTGTTATTTGTGTATTTATCAAACAAGGTAGCTACCACGACTGTTTAAATGTGTAAACATGTTTCGGACTGCTAAGCCAGTGCTAACTGTGCTAACTAAGTTGCTAGAGTTTAAATATATCAACTACAATGTCAGCAGATGGCCTTACATGTTTGTCATGGCAGGAGAATGTCTGCAGTCACACACACGGAATACTCATACAGTATACTCCGGGTGATTTACCGTACATTGTGACAGTACATGTATAGCTAACGAGGCTAGCTATGCATGTATAGCTAACGAGGCTAGCTATACATGCTAGCGGGAAACATTGTATGACCGAACGTAGCAGACTACCCGTAGAATAATGCAATTATAAACACGTTATTGCTAGCCTAATATGAACCACTAACTTTTGTTCATAGTAGTTTTATTACACTCCGTTCCTCCAAGCTAACGTTCATATCGTGTTAGCTACCAAGGTAAACAAAGCTAGGTTAGCATATTAGCAGGCAAGCTGTTCATTAGATATATCCATACTCCTACCACAACTACTACTAACGAATCTAAAACAACTAAGTTTCTCTAATATTTTGTGATTTGCATTTTATTTCGTCCAGACAGATCCTGCCGGACAATACATGACTGGACGACCACACTGAGGCATCGTCTCAAAAAGCCCCGGCTGCTATAGGCAAGATGCCGACAACGGGGAGTAATTGACGATATACCGTGTATATATGTATATTTACGTTCATTTTGTACATTTCTAAAAATAAAGTTTAATGGAAATACTTAGGCCTATCCTTTCTTCCCTGAATTATTTGCACCTATAACATATCATTCATATATAGCAAACCATGATTTGATTCCTCATCAAACAGTAATAGTTTATAACGGGTAAAAATAACTTACTCTTTGTTATGACCGGCTCGTAGGCCACAACGGAAAGACAAGGAGACATACACGAGTTTACAAAACCACGGCACATTTATTGTGGTAAATGCAGAGATAGGTGGTTGAGAGGATCGCAGAGTTCGTCTTCCTGCAGCCGCTTTGGAGAGAGACAGGGGCCGCCGTGTGACTCCGGGCAGCTGGGCTTAATAGCACCTCGGCTCCGGAGGTGTCCGTGATCGCGCTGATTAGCCTCTTCAGCTCCACCCCATCGTAAGACAAAGGCCCTGGGGCCGTCACACTCTTCTATAACAGTTAAAAATATATATGTATATAAAATATACGGCTGTACCGACGCCATGATAAGACTGATGTTCCGCTGAGAGCAGCCGGGAAAAGCACTGTTAGACATGGGCGCAGCCTCTCTGGTGGTTGACTAATCAGAACAGAGTGGCCGAGCTGACCAATCGGAGCACACTAGGCTCACAGGGAGGGGGGGGGCAAGAGCTCCAACGAGTCGTTTAGTGGAGAGAGTGAATACTGCTGAATACACATGCTTGACAGAGATGCTGTATGCGAAACCAATGTGAGTTTGGAAAATTGCACAGTATAAATCTATTTTAGTATACCTCAACAATGTAATTATGATCAGTGGAAATGGCCATGACATGGGCCCTTTAAATATAATTATTTTAGCTTTAATGAAGAAAATATCAAGGGTGAGGCATTGATTTGTTCTTGCTTCAGTCAGATATTTGTCTGAAAGACTAAGTAAACTCTATGAACCCTTCGTTTAAATGCTCCAATTGTGAGGTTAAACCACAGGGTTAAACTGTACGGAGATGTATAAACACTTGATTGACAGCTCTTGGTTGATACAATCAAAGTAAAAATGGGACTCAACACGGCAGCAATCAGAAATGTGTATGATTTTGAAGAGCTTGATATGCATCATCAGGCTCTCAAGTGTTGAATGTTACCTTCTGTTTTCCAGCAGGGGGCAGCCAAGGACTACATATCCTTTTAAATTAGTGCAAACGGGGATTACAAAAAAAAACTAATTTCATAATTTAGAGATTTGGTTTCCTTGCAGTTTTATATGGTTTGAGGTTAAAGAAAAGTTCAACTAAAGTCACATTTAGACAGTGAAAACAGTCAAATGTATCCTATTCATATAATCTATATAAATGCTATACCAGAATTCAAAAGAAACAAAGGTGAATGTATTACCTGAATGTCTGCATACTCATTCTGCAGTAATGCGTGGTGACGGATACATTTTACATATTCAAATTGAGAGTTCGAGTTGTTTATTCAATGTAAAACAAGTGCGTAAAATTGTACATTTCTACAAGTTGCAATCTTGTATAGTTCACTCTATAATTCTTCTGTAAAAAAGTTGAATGGAACAACAGACTGAGACTTCACATGATAGCTTGAATGCGATCAATAACGACTCTCAGAAAAGTTTTTTCTTAGGATGAAAATATAAAACTCACATGTTCTCTTTATTTGATGTATATAGATAGATGAACACCACTGGAGATTTGGATAAAAGCACACACAAAAAAAGCTCATGTAGAATATCAACACGTGAAGATGAAAAACAAAAACGGAAAAGATGTCGGATTACAAATAGATAAAAAACTATCCAAATTCTATACGGTTCTCTAAATGTAAATAGTCACGTGTGTTGAAGTATGTGCCACATACCAACTGTCTGCAGTTGCTAATAATAACCTCTGTATTCTGTACACAGGGTATTTTGTACAAAATATGAAATCTACCATTTAATAGTTATAACATAAAATAAAAGTACATTATATGTACAATATTAGAAGCCATTTAGTATGAGACGTACACTAAAGGACACTTCATTCTTTTGAAAGAAGACAAAGCTTATGTGACATGGAGAGCTCCAAAGAAGCCAATATTAAAGCCATTTTGAGAAGAACAACAGTCACCAGTGAGCGTAACAAACCCAGACAACCAACAATCAGAGGACGTAGATCACCGAAGGGATGGATTCACTTTCATTACAATCCACTGCGGGGCAGAGGGGGTGAGGTAAGAAGCCTTTGGTGAATGTTGTTCTTCCAGACAAACACAGAGAAAAAAGAAAAAAATGTGACTGCAGTATTATTTACAATTTGCACATTCAGTTGAAACACTGACTGAGAGGTTCTGCAGGCAAAGGAAGAAGAAAAAACACAACAAAGAGAACTTGCAAGCATCCAGAAGCAGATTCAACAGAATATCAAGCCTACTGGGTAGTAGGTTTCTACTGGAGAAAGGGGGGGGGGGGGGGGGGGGGGGGGGGGGGGCGGGTTAGAGTCAGTGTGCAGGTCCGGGCAGACAGGGGGCCAAACAGTACAAATCAAAAGCGGAATGGGACAGAAAAGATTTCCTCTCCTGTGGAGGCGAGCTCTTATCCACCCCACCCAGGGGAGGCGACCCCTCACGCCACGACAGACAGCATCACGGATTCTTTTCTAGTTTGTTTTTTTTCTATTTTCTTTCAAGTTTTATCAGGAAGTGCTTCATCGCTAGGTGGCTTGGGGGCGACCACTCTGCTTCTGCTCTCTAGCTTTCAACTACAAAATCCACTTTGTAGCTTCAACAAGGCAGCAGCTGGAGGTGTGCCACGTACAGACTTGAAGGACAACTTTTTTTGTTAATGATCTGGCATTTATTTTTGTTCATGCTACTACTCGATTCTCGTTGGAACAAATATCCCCTTAGACTATAAAAGGCACTGTGAAAAGAAAGGCTCATGTTCAAAGCAAACACACCTCATCTCAAAGCAGTCTAATCTCTAACAAGTGCTTTATAAATAAAAGGGTCTTGCTTGAGTAGAGTAGAAAAAGCGATCACTATGAGCACAGTTTCTGCCCCTGTTGACTTCTCTCCCACACAGCAGCATTGTGTAAATCCCAGAACAGCAACTCCATCTCTCGGACCTCTCAAAGCCCAACATGAATGACAGCGACTTGTACTGAATGCTAAATGGCCGTGTTGAACACACTCCTACCATGGCTGGATATGAGCGAGCAACCAAAAATAAATCCCACAATCCCCTCTCATGTAACCAGGCACGGGCTGGACCTGTCCCAAGAGCCAATCAAATAGATCCAAATACGCAACAACACACTGTCTGACCATTGTTTGAGCCACACACTGCAAACCTGCGTCAACTTATTGCCTACACAATTAAAAAAGGATTGTTTATTTTGATGAGAAGTTGGCACCAGACTATTCTTTTATACAAGCACAAGGTTCGATTAAAAAACGAACTCTGTCAGGTCAGCACTATGTGTCGTAACGCTTTTAATCCGGACACACAGTGTACTAGTAGTCCTGTCCTGATTATCAGAACAATCAATTCATCTTCACAGCTGATAGAAAATGAAAATAACAGAGCAGTTATACCGATAGGAAGTGTGTTTGACTCCGAGAAGAGCACCTAATATACTATGTGAAGGAGAAAATCAAATATAAACAGCTGTCTAGACGACTGTCTAGTTAAAATGAGAATAATAGCTTGTGTTAAATGTATAGAAATGACTGATCTCATCCACCGCTGATTTCTGTTTTAAAAACCAAACAAGGCTCATGGTATTTGTACAAGCACCTGACATCTATAGAGAAGAGGTTAGAAGAGACGACGGCTCACGCACAGAGCAGAACACCTGAGAGAGACGACCAGGAGGGGGCAGCGCGGGACCCCGGAAAACAAGGGAGAAGAGAAAGATAACACTACAGTATCTTGGGAGAGGTTGAGGGCCACGGTGCACTTTGTGGTCTTTTACAACAAAACGGCATCACAGATGTTTTTGCTGGACAAAAAGGGGAAGGGTGAGGGGGGGGTCAGAGCATTGCATGTCCCAAAAAGTCGAACAAGACTAATTGGACGTGCCGCTTTAGACATTTTCAGCGTCAGGTGGAGCTGTTCAGTTCTGTGTTGTGCTGGGCTGAGATTCCAGAGTTGGGACGTTGTGCTGGCCTCTGTGGGCCTGGGGGTCCTCTGCTGCTGCTGCTGCTGCTGCTGCTGCTGCTGCTGGTTCATAGTGGATCCGGGGTGGTCTCTTAGTGGCCGTCGTGCGGCGTTATCATTTCATCGGCTCTCCGATGCATCTCCAAGGCCGTGACGGTGCAGATGTCCCTGGGGAGTTCGGATTTCCTCCTCATCAACGGGCGCTCTCTACGCTGATCTTTTTGGATCTGGACACACATGGAGACGGGGAGGGATGGTACGATTCAGCGTTAATACACACACTCCAACGTAACAATGGCAATTCACTGTCTCTCAGGAGGCAAAGGAAACTAAAAAGTCTGATATTAATTTCTGTGCTTTTCCTGTGCCCCAAGCCCCTGCCTTCAAACTCTCAACAAGCACATAAAGAAAAGGCTTTCCATTCAGATTCAGTCTGATCTAAAATAACTATTTAACACTTAAATACACGCAGTTTGTTCCCCATGATACTTGGAAGTGCAAAGCATAATCTAGTGAGCAGGCATATGGATAATAGAGATGGTAGGCGTTAGATCTATGAATTTTAAATTGTTTTTTAAGTCTGGCAGACAGGCTGTTCCAACAGAAACCTCTAATGGCGCTTTTCCACTGCAGGACCTAGCACGGCTTAGTACGGTATGGTTAGGCCTTGGTAGGCCAGGCTCACTTTATGATGTGTTTCCATTACAGTTTAGCAACAGGGGTAGTAACTATAGTAACGCAGTGTAGGCGGGGCGATCGGCTGTTCGGCGGGCGGAGCGACGCTGCGTAAAACTGCCGTGACGTCATCTTCAATGCGAAACACAAAACATCATCCGTTAGCTGTTAGCACTCAGAGCTCACAGCTCCTCATATCTGTTCAGAAACTAGACAAAAGTTAAACAAGTACAAACCAGACTGTCTGTGTCATGGCGAATACAGTCGCTGGTTTATTCATGTCTGTATAGGCCGTTGTGAGTGTGGACGGAGCATATACAACGTTAGCTTAGCCGATCTCCATTCAGAAAACACGCATTTTAAAAGTTTTCTCGCCTGCCGTCTGTCTGCAGACTTGTCAACGCATTAATTCATGGTTTTTACTAACCGGTATCAGTATGTTGTTACTTCGGCATCATTTTTGAAACGTGTATTACAATTAAATCACGGTCAAATATGTTCATCTTGTTGTAGTTGTAGCCCCCTTGCCAGCGATTCTCTCTGACCATTCAGCATCTGAGAGTGTTTACGTCACTAGTTTAGCATATTCAGCCCGGTTGTTGGCCCGGTAAGAACCTCGTTTTTGGAGGGCCAGAAAAAAGGTGAAAAAGTCGCCCTGGGCCAGAACTACCCCTAGTGGAAAAGCAACAAAAAAAACGTGCTACGTGCTGCAGTGGAAAAGCGCCATTAATGCACAGTTGGACACAGAATCTAGAAAAGTATTTGTATATTATCCAAGTTGTGATAGTATATTAGGAAAAATAGCCTTGTAGGAACTCAAACCATCAATATACAATCTGAACACCAAGCCTAATACTAAAATATAAAGCAAAAATGGGCCCATAATAATTTGACTGCACCAATGAGCAAAGACCAAAGAAGACAGTAATATTGACTGCTCCACTAGTCTATTCCGTACCTGGATTGCCTCCTCCTCTACTTTTTTCTTGAGCAGGTTGACATCGTCTAGCAGCGGCCCGTCTGTCTCCATGTCCATCGGACCATCGCAGCCTATCGAGTCAACGTACGGCAAAAACTGTTCAGGGAGAGAAGCAGGAAAGGTGAAAAGGCATCTAGAAAAACTTCGATAAATGTTCACTAACTTCGGAGAACTCGGTGACCTTTTCTCTTCTGTTTGTTTTTGACCATGCTGTTGCACGGTGCATACCAACACCTCATCAGTCAGAAAGATGTCTGCCGTATTGATTTATTAAAAAGGTTAAAATGTTGTTGCTCACCTGTGGGTTTGACTTTGCAAGATTCTCGATCTTCAGCCACGCTTCGTCCCTCTCTTTCCATTTGGCTTTCTCTCTGTGACGAAACAAAAACAATCTTAGAATTCGACTGTTATTGGTATCAGCTCAGTTTCTGGTATCGTGATATACCGAGTGCCATTCTTTTCATATCAAATAAGGTTTTTGTGATGTTTTTCTTTGACATGTAATGAGACCATAAGATGTGATGTCTCCCTTGGGACTTACTTGCTTTTCTCTGCCCTGAACTGTTGGGTGCAGTCATCAAACAGCTTCTGGTTCATCTCCATGAAGAGTTTAAGAGCATTGTAGATCAACCCGTGGATCGTCCTGCCGAGAGACAAAAAGTACAACAATTCGCTTGATTGAATTACTTTCCAATTGTTCAAAAACCAGCATCACGCCAAGACACAGATATGGACACAATGGAAAGCTCGAGTAGGGTCTCACTTGTTCCAGTGGGTCTTGGAGTTGCGGTAGAGCGAGGGGAACATGATAGGCAGGATCTTGGCAGCGTTGTCGCTGATCAGGCTCATGATGTACTCATTGTTCCAGTAGTACAGAGCTCGTTCGGCCACCTAAGAACAGAGGAGTTTAGATGAGTTACAAATGCGTATGACAGATCATCTAAAAGTGTGTACTGGGATGGATGACTGTCGGACCTGGAAGTGTGGGCTGGACACACACTTGGCCAGCTGTCGGAAGAGCGGCTCCATGACTTTGACGAACTCCGACGGCTCGATGACGTCCAGGATCTCCTCCAACTCGTTCAGGAACATCACCTCTTTTGGACTGTGGGTCTTCGGCCAGTACTTCAACAACGCCATTACGGTCTGCGTACAGCAACAAAAGATTATGGAAAAAGAAGAAGAAGAATGAATGGATGGATGGATGGCAGATCTATCAAATTAATCATTTGTTGAAGTAAAACTCGGGGACAGTTTTATCCCACAGGCCATAAGACTGCTAAACACCTGAGCTCTGTCAAGTGCCCCGATAAACATTCCTGTTGTCATCTTGCAATATACTCATTTATATAAATAGTTATCACCGCAATAAACCGTATTTAATTTTGTCTCAAATTACATTATTTAATTTCATATTCTGTTCTTGTACATATCCCATATTCTATTGACATGTATATAGACTTTTGCACTACTTTGTATTTTTGTATTTTATTATACATGTTGCATTGTTGGAGGAGCTCAGGTCATTTGTGCATATGACAATAAAACCTTTGAATCTTGAAGTACTACAGGAGCTAGCATTGAAATGAATAATAGTCCCTTTTAAGATATAAAGCACAGACTTGTCTGTACATCATTGTATTTGTTTTCCAGGGTTGAGGATCTAATGAACTCAAATCAAATAAAGTTTGTTTTCCTATCTCTTGTATTGAATTCACACAGGCTAAGCAAGGTTATGGCCTACACATTTTCTCTTTATTTTATGTCCAAAAACATTCAATTTCATTTCCTCTTCTCTTTAATAAGATTTAAAAAATAATACAGTACCTGACATATCACATTGCAGCTAAGCTAATAAGGAAATATCCAAAGCTTTGATAATGGAGTCATAGGGTTCACTCAGGCAATTTAATAATGAAATGTATAATATTATTGCCGTAACAACATTACTCAATCCCATCTTACCGGCTCCGTGAGGGTGCTATCCTTCTCTAAGAACTGTACAACACAGTAGGCCAGCTGAGGGAGGAAAACAACATCATTTCAGAAAACAGCGGGATTGTGAATAGTGTTATTATAAAAGGTATTTTTGTGGCAGAACACTACGTGGTTACCTGTGGGTGGTACACACTGAGAGACTTGACTTTGTGTAAAGGCAGCAGGACTTTCAGCAGGAATATCTTGTGCTCTTCTTTCAACGGTAATGCAAAGCCATTGATTATGCTGTGAATAGAAAAGTGGTCATTGAAGATAATGAGACAAAGCAAACACCTGTATGTACTAATACAAATGTGCCTTTTAATGGATTGTACTAATGAAAACCATTACTGAAAATGAACCAGTGAATGTGAAAGTAAGTGTGAAATGGTGAAAGAGTAATGGGTGCACCTCCAAAACATCTTACCTGCCTAATATCTCCAGTAATTCTGCTATTCCATTATGATGTTCAGTCTCATAAATGAACCTGAAAAAAAGCAACATGGTTATAAAATCAAGGCGGTGCATTTAGCTAAATTCACTCCATTAGACAAAACCACAGGTGTCACTAATGTGTACAGCGTCATGAGTCACTCACCTATAAAATATGTTATTAATGTGTTTCCTAATGTATGCTCGCAGGCCCAGGAACTTGCCATAGATGCGATGAAGAGTAGTCTTTAAAAAGTCTCTTTCCCTGGGGTCTTCACTGTCAAACAGGTCTAAGAGCTGTGGACAAAAAACGAAGGCATAAATTAGACTGAGCATCAAAAATAGAGATCGCTTAAAACCCATGCGTACAGACGTGTATCATCATGCGCTCACCTGCATTACAAACTTCTGGTCAATATACTTTTTGGCTATGTTTGGTTGAAAGTCAGGTGACTCTAAGAAGCGTAGGAAGAATTCATAAACAAGCTGTGGGAAGAAAAAACAAGGTTAAAACATGAAAGTAACATACAGATTTATTCACAGCAGTTTACTGTGTGTGTGTGTGTGTGTGTGTGTGTGTGTGTGTGTGTGTGTGTGTGTGTGTGTGTGTGTGTGTTTACCTGTAGATGTGGCCACGCAGCCTCTAGCGTGGGCTCGTCTTCTTCGGGGTCAAACTCGGCGCCCGTGGGGTTTGATGATGGCGGCAGCGTCCTGAACATGTTCACAGCAAACTATGGAGAAAAACAGAGCAGCAGGTCAACTCTACAATCCTCCGGAAAAGTGACGTCACTGAGTCAAGACGTTCATTATCAGGTTACAACTAGCGACTATCGATTCATATTCAAAACATTAAATAGAATTACTGGACAACATGTAATGTCAAGTACTCTGCTTCCTCTGGTATCCTAAAGCTTTAGCGAGATAAGATGAATGAATATATTTATTTAACAAATGAAAGCCCTATAGAGAACATCCAATTTATTCAGAGAGAAAAATAAATAGCTAAATACAATTATGTTCCATTGGATACTAGGCTAATTCAAGTGAATAATAAATAAAGTGAAGAAAATAAATGTCAATCTTGAATCTGTGATAAAGAATAAAATGATTATTTTTTGCTTATTATCATTGCTGTTAGAGAGATGGTATCCAAAGCTCTGAAGACCATAGATATTATCTCTCCAACAGCAATGATAACAGAAAAGCACACACTTGAAACATATTTTTCTCTCACAATGTACACACCCTGTAAACATTAGCTCAGTTTGTCTACTCTTCCTCCACTTAAACAACTGGCGACTTAACGTTTGCTTTTAATACAAAACCGTCCAGCTGAAATAATAAAGCCGATGGTGGAGTTTCAGAAAGCCACTAGCGACAGTATTTGATAAGCAACCAATGTTATAAACAATCATTAACTCAACTAAACAAAACCACAATAGGACAACAAATACTCAAGGTTAAGGGAGTTGACAACTAATACAAGCCTCTTTGCAGCCGCTTTCAAAAGGATCTCAACTAAAGACTGGATATGCTGGCTACGCTAATGTACTATTTATAATTCAAAAATACACAGTTTCATTTTTACATTGCGCAATGAGAAACATGTTAACTGTCCACTAAAAATGTAACCATAACATTATTTACAGTACTCAACCTTTTGCCCAAAACAAGTAAATAGAAATACTGAAAAATCAAATACTCAATTATCATTAGCTTACTTTGAAACAAGGCGGTTTCTTTATGAAAAACAATGAATTGCATGTGTATTCATGGTTGAATAATCCCTCGTGTGTTTCTGGGATAGCGGCCCGTTTCAAAAACACCATTCCCCAAACTGGGAAACATCTATGTATTTTCTTTCTCACTTTCAAGACAGCTCACTCAGACAGTCCCTGAGAGACCAGACGATAAGAGGTCAAACACACTCACTCGTCAACGTCGTGTTTATATTCTCAGCAGAAACCATTTATACTCCCCCCCCCCCCGGAGAATGGGACTAATGGAACAACCGCTGTCATGTCATCCAGAGGTCTGCCAAAATATTGTTCTAAAGCTTGAACACCGAAGCATCAAACATGGAGGAAATACTGTGTGCAGCCTTAACATGAGAACGCACCCTTTAGGTCTAAAAAAGGAGTTTGTCGGGTCAGTCTGCGCACTTTGATGATTAAAGCCTTCAGTGGTCTTCAAAGAGTCTTTAAGGGGGAAGGGGCAACGTACGGTCAGTAATAAGAGTTTGTTTTCATGCAGATGTGTTGCATTTTTGGATCAAATGAAGCCAAGGCGAGGAGGGTGGAGGGTAGATTTGCACCTTGATCCTCTGCAGTTTACCATGTGGCATTGAGGAAGCGCTTTGATTAAAAATCAAAGGCTTTTTAATTTGGCTTGGGAAAGCAAACCTGGCACCGAGCACACATCCGGGACACGACCTTTAGAGCAACACATTTCTAATGAATATACAGTGTTACTCAATGACAGCCACACTGAATAAACAGGTTCCGACATGAGAAGATGGAGCTATAGACTATTTGAATTACTTTCCTGGCCATCTTAACACAAACATCATAAAGTGCCAACTTGAAGGAAACTAAATAAATAGGTCACTTTATGGCTTACTAATCATTTAAAGGATAAAAGCTGGGTGTTATGGGTTCAATCTGAGGTTAGGGATGCTCATGTGAGTTTCCTATGCCTTTGAAAAAAATACATCTGTAACAAGAAAGTATTGCTGGCAGGGAAACGGAAACCGCAGTACATTCTCTTCCCATGGCGCAGAATGAAGAGCACACAGAACACAAAGATTCTTAACAGAACACAAAGATTCTTAACAAACAGCAGATCCTTGTTCGGAGGTCAAAGCAGGAGCTACATTTAACCGAGTCACATGGATCTTTACAGTCACATGCATTTAGTGATATACAGCTGAGCACCACAGACAATGGAAGAAAATCCCTCGTACATTAGTAAGACCAACATGTAAAGGCCATTCTGAAACCCAAGCAACCTTCACACACTACACTAAAGCCTGACAGACAAAAGTAAGACATGATATGTTCAACTGACCTTAACAATATGGGTGATTTATATTAAATAGGCCTTTACTAGCTGCAGGAAGCTCTACTAGGAAATAGAGTAAGCCCATGATATGTGATTAGGGCTGTCAATTTAACAAATTAAAATAGTAGGTGATGTGATTATACAAACTAATGAATAACAGGAACAAGATGAAGAAAGAGGGCAACCGGTTTCTATACCCTCCTAAAAGACTCATGCTCCTAAGCGATGTGTCAAGTATTCACAAATAAAGCTTTTTAAAAACAAACCGCTTCAGTCATTAAAATATTATATGTTGAGTCAAATATATCTTAATATAATAATCAACTGTTATGCAAAGTCCTGATGTAAAACAACCAAAATGTTAAATATATTTTTTTTTATAAGCCTGCAGTATTTCATTTAGTTTAAAACGGTAGCAGTTTAAAATGTATTGTGACTTCCACTGAAACCCACAAACCTGCAAATGTTGTTTACAAACAACTTCCATCCTGTATGAGAACAGAGGAGGCCATTGTAAAGGAAATGAAAATAGCACATTCTCTGTCAGGCATGCAACATAAACAACTGCTCTGTCTTATATACAGGAACCTTCAGTATGGAGCTGAATAACGTACAGTCAAACTGATATCAATCTGTAGTCTGTTTCAATACTGACCATGTGCACCACCTCTGGGTAGATGGGCTCTGTGATGACATTCCTGTTGTGGGTGATGTACTCCACCATCTCGCTTATCGCCGCCCGCTTCACCTCCTTCCATTTCAGGTCACTCAGTGGGTCTGAGACGAAGTCAAAGAGGACGCAGCACTGCCGCAACTTCTGGATGAACAGCTTCTCCTGCTCTGCAAGGGGAACATCTACGAGACACAAGAGGAAGTCAACAGTCAGCCTTTATGTGTGTGTGTGAGAGTACAAATCAATTCAGACATTAACACTGCATCTGGGAAATGTAGTCTCAACCCTATGATGGGTTGTCATCACGTGAGATCTTCATCTTTTCATCAGCAGAATATAGAAGTAGCTAAAACGTTGCTGGAAGTTTAATATCTAGGAAACACATGCATAATGATGCAGCAACTGGTCTTTTATATAAAAAATGATCAATGTTACATATGTGGAGGTAATACTGGTGCAGGAATGAGTCATTTAAGCACTTCCCATCCCCAACGTCTCAAGTTCATAATGTATGTAGGAGTTTATTGTTAGACGCCTGAAATTAGGTCTGTGGTTAATACAAGAGATTTTTTGTTATGTCATCACACCAAACACGAGTCTGCCTTCTGCTTAGCAGTGGTGACAGGAAGTCTTGTGATATAATTAGTTTGCAGCATTACATTAGCTTTTTATCCCTGCTGATAGCATGTATGCTTTAAATAGGATAAAAGTGGTGTTAATATGTGGAGATTTTAAACAAAACATCTGAATATCATGAACGTTTGTTTGCCACAGAGCTTATTCTCTGCTATATTTCAAAATACAAATGGAAATAAATCCCTTGCTAGTTTCCGGGCTGGTCTACAAAAATAAGTCATCACTGCACCACTCATTGATAAAAAATTGTTGCCATGGTAATGGCCAAAAATCATTGTTTACATGTTGTTCTTCTCCCCCCATGCCCTCAGTCTCAGGCAGGGATCATTTGTACCATCGCTCCTGGAGTTAGTCAGGCTCAGTACAGCTGTAATTTGATACTGTGGAGTTCTTGTAGAGACATAATCGAAAGACTTCATAAATCAATAATTCAGCTCTTTAAAGACAGTGTCACTACGACATCAATGATGCAGAAGCTCCAGGATGATTGAGCCACGCCCCTCTGTGTGTGATCATTAACCTGCCATTTCAAAATCATTACACGTTCCTCTGTAGCTACTGCACACTCACTGGCAATGAGACAATCTCCATTCTGCATGCATTATCGTTGAGTAAATCATTACTAATCACAAGCCGTTCACAACATTCAATTAATATGCCATCAAACAAACATTATGATAAAGAGAATAACTCACATTATAACTACTTAATGTTGAAACCATGTTCAAATATATCAAGACTTTCAGCAACCCCAGCATTACGGTCGGGCTGTGCCAGAGGCTAGGAGCACAGGAGCTGAATGCAAAAAGATTTATGCTCTGAATTTTGGAAACGTTACAAGTCTGCTCCCAGAGGACCTAAAGGGCTTTCCCATCCTGTACAACAAGAATGTAACAGATATATAATGAACAAGGACATGTAGTACTTTATTAAAAAATAAACAAACATTACAACTTTTCTTATATTCGGTACAGTTCTGGATCAAGTGGTACTGATTTGCAATATTTTCGGAACTTCTTTCACTGATTGTCAGAATCCCAAGCTATAACAAGTACCTGAAAACAAGTGCAAGGATGCCATTGCCCATTTATTTGCATTCAACGAGGGGATACAAAACAACATGTCACCTTCTTTAACCCACCCATTGGGCTGAATGAGTTTGTTTGTCACAGCCTGTGATTTATGAGTGAGTCTCATCTCCCCATTAACAATCTGTATGTGTACTGTAGGTAGCCATGGAGACCACAGACGGAGATAGGACTTTGGACCGCGAGGTGACCGTTGCTAATCAA
The DNA here is from genome assembly GCF_902827165.1 of Trematomus bernacchii. Lineage (NCBI taxonomy): Eukaryota > Metazoa > Chordata > Actinopteri > Perciformes > Nototheniidae > Trematomus > Trematomus bernacchii. The sequence goes on along the minus strand of NW_022987803.1, from coordinate 12,574,406 downwards.
AGATACAGGCTGCTGCTGTTACAAAGGAATCATATGCTGCTGATTTGTTGAGCCCATCAGCTGTGGCCATGAGACGATTCAGCCAAACTGACCTCGCAAAACATGGAGAACTGGAAGTAGAAGGGCAACGGATAAAAAGAAAAAGACTCATGGATTAGAACAGACATTTAAAAAAAAGATTCCTGGTATACAAGGCTCCAGACACACCTTCCACAACTTCCTGATTTTTTTTTTTACGGCCTCAGTTTAAACTTCCTCTTATCCTTTTACTTTGCAATTGTCAACTATAGTGGTTATTTGCATAGAACCAAACTGTTCAAATGATTGGGGAATAAATGTTTGCAGAACTCTATGCAGTAATAGTTTTAATTGGGTTTTTAAAAGCTGTTTAAATGAAGCAGAGTAGAGCCTGTAGAAGTGAAACACTCCATATTCCATATCTTCTTAAACTTGACGAATTAAGAAAAAAATACAAGTCACATTATGCTAATACTTAGCTAGTGTTAGCTCTCTTGCCATTGCTTACAATGTGATAGTATCAAGGATCAGGGACTACACTGAAAAAGTAATAGAGCATATGGGGTCATTATTAAACCCAAACTATATCCTTAATTAAATCAAACAATCCCAACATCTAGCCTTTGTATGACAGATTAAGATAATATTTAACTTTAACAGAAACATGTACCAACAAGGATCAGATTGAGATGCCAAGAGTCAACATCAGATATGAATAACTACTGTCAGATTAAAGAAAACATATTAAAGTTCAAGCCTATCAATAGTTGCAGCACTATAGGGGGAACCTTAGATTTCAGGTCATTTTGCTTTTCTAACTGTAAAACATAAAATGTCTTAGTCTTGCTGACATCTTTGTAATTAACATTGGGTATCCATGATGTGTATAAGGGACCAGCCGATACTGCTGCACTGCTACAAACATCACAGTTGATACTTAATAAATACATGCATTTAATTACTTGCCACTGATTCAAGAAGATGATTCGAAGAGATTCAGTACTGCATTCGTGCATACTCCCACACAAGCGAGAACCTGACCCTGGGACTGACGGCACCAACAGGCGGACTTTCCCTGCGCCTCCACGCTTCTGAGTCACTGAGGCACATCTTGTATCTGACGCACAGCACCAAATGCAGCTACCTGTGTGCTACCTATACGTTTTTTTATTTAATGTGCATTTCTATTGATTTCTAGAACAGGCATTACAAAACATGTGTATACAAGTTTGTATCAGCTTGGAACAAGAAGTCTAGCTACCCGATTACAAAACATTTCTGAGGCTATATTCGGACACAGTATAGATTAGTGACAGAGTGTGTAAGTAGCTTCGCAGTAACATCACACTTCATTCCCTCCATCTTGACTACTGGTCACAGACAGGATCTAATAGACAGCATCAAAGGTCAAAAAAGGTGCTTCACCCCTCAGCTTTGGCTACCACATCCATGGAGAACTCTAATGGGGATCTGTTTTATCTTCCAGCGCTGTGTTTATGTAAGGCACAGCTGAGTATATTCTTTTGTTATGTCTTTCTTTCCAACAAGCTGCAATTTTTAAGCAGCTGCCATGAAAGAATAATATTGAAAAGTATAATTTTTGTTAAGAAACTTTGGCAACCACTTTCCCTTCCCGTCTTTAGCATAAACAAAAAGGATTAAGCCCGTTTTAACACTAAACAGGAATAGACAGGACCTTAATGTGAAGGCGCAAACAAATATCTTTACATTTATCTAGATACAACAAAAATCATGCTAAATTGGCCCTTTAACCTTAAATAATCACCTTGACAGCTTAGTGTTTTAGAAGTCCTTAAGTTTAATGTAGATCATGTGTTAGTAATCTAACTGTAACAATTGATTTTAAGGTTGAACTCATCAGTACTCGGGAGGTCAGTCGGTGCCTGTTGCTAATTATCTGACACGGTTCCACCCATAAGCACCTCGACTCATCAACCACCGAGTGCCAAGAGGTCTTCCAGCTCCTGTTACACAACAGCACTAGGGTTTCTGAACAGGCCTAAAATATTAAGAGACATGCTGTGCAACTGCATACTTCACACACAGGCCTCTCTGCATGGATGGGCACCTAACCTTTAATCATCTAACGGCTCCAAGCGTGCACGCAGGAAGCCAGTCATGGGCACAAATTGCTGCCAAGTCCGTCTCTCAGATGCCATGGTGAGGTGAATAGTTGATGAACTGATTAATAAGTGGTAAAAAACTGTGTACGTTTTGGTGTCAATGCAAACAGAGGACAACCAAAGCTAAAGCCTGTGGCTGTGTGTTTTTTTCACCATGATATTAAATGTCATGAGATCAGTTTAAGAGACACAAACACTTATTGTAGCACATATGTGACTTTCTGAATGGAAGCACTGACTTGCTGTAGGTCTCAGTGTCACACTATTCTGGTTAACAAGTAAATCACAAGACACCTGGAGATTCAGCCACCACAAGCAGAGCCTTTCTACTGACATGCGTTTCAACTGACACTATACAAGACAATACGTAGGTGTATGCTGATAACAAGCTTCTACCTCACTTCCTATGACATCAGCAGTCTTGATGGGGGATGGGAGACTCAAAACTCACACTCCTTCTCACTCTCTCGCCCTCCCTCCCTGACTGTAGCTAAGCTATGCAATGTCTTGGGCAAAACCCTTCCTCGTTGACATACAAACACAATCCCCTGCTTCCTCCTCCAAAACACACCAACACCAACAGGATACATGTTTTAGTGTCTTGTAGAAACTTTTAGAAATGTCATCTGGGAATTATTTTCTTCAACACAATCTAAATTAGCAGCTGCAGTTGCTAAATAGCAAACACATTCTTGCCTATCTCCCCCTTGAAACACACACAAACACAGAACAGGCACATTTCCTATTCTCACCTCTAAAATGCATGAGGGCCACAGGCTGGTAAGGCCCGTTGGAGCTCGGTGCATCCAGAACCATCCCACCGTTGGTTCTAGTGCATGCCAACATCAGAGAGCGGAGGCAGGAGACGGGGGAGAAGAGGGCAGCCCGGGCTAAGGCGAGGAGCCAGCCTCCATTTTAGCACGAACACTCGGAGCAGAAAATGAAGCTCCCCTGCTGCTGAGGGAACTAGCTAGTCAGTGATGTCATAAACTGCAGCCGCCCGATTGGCTGGCTGCAGTCACGTGGGCTGGCTGTCAGAATAAATTAACATGAGGGAAGGGATTGGCTGGTGGGCTGAAGGGGTGAAGGGGGAGGGACTGTGGCTGTGATTGGAGTGAGAGCAGCTACATGTGTCATTTTGGTGCGATGTTGAACAGTATTTAAAAAGGATAAGCTACGCAAACCTTACAACTTAAGGATAAATACATTTTTATATATTTTAAAAGGTGATGGAATAAAAGAGATATTGTTTTTCTGTTCAGTTTTGTTCAAAGTTAAAAGGATAATTTCATATCCATAAAAAGAGATGATATGACTCCAACCATTATTAAGGCAATTCAAACTGTATTTGACAGATATTTGTCTTTTTATTACTTTGCCTTTTTTGTTTATTGTGTCTGTGTAACCCGTACAGTATGTGAACGTATTTGTGTGTATATAGTAGGATTTGGTGTTTTATATATTTTCTTGAATTACAAAAACATCTATCAAGAGTTTTAAAGAACAAACACAGAACTAACCCTCATTTTAGCCACTTCTGTTACTTCATTACTACAACTACTACTATACTAAATACAAGAATAAGGCCAGGGAGTATATATTCCTGTCCAACATGAAGGCTGTTTTTTAGAGTCAGAGGAAGGTTAAAGTGACGCTTCTCATTTTTCATTCACACCCAACAACAAAACCCAAATACCACAACTGACATGACAAATAACAACACTCACGAGTCCAAAGCACTTCAATACACTGAATATAACACACAAAACCACAAGTGTTAAGCTTTCATGCCACAGTGCAAGTTTAGAAGTGATCCTTCTTTTATATAAAACAACTACAAGGTATACGTTAAAGAAAATGTTTGCATATGGTACTACTTAAGATAACTAAAGTAAATATGTGAAAAACACAATATGTGTACAATAACTAAATGACTAACACAGGCCCTTTGAGTCTTTGTGAGTTTTCTCTATGACAGATGGCTGCCCTGGACCCCAGCCTGAGCCCAGGTGTATGCGACAGAGAGACAGGAAGGGAGGAAGTCTCAATGTGAGCAACACAGGATGTGCATGTTCAGAGAGGAGCAGTCCTGCACTGTAAAGTTGTGCAGGAAAAGGGCGAATTTACAGTGTTAAACACAGTTAAACATCATGTTTAGAAACTACATTGAAAAGAGCACATTAAATACAGATATAGCTCTTTAATGCCTGTAACTGTGGGAGGCTGTGGCGCAGTGGATTAGTGCGTTGGTGTTCGGTTCAGGGGAGCACAGGTTCAAACCCCACTGCAGTCAGCATGTCGTTGTGTCCCTGGGCAAGACACTTCACCCCAAATTGCTCCTGTGGGGATTGCCCACAGTATTGAGTATGTAAGTCGCTTTGGATAAAAGCGTCTAACAAGTAACATGTCATGTAATGTAACTAGTGCAAACGAGGTAGAAAGGTCAAGTCAAGTCACAGTGTGCATCCACCCATTTCACACCCACCATGACTACAGTGTACTGTCACCAGCTGGTGACAGTACACCTTCTCTTTACAAAAATGTACAATCATGAGTAAAAAATAATGATGATAGTTTTAAATGTGGAAATGTGACAATAGGTGTTAGTTGACATCATTATTTATATGTTGGTGTGTGCACAGTGCACACACCAACATATAAATAATGATGTCAACTAACACCTATTGTCATTTCCTGTGCAATTTAACTCCCTGTGCATTACTGACATTAGTTTACGTTTCCCTTTTGTCAATTACAAAACCACATTTCCACATTTAAAACTATCATCATTATTTTTTACTCATGATTGTACATTTTTGTAAAGAGAAGGTGACAAACAACTGAAATGCACAACATATTCACGCTTAGTTTAACTCCATTTACTATTTCTATGAAATTTGCAAAGACAAATTATAGCCGAAATATGCACTGTTGCATATGTAAGGTCAAATAGATATATGTGTTTTAAATGCCAACATTTAAAATCAGTAGATCATTATTTGTTATTCATATTGTTTTATTTGTCCAGCTAATGTAGCTCTAAATACACTTAAAAAATATATAGTTGGGGCATTTTCCAGAGTTTAAAAAACAAATCAGTGTGTTTTTAATCATGTCAGTTACTTTAGGTTGTGACTGCAAAGATGTAGTATTCTGATTGATCTTTCGGAAGACTTGGCGATTAAGCTAAGTTTGACTAACTTGCTACATTTGCTCTAAACTGAAATCTACGCCATCGTTGTTTTTCAGCAATCTCTGAAACCTTGAATGAAAACACAGTGTTTCCCATACATTGATTTATTTGTGGCGGGCCGCCACAATTAAATATCATTCGCCACAAATGGATCTCCTATTTTCTTTTTTTGGTGGTCTAATGGATAGTGAGGTGGGCTGATGATCGGAAGGTTGCGAGTTCAAATCCCACCTGGAACAACACTACTAGTGTGCCCTTGAGTAAGGCACTTAGCCCTCAGTTACTCCAGGGAGAATGTCCCCTGTAATTGTGCCCCCACAAATAGAATCAAATTATGTGGGAAACACTGAAACATGATTGCATTGTTAAGATCCCCCGCATAATGATCTAGAATGCAAAATGCAATTTAGCAGTGCAACAGGACTCTACCACAGAGTCTGTCTGGTCCTAATATATACAATACAGAGGGCTATTTCAGCAGCAGGGTGTAGTCTGAGCGTATAAAGGGCTCTTTCTTCCCATTCTGTTCCCTAGTCATGGGGCAACCTCCCATCAGAAGATCTGTTGTTCTGACCAACACAACGCTAAAACACTCCCACTTGTTACAAATGCTCTCCAAACGCTCCTCTGGCACATGCCTTCATGAGCTTTCTGCTGTCTGCGCTATTTCTGGCGGTGGCAAGAGAGTGAACTTGTGAGGCATCATGAGTCTGCTCCTGTATTGGATGGAGAGAGCTTTTGCTTGTGTTGTAAATCCATCATTGATAGCAGCAGGTCGGCCCGAAATACACAGCCGAGTGTTTCATTTTCAGATCTGCTGATCTTTAGTGTCATGTTTTGAACGCTCCAGGCTCAAATCTATTTGGAGAAGCAGACTTATCAACACAGCTGAGGCATTTTCAACTGAAGCTGAAGCAACTTCCAATGATATAAAAACAGCTCTATCAGTATCCTGGATCTATTCTAATGTTTCTGCCTGCTCTAACTCATACAGAAAGTGATCTTTACGAATGGAAGATGTCATGTTCATTATGGCTGCTCTGTATTACTTTCACATAAAGACTGGAAATGAAAGAGACAAATATCTCAGATGACTGGTACAACACATGGTATTTTCTTTTGCAACCACAGAAGCAATATCAGTTAAAAATATGACTTCAACATTTTCATTTCTTTACCTACTTAAAGGTCCCATGTCATGGCCATTTCTACTGATCATAATTCCATTGTTGAGGTCTACTAGAATACATTTACATTGTTCAATTTTCCAAAATCACATTGGTTTCTCAAACAGCATCTCTGTATAGTATGTGTATTCACTCTCTGTCCCAAATGCCTTGTTGGAGCTCCTGCCCCCCCCCTCCCTATGAGCCCACTGTGCTCTGATGTGTGTTCATGTGTTACAATGGCGTTTGTTAGCAACCAGAAAATGACACCAGTAATGACAAACAGATAAGAATGCTGCGTGGGGTCTGGGTGCCGTGTTGGTGGGACGTTGCGGGGCTCGCTGCTGTGAGGAGCGGACAGTGTGAGCTGGATTACTGGTGTCGTTTCCTGGTTGCTGCGTGGGGTCTGCGAGACAGCGAGACACGGCGAAACTCAGCCTGAACTCAGCCTGAGCACACACACGTGAGTGTGTGGCGAACTGTGAGTGGAGATTCACGCAGCTGTGGCTGAGAAAAGATAAGGCTGAGTGAGTGTGTGTGTGTGTGTGTGTGTGTGAGGAGCTCCACGGATTGGTCCATTTGGACTAATTGGTCCATTTGGTCGTCGTTACGTCACTTGGTACCAGGAAGAAAAAAATGGAAAAATAAAAATCTCCAACGAGGCATTCTGGGGCAGCATAGACAGGTCTTTTCTGTGTTAGAGTTTTACTCGCTACAGGGTGTACTTTGAGGGTTTTTGACCCTGCAGACTGTTTACTTGCAAAAAAAGCTACATAACACACAAGGGGACGGGTAATAACCGGAAAAGCATGACATGGGACCTTTAACACTGTTCCTCAAAAACTTATGAGAGCAGAGTCGTGCCAAACCCTTGCTAGGTATTTACAGCTTCGTCACAGCTGGTGAGTTATGTTTTTATTATTTTATATATATGCGAAATGTTAGACCTTGAAATGTTAGGTTTTTCCTGTCCCACCTGCAGGAGTGAGAGGAAACCCCTCCCTGAACGCAGCTTTGCCCTTTGGCATCCTGCTTCAAGTATCTGCTAACCATTTAACAAAAGTCAACTTTCAACTTTTCTTACCTGACGGACACCTACATTTTCTAAATGTTAACCAAGCTGTTAAAAACCAACAAGAAGATTATGTTAAAAATAAAAACATAAAAATAACTTGAATAATAAGGGATTAATATTCTAAATGGTGTGATTATATTTGAGTTTTACACAGGTTAAGCAACCACTAGAGTAAACTTGCAATCTAAAGCAAACATCATTATATAACCTCAATAGTTAGAGGTGTAACTTCTGTAGTATCTGATGTAACATTACAATGTTTTCTTTGCTGGGGAACATTTCTGGAATAGCTCAAGTGAAGCTAACTGAAGGCAGTTGCATATATTGGTAGAATACAGGAATGTCTCATATTCCTGTCACTTATCATGCTGTTACAAGCCAGGGACTGGTTTTCATACAACCTTTGTACCTTTCAAATTAAACTAGCAAACTTCTGAGAACAATCTCAAAAAACGAATCACTACAATGTTTTCTTTATACAGTTTAAGATTTTAAAACATTAAGCTGATGCCCAATGTTATAAGGAGGCATTTTTGCAAACCAGTTGCACAAAATTATTTAACCAATGCTTGGATTTGATCTTTCTGGTTTAGACAAAGAGTTAAAAAGATATATGTGCCTTACAAAAATATAATCTGTTTCCTATTATATAACCTTATTACTTGGTATGTTACATTTCACAGACCATATGCCTTTTACCGGAAAAACACTTAGGTTATTTTATTAGAATCAGTGGTTTTGTTTGTTTTGTAGATCAAATATCAGGAGAAGGTTATATTCCAACCTGAGTGAAAATGATTGAAATGTTTGTTAGAGTTTAACAACATAATAATAATTAATATTTGATACCAGCAGATGGCGACAAACCCTTGGTGAAAAATGCTTCGTGCAGGCTGCTTTAAAAAAAAGAACACTTGCAGGTGTAAAGGTTGTTGATGTATTTGTATATAATTAAAATGAGACAACGATTAAATCAACTAATTCGAAGCATTTATCTTATGTGTATGACAGGCAGTGAGAAAGTAAGTATATATATATATATGTGTAATAAAAGCCTTACAAAACAAGCTTGCCTGCTGTGCTAATGAACGCAAATGGAGGGACAGTTCAACTCCACTCTACACTTGCAGTGTTTCCCATACATTGACAATCAAATATATCGTCCGCCACAAATGGATCTCATAAAAAAGAAAATAATAATAATAATTTCTTTTGGTTTTTTTTATAAAAAGAAAAAGAAAGATTTGGTGGTCTAATCATATGGATAGTGAGGTGGGGTGATGATCAGAAGGTTGCGAGTTCAAATCCCGCCTGGAACACCACTGGTGCTGTGGGGTGCGGTGCCCCGACAAATAGAATCAAATTCTGTGGGAAACACTGACTTGGGTTCATGGCCTGCTTCTGGTCAGGGCTTTTAGGCTCGTCTCGGCCTTGTGGCTCTGCAGGACGGCCTATCAGACATGTGTTTCCATCAGTGTTGAATATGCCTGGAATGAAAACAGGCCGAGCGTGGAGCCTGTTTGGACAGGACTAAGAGATAACATCTACCGGGCCACTGTGGGATAATGTTTTGCAGAATGTTATCAAAGCTCCAGCTGGGGTGTGGGAAGAGAGCAGCTTTTATCAGGAATTAAGTTATGATTGATGGTTTCTTGACACAGTACAAGGGTAATGGCTAACCGAGAATCCGAGATACAGGTGTGTTTTATGGTAGAATTGCCACACTGGGTGTAATTGTAATCTCACGCAAAAGGTGAACAAATGGTACACAATAACAACATCTGCTATTTAAACCACAGATAGTAACTTCACTATGTGCTTTAGCTTCCAAAGAGAGAAATATTTGTGAATTACTTTGAAGGGGAGTGTTCCCTTTGCGTTGTGTATTGTAGCAAGGGGTGCTCACTGCAAGAAGGTTATGCTGAGATCAGAGGCGAGATAGAAAAACAATGAAAGTCATATTTAAGTCTGTACTTTAGTGGATAATATTGTGAGAAGAGATTGGCCTCAGGTGTTATCTTATGTGTTTACCTTATAGGACGTCTACTCTCTCTTGAACAGAGAGTTGACGTAAAGCTTGCATAGGTAACATAAGGAGAAACCAGCAAGAATGATCCAACCTTGAAACCAACCCAGTGTTTCTGACTATGCTTTAATGAAGGCAGCAAGAAGCCCTTGCTCTGAATTGGCAACAATTACAGTGTAATCCCAAATTATTAAATGTTTTGGTCAAAGCATTGGTTTATTGATTTTGTCAGGAGAATTATCAACAAAAAAAACACAATTAAAAACACATTAACAGCCCTGGCTTTAAGTTCTGACTTCCAACTTCACATATTAACACTAGACTGCACACAACCATGCCTTGTCAGAGTTTTCCAAGACAGAATCAAACCATGACATTGAATTTAATACAATTCAGGAAACAACAACCCTGTAGAATTGTCATTGCCTTATTAACTCTAAACAAAATCTGTCTTTGAGAGGAAATGTATGACCCTCCCAGCCAACATCTCAAATGTCCAAACTTTAAGAACTTTGTGTAATTATTAATTTGATAAATGATTAGAGGACAGTTTAGTTGCTACTATATCAGTTTCTCTGATAAGAGCACACTGCCTTGCATTGTTTATTTCACCACCTTTTCTGAGTTATATTTCCCAGACATAGAACTATTACACCTTTGTCTTTTGCACTGATAAGCAACCTTTTATTGCATCCCACTGATTAACTAACTTCTTGCCGTCATATCCACTTCCAACATCTGCCAAAGCAGTTCTTTTAAGCACGTCCGGTTGCAGTTTTGCCCACGTTCTTAATAACATATAGTACATTTATAGCTGTATAATCTGGCTGTATGTTTTCAGCCCTCAGCCAGGTTATATAATTACTGTACTGGCAGGAGGCAGCGGACAATATTGTTGTGTGTGTATCCATGCACACGGAAACATGCATAGATAGTATGCCCAGAGGCCAAACACCAGTGCCCACTCCTTGCTTTTCCATCTGGTGCTATGTTGCTTCCGAGTTTAGACATAAAAGAAAACGTCAATAGAACTCTGCAAAAACCTGCCAATTTCTCTTCCACCGGGGGCGGGGGAGGTGGGGGGTTAGTAGTATGTCTGGCAGACATTACTGGTCACTGGCAACATCCTGAAGCACAAGGACCGTGGAATTAAAGCTTTATCTCTGGATTACCACTAAATATAGACGCTTGGGTCCAATCCAGCGCAAAGTCCATGCCATGTACGTCCTCTGCTCGTTTCCATGTGTTGCGTAATGTCATGCTCAGCTGGATATTACAATGAGGGTGATGCAGCAAGGGATGTTCAATAGATGTTTGGAAAGAAATTAACATGAGTGTGTGCATGTAGGGATGAATGTCTGTAAGGCTTACACTTATCTGTGACAAGATTACAGGTTGTTTTTTTCCCCCATCATGCCTCAAGGGGAATTCTGCTCTATGTACTGTATGGTTTCTTGGAGATGAGGCTTAAAAACAACATATTTTTGCCCCAAATAAAGCAAATTGTTAACACTTAAACAAAAACTGGAAACAGCAGCTTTGCTTAGAGTGCTTGTATCAGTTGATGTGTAAATGCAACAACTCTAGAACCCAAAACACGGGGTAGTTACTTAATGATTTGATTAGAGGACATGATTTAGTGTTTATACAGGTTAAATACCTTTGAAAGCAGGCAGCTTCTGCAGCTCCCTGTTGTTGCTCAAGCTGAAACGAGAGGAGCTCTGCCTCTTGTCCTTTTTGACAGGTGTCTGTGAACCTGGCTGCTTCCCCTTTAGCAGCTGAGTGGTGGGAGGAGCACTATTGCTAGCCTTCCTGTTAGAGCTCTGCTGAAACAAGAGAGAAAAAAAACACATTAGTGACAGGGCGATAGCGCTAGCACATATTGTGAACTGTGTGTGAAAGAGAGTGCAATATGTCTTTGTGAATCAGATAAAACTGTGTGACTGCCACACCAGTGCCACACTGGTGTTATGCCGTGTTATGCATGCCCACCGAGATATGCATGCACCTCGCGGGAACGCGCACAGCGTAAAGCAAAAACTCCCAGACATTTCAATGATCTGTATGCCAAAGTACGGTTTGGAAACTATATCATATCCTTTTGGAGGGCATGCATAACACGGCAAACACCAGAGCCTCGCTGCGGGGAAACTTTGGCGCTGTTCCGAGTTTGCACAAAGAACATGCCTACTTTGTTTGGTAGTACTAGTTGGTAAAAAAAACACTGGTTGTTCTTATTCCAGTCTGTTACTGTCACTTTGTTTTTGACCCTTTAAAATACTACTTTGCTACTAAAATGCTGTACAAATCAGATTTATTATTTAATAAAGAAATGTTTTTCAAGTAAAAGATAAATACATTTAAAAATATTTTTTTCTTTATTTTTAAATACCGTACCGTGGACTTGTTATCGCGATATTATCGTACCGTGAGTTTTTGGTATCGTTACATCCCTACTATATACATTAGGGATGCAATGTTTGTAAAAAGGAATTAATTGCGATTATTTTGACTAATATTGAAATTAAGATATGATTCACAATATGGGAGGGATTGATCATAAATCTTAGTTTTTTATTGTCATTGCAAAATATATTAAGTGATTATGGTGTGATTTTTTAAGAGGATCTGTGCCAAACAAACATGTCTTATAGAGTCTGGGGGTCTACTTTTTCAAGTCAGGATATCTCTGCTGCTCCACAATTGTGGAAAAGAAATTGTGCTTCCTGCTATTTCAATATTGCACTCATCAATATCAGTATAAAAATGAACCATCATGACTTTTTATTCACTAATCAACCTACCCAGCTGTGTTCTAGAGGACTAAATAAAAAGCTTAGTGAGGCGTGATTTAATCCTGATGTGGAATAAACTGAAAGTGGAAACTTTCTCACAGCTGGTCCCACCTGCCTGCTGGGATCGATTCATCAACACACACCTGACGGCACAAAGTGTACTTCACCAGATGCAGCTGTGGGGCTGTGTCAGACCGAGTCACAGGGGAATTATTAAACTCAGTTAAGACCCAGCTGAAGTCGCTCACAGTCTGCACGGTACAAGAAAGCAGCCTAAGAGCTGGGCAACTAGCAAGCTGTATAGCTAAGTGGGAAATAACAGCTTGCAGCCCAGCAATTTCAATATGACGCAACATTGAAGCCATGGTACGCATGACTGCTGACACACAACAGCAATCCTGCTTACATAGATAATTGACATCAAGGCAAAAATACATTTTTGGGGGAGGGGGGGAAATACGTGAATGTGATACAGTTCTGTCTGTTTTTGTAAATAGCGAGCAGAAAACTTTTTCAAGCATTTTAGTAATTACAAGGGACTAGATTGTGTAATACAGCAGCCCCCAAAATACAAACAGGTGGTCAGCAGACGGTCCAATATGAATATTAGATGTAAAGGGGAGGATAGTACGGCACAAACAGATGTCCACTGTCAACCAGGGCTTAAAAAGGGGGACATCAAGGTTTTTGTTTACTTCAAAATGGAAAAGAAAAGAGTTTAAATCTTTTCAAAATGGTTCAGTGATGTTTCAATATATGGTCATTGCTGAGTTCATGGAAGAAGTTGATTTTCTTTTTGTTAAAAGATGCATTTTAACTTGGAAAAATCACAACAATACTGTTTGGAATCATGCTGTGCACTGTGTGGATACGCTCATACTTTTTTTACAAATACAGTACATGACCATGTCGTGCAATACTGTGAGAAAATGATTCACACCAGCTGCCTGTGCTATTCAACAGCTACTGCTTTGGCATGTCCAGATGTGACCAAATCCAGATGTCAGTGCAACTGTATTAGCCTTTCTTTAAATGTTTTATACATATTGAGAGGTTATGCAGAATGGTGCATAACCAAAAAGGTTATGCACCATTCTGCATAACCTCTCAATGAGTATATACAAGTGTATTCACTTCTGTGTTCATTTCTGAGAAACCAATAACAGAGTTGTCCTTTCCGTATTGATAAATAAAGATTACCAGTCGAATTTGTTCACATGTGTTGATTAGAAACTAGTCTCGTGGCCTGATTAAACATAGGCCTGTAACGATAAACACTATTATCGACCTACGTACTATATATGAACATGAACTCTGTTAGGACACAGCCTTGCTAAACAGGTAGCACATACAGTACAACCTTCAAATTCCATTTGCAATATCTGATTATTATTCAAAGTTCAACGTAATTGTAATATTATGCATTAGTATTATATCAGTTGCATAGAATGGTATTCAAATGATGATGATAATATCATTCATTACTTATTTCTGGAACAATATATTGTCAGTCAAAAACCATTATTGTGTCCTCATTAAACACCTATTTATTTTGTAGCTAGCCAATGGACATAGAAACATAATAATGGTTTTATAATCTCCTTGCAACTATATTGAATTGCCCATGTTATGCTGAAAGTGTCACATGACGACAATAGGATGCTACTAGATGACACATCCTGGGAGCTCTACTAAATGATATAGATAGCTTTATAATTCGGATTAGCTAAGTATAAAGTAATTTGCTGTGTCATTTGATCATGCATATCTAGTGAATCAGTACCAAAAAAGCATGCACAACCACACTTCTACATTTAACTGCATATTCAAATATCAGTTATTGCACATGACACCAGTATTACAAAGGATGTGGTGAGTATATTAATATTGAGCATACTACGGACATATTAACATGTATGGAGAAACTCCACTTATTGGCAAGTGCCATGAACGGATGTCATCTACAAGCACTGGATCATCAATAAACAGCAACATGAGTCTAAAAAAAGGGCATGTACAACCAAGGCTGGTCAATGACCCCTAAACAGAATCACTGCAAAGGACTCCAATTTACAGTTCACATTCCATTTTCACATTGTAATATCAGAAGCATATCACTTGTTAGCACAAAAACCTGCAATAAGTATTTGTATTAAAGTGGACATGGTTAACCCAACGTTACCTCGTTCTCTGAATTTTCTTGTCCTCCACTCTTGCCCACTTTACCAGACTTAAGGGACTCCTGAAAGAGAAAGTTGAAGTTCCTAGGTCAACTTAACGTTAACAAATAACTAAGGAGCCAACATCATTAAGCAGTCTATCAAAGAAAATGTTAGCTAAAAATAGCATGCCTGCCCACCCAGTCTCACACTCCTGTTTGAATACACTGGCAAGTCTGCTGCTAGCCAGCTAATGTTACTTCGGAGTCAATAGCATTTACACGACCCCGGCTTCAAGCTTTAAACAAAATATACAACGCTTACTTAATACAACTTAACACACACACGTTGTCATACAAAAATATGTTCAAAGTATGCAACATCACTTTGGGAAAACGGTGCTTAATTTAAATAAGTCAGGACAAGTGCTAACATGTAGGCAGAATAGCGGCTAGCTGCAGATCATTGCAGGTTTGCTAACGTATATGATGGGACCCTGCGCTGAAAGCTGGCTTAAATGTCTTGTTATAACGCCGGTTTTGAATAAATACACTTAAATACATCTCATGCGAACTTTTTCTCCAAACGTCATAATCTCTTGTCAATTCTGAAACTCACCTTGTCTTTTTTCGTTTTATTCGGCATTGTACAACCGTAGCCGCCCTTGCTCCCCTCTCGGAAAACGTTACTCCACACAACCCAAACCTTGACAACTCTCAGGGTACCTCACTAAAGGCGGTTCAACCCTTCCTCAAGCTGTGATTGGCTGCTGTCTGTCAGCTGACACAAACGTCAGAGCAGCGGGAGCACACTGTCGGGTGGTCGGTGACAGTACATTGTCAATACACGGTGACTATACACGTGAGACAGCAAGTCCAGGATACATCATGTTCATGTAACGGACCGTCTGGGACATGTTCCTTTTAATGCATCCATGGCTGCCATAAAACTTGCTTGACTGCTCCCATTTCCTCTGTCACTTTCAGATCTTATCCCATAGTTTGTATTTATGATTTGTTCGCTCACTTGCTCTGAACCATCTACATAGACTAGAAGGCTATTTTGCATAATAATTGCTTTAATTGTTCAGCAAAGATGGACTATATCTATATGGACACCATGCTTCTCAGCTTATGTTATTATATGCTAGTTATTTGAGTGTTTATTTTATACCAGACAGAATACATTCAACTGATAGACTGCACAAAATAAGTTAGACAATGCATATCTATAGACCAGAAAAATACTAATTAAAAACATTTCATCACAGAATTTCATTCAAGTGCAACATACCTTTATAGACGATAGCTTCTGTGCACATTGTTGCCTCTTATATTAAAGGGGACCTATCATGCAAAATGCACTTTTGTACGTCTTTTATACATGAATATGTGTCCCCGGTGTTCCAGGGAACTCACCAAGTGTCAGAAAACACAACCCTCTCTATTTTCCTCCATACCCAAATCTCTAAAAAAGGGGCTGCAACGGATCTGATAAAAACTGATCCAGATTTGAACACTTTACTGACGTTAGTAAAGTGGCGCTACGGCTATTGGGCCAACTCTCCACCTATCAGGGGAATGTGGGGTTGGGCCACGGCTGGCCATTGCCGCTCGAAAGCGCTGGAGACGCTGTAGTACATATGCCAGGCCTGTAAGTGGCGCTGTAGTCTGCCACAAAAGCAGCGAAGAAGACTTCCCGCCCATAGTTACCATGGTTACCCTTCTGTTTATTCTCCGCTGTGGCTTTTTTTCTCCCTCCCCGAGGCAAGCGTTTGCTCCCGCTGCTTTAATTCAATGCAATCCCTCCCCGTCGAGGCAAGCACTGTAACGGACCGTCCACACAGCAGCGTTAAAAAAATCTTGGAGGTGGGTGTATCTGAAGCTTGGGGATTTGTTGCGAGCAAGGCACCAACAACCAATCACATGAATCTCCCGCCCGCGACATACGAAGCAAAAAAGTTTGAAGTAAACTGGATATAAACTCCCCAAACAGGCGAAAACATACCACTGTCTGCCACCTCCCTCCATGCCTGGCTCCTCCGGTTTATATCCCGGTAGGTAAATAGGGACTGGTCATAAAGCACCGGGTGATTCCCTACCGCTAATTTCTCCTCCATTTTTTGGAATATGAGGAAATGACCTGCGGTATGTCTCTCCCAGCATACACGCCGTTTGATTGGCTAGAGCTTGAACTGTCAGATTTGCGTACACGGGATTTGATTGGCTGACGCTTCCACCTCAGCCTCAAAAGTTGAACATTGCTCAACTTTGAATCCTGAAAATCCTGAAAATCTCCGCTCGCCTGCCCACAATGCAGTTCGGCGAAAAGTGAGGGAAAGTGACGTCACCCCATTCAAAGTGAATGGGCAGAAGCGTTTCAAGATTTTTTAACGCTGCTGTGTGGACGGTCCGTAATTCTCTCTGGTTAGTCCACCAGCAGATGACAAACACCCACCTCTCCGCCTCTTCCAAGGAACGAGGGGACCGTGCGGCAGAGTTTCAGTTTCAGTTTCTTTCGCCGGTCAAGATGTCCGTTAAAGTTTAAATCTTCCGGACAAAATTTGAAAAGTGCCGGTCAAAGGTCTTCTTTGTTATTTATTGAGCTTTAAAACAAATGAATAACGACTCTATAGGCCTATAATAATATAATAAAACACGGAGGACGGAGATCTTTTTTTCTCCCCCTCTTGATTTGATCAGAGCACGGCTTCCCTCTCCTGCAGGGGGGCGTGGTCAGCTGCAGCTCACAGAATCAGCCCCGTAGACAGCAAACAGCACATAGAGCGAAATGAGGCATGGCTAAAATGCATGATCTGTTTGGTATTTTGAAAACAGAAACGTATAAATATACCTTATATAGGTATGGCCCTACAATATATCATTTAAATATAGCATGATAGGTGTCCTTTAAATTATTGCACCTCCTTTCGTGTGTTCTTTTCCAAATATATCTCACGTTAAAGTAAAGCATGTTTAAAATAATCGACTCTTTGACTGTTGTATCTAACTTCTATGTTCCTCTTGCTGGTTATCCAGTTCTAGAATATTTGAAGAGCTTGGTAGAGCCGCTGAGTCTTCTATGTATGCAGCAGCTGGATCCCTTTAGTGTTTTATTGCCGCCATCTACTGGCATTTGACGATCTTACTTTGGCTATTTTTACAACTAAATGTTATGAATACATTCATGTTATCCCCCAAAATCCAATAATTCTTTATGAATTCATCGTTTTATATGCCTCCTTTTCTGTAGTAGGGCGGCAGTGGTTCAGTATTTAGGGGATTGGACTTTGGACCGAAGGGTCGCCGGTTCACGTCCCAATCGGACCAAGAAATACGGAGTGTGGACTGGAGAGGAGCCAGTTCACCTCCTGGGCCACTGCCGAAGTGCCCTTGAGCAAGACACCTAACCCCCAACTGCTCACTGGCGCCGGCTAGACTGGCTGCCTCCGCTCTGACCTCTCAACTGCATGTGCATGTGTGCATAACTGTGTGTATTTGTATATGTATGTGCATGTTGTAAAAAGTGTGTACTGTGTGTACTGTATTACCTGTACAAAAACGCATGTGTGTGTACGACAGAGTGGAAACTGAATTTCCCCCTCCCATCTTCTTCTTTTAGTCCTTAGGACATTGTAATGTTAAATGTCCCATGTCATGGCCATTTCTACTGATCATAATTCCATTGTTGAGGTATACTAAAATAGATTTATATTGTGCAATTTTCCAAATACACATTGGTTTCTCATACAGCATCTCTGTATAGTATGTGTATTCACTCTCTGTCCTAAACGGCTTGTTGGAGCTCCTGCCCCCCCCCTCCCTATGAGCCCAGTGGCCGTCTGCGAGACAGTGAAACACAGCCCCGAACACACACACACACCCGCAGCCTGGCTGGGAGTTTGTGTGTGTGCTCACACACCGACTCACAGGGTGTTTCTCAATGTCGAGGACGCTTACTTGGTAGCACATGTCTTCCGAGTCACTTGCTTCAGAAGCGAGGCAAGAATCCTTCCTAGCCTCGGAAAACGAAGAATTGTGGAACAGGCTAACAGGTATGCAGGTGTGCATCATATGCGAGGCCCCGACTTAAATGGAGCGCGATTTCCGCCAAAGATTTGGAAATTGGTCCGTGCGCAAAGCATTGTGGGGATTTTAAGACTGCGGAGTCTACACAAGTGCAGCCTCGAAATTGTAGTACGCCGGCCTCGGTAGAATTCCAAGTATGCTGGACATTGGAACAGTCCTTCGGCAGCACTCGATGACGTAGTATGCTTGAAATAGTGGCTCTGGAGCAGCCTTCCTCGACATTGAGAAACACCCACAGCCTCGCTGCGTCCCGCTGTCTCAGGGAGGAGAAATCGGCGGAGCTGCAGCTGAGAAAAGATTGAGTGTGTGTGTGTGAGGAAGTCCGTGGATTGGTCCAACTTAACGTAACAGCTCCAGGGATTGGTCTATTTGGACCAATGGGTCCATTTGGGTATGGGCACGTCACTGTACCAAGAAAAGAGAAATCTCCAACGAGGCGTTCTGGGGCAGCATAGACAGGTATTTTCTGTGTTAAGAGTTTTACTCGCTACAGGGTGTACTTTGAGGGTTTGTGACTTTGCAGACCGTTTACCTTCATAACACACAAGGGGACAGGTAATAACCGGAAAAGCATGACATGGGACCTTTAAATAGAGAAAATCACAGTTGTAAATAGTGACATTAATTCAGAGACAGGTGACTAGAGCAGAGCCCTCATTAAGGTAATTAGGAACACCTGTGCTTTTTCCTGCTATGATAGCCTAAGTGACTGTCTTCTAAAGATTGCATTTCTAGGAGTTTTTTAATTTTTTATTCAGTTAATATTGTTGGCACGATACATTTCACAAATCTTACACTGAAAGGTTGCATGTAACTAATGCTACAGTCTATGTGTTGTGATTCATATACACAATGCTAATTTCATTTAAATAGGATTTAACTAAATGTATACAAATGTCCTGTCATTAGCTGTATCTTTGTGAATTATTGTCTTTAGAATTGCCCCCGTGTTATAAACTTTTCAGAGGGTCAGTAAGGATGACAAAACATGGGAGTCAAGATATCGAACCTTTATTTGTGGGTCCAACCCCTTTCAATTAACCGTAACATTTTTGGTATATTTACAATCAAAGTAAGAACACAAAAAGTAAATTGGAATGTCAATAAATTAAAAAAAAAATGCATTGAAAACTCAAGTTACAAAACGTGACAACTTAAAAAATAAAGTCCTATGAGGAATGGATCTGAATCTGGTCATATCAAGGGGAGAACTGTGTGAAAAAGGTGTTGAGGGGAGAGCAATCCCAGGCTCATTTACAACATTAAACTTTACATTTCACATAACACTACTTCTGAGAGCCAAGAGGCCACAGAAACAGGCCTAGTCCACCTCCTCCATCCTGGATGTGTCATCATCGTCCCCTTCAAGACGGGGCATGTCCTCAGTGGGCGCAGAGGTGACTTCATCTGGTGTCATATCATCTTCATCAATACCTAAAACAAGAAAAATAAAAACATGATTAGTCAAAGAAGCCAGGTAGTTGTTTATATAATGTCCGTAAGCACAGATACTCACCGAGACCGAGCTTGATCATTCTGTAGATGCGATTGGAGTGGGTCTGGGGATCCTCCAAGGTGAATCCAGAAGAGAGCAGTGCAGTTTCAAAGAGCAGGATTACCAGATCCTTCACAGACTTGTCATTCTTATCAACCTCTGCCTTCTGCCTCAGGGTTTCCACGATGGGGTGGTCAGGGTTGATCTCTAGGTGTTTTTTAGCAGCCATGTAGCCCATGGTGGAGTTGTCCCTGAGAGCCTGGGCCTTCATGATCCTCTCCATGTTAGCTGTCCAGCCGTAGGTGCTTGTGACGATGCAGCAGGGGGAAGACACCAGGCGGTTGGACACCGTGACCTGCGGATGTCAACAAAAATGTGCACCAGTTAGTTTCTGCCTTAGGCTGCCTTTACACGGGAACGTTTGCGTTTACGCACCGTATGCGTTTTCAAAAAAGTCTTCCGTTCACACGCATTCGATTGATTTAACGTGTCTGTTCACACGAGACCGCTCGACCCGCTGGAAACGCTGTAGTACATATGCCAGGCGTGTAAATGGCGCTGCTGCCGCCACAAAATACACCAAAAGCAGCGAAGAAGACCCTGGAGCATGGTTGCCCTTCTGTTTATGCCCCGCGGTGGATTTAGCAACATGTAGTAGATCATGTAATTCTCCATGTCCACTTGTTGCTGATGGTTGTGGTAGAGGAGCTGTAGATTTTGCACTAACATCTGTAGCATGGTCGAGCTGTAGCACTAGCAGTAGCTACTGACAGTAGCTACTGACCATGCTACAGCAGTGAGCAGCAGAGGTGGGGAGAGGCGGGGCTATGGCTTCATCTATCGGGAAATGATCGTATAGAGGCGATTACACGGAGCCGTTTGACCCCCCAGAGCGGTCCGTTTGCAGATCTATCCACCTTGGGACCCGTTATCGTTTGCGGGGTCCGTTTCTATCGTTTTGTTACGGCCTCGTGTAAATGAAAGGGCTATACGCAAGAGAAACTATGCGGATACAACCCGTTTCGTTCCCGTGTAAATGGGGTCTTAATTGCACAACAGTGGTCAATAAACAACATATTATACAACCCCTAATGATTTGTGTTGAGGTAGTTTCGTTTATAAATCCTCTCACCTTCTCCACTTTCTTCTCCAAGATATCCTTCATTATCTTGCACAAACTCTCATACTGAGCGTTCTTCTCCTCCTGCTTCTTCTTCTCCTCGTCATCTTCTGGCAGCTCCAGGCCTTCCTTGGTCACTGAAACCAGGTTCTTGCCATCAAACTCCTTCAGCTGCTGGACACAGTACTCATCGATGGGCTCGATCATGTAAATAACTTCGAGGCCGGCTTTGCGGAGGCGCTCCACAAAGGCAGAGTTGGCCACCTGGTCTTTGGTCTCACCTGAAAAACAAAACACATTTATATTTTAGCACATTAACTAACTCAGTTCACCCGTTTCAAAACTATTTTGAATCTAAATGTACAGTATAAGGATGAGAAGTGTCCTCACCAGTAATGTAGTAGATGTGTTTCTGGTTTTCCTTCATACGTGTGACATAGTCCTTCAGGGACACCAGCTCATCTCCAGAAGCTGATGTGTAGTATCGCAGCAGCTCAGACAGCCTCTTTTTGTTCTGAGAATCCTCATGGATGCCAAGCTGAAATACAAATAAAACTTAATGTCAGTAACATGCATTTGAAAGCAACGTTGTATAAGTAGACCCATTTATTAATTAAATGTGTTACATTCTGGTTAAAAAAATTACATAAGTATTTCAGTATTAAAGAGTAGATACACTGATATTTGTCTCCAAGAACTAACCATTAATAAAGTGTAAGTAATGTCATTAAGTAGCACCAAACAAGACTTAAAGCAGCTTTTCATTAGGGCAATATGGCCAAAGGATCAGACAGATGGCTAACACATTATAAGGTCTGAACTGGAATATTTCTCTACAATTCAAGAGGTTTTTGTCAAGCTTTGCACTCTACAAACATACTATCCTGTTAAAATTCAGATTACATTTTGCAGGACTTGTGTGGACATTAACAAAGTATCAAACCAAGGAACAAGGGTTTAACACAAGGTGGCTGCCAACAGTTTAAAAGTGACAAGATTAGGAACACTTAACGGCTTGGACGGTGCAAGGTGAGAACACTAACCTTGATGTTCTTGGAGAACTGATCGTAGTACTTTTTGTAGTTTTCCTTGTCCTCTGCAAGTTCAGTGAAGAGTTCCATGCACTTCTTCACCAGGTTTTTGCGGATCACTTTCAGGATCTTGCTCTGCTGCAGCATCTCTCTGGAAATGTTCAGGGGAAGATCCTCAGAGTCCACCACACCCCTGATGAAATCTGATAGGATGGATAAAGACAACCTGATCAGCCATACAGTCAAATGTCTATTTGTTATTTTAATTATATAAGCTGATTATGTGATTTATGAAGAGTATATGCTAGGCCTGTCACGATAATACATTTTGTTGGACGATACATTTTCCCGGAAATTATTGCGATAAACGATAATATTGTCGGCACCGTTGTAAGACCATCTTAGACCACTGACATAATGATAATATATAATAATAATTCAAGTACATCCTTTCAAACAGAACTTTTTATTCAACATTCAACATTGCAAATGAAATGTGAAATAATATTAAAATACATAAATTATATATAATAAATAAACAAATTAATTAAATTGTAAAAAATTCATTAAATCACACACAACCAAAACAATAAATTAAATAGACTCAGGCTGGAAAACAGAGCTCTCTCTATATATTTATTTATATATATATATACAAATAAATAAATATGAACACACATTGGGTGTTTCTCAATCTCGAGTACGCTTGCTTGGTAGCACATGTCTTCCGAGCGTCTTGCTTCAGAAGCGAGGCAAGAATACTTCCTGGCATTCAGAAAACAAAGAGTGGAACAGGCGAGCAAGTGTGCAGGTGTGCGTCATATGAGAGGCCCCGCCTTACATTTTCCGCTACAGATTTGGGGAAATTGGTCCGTGCGCAAAGCATTGTGGGGATTTTAAGACCACGGAGTCTACACATGTGCAGCCTCGAAATTTCTCCAAACGAAGTACGCCGGGCTCGGTAGATTTCCAAGTATGCTGGACATTGGAACAGTACTTCGGCGGCACTCGATGACGTAGTATGCTTGAAATAGTGGCTCTGCAGCAGCTTTACTCGCGATTGAGAAACACCCACGGTCTCACAAGCAAAAAAAACCTCTACAGGCCATATCCAAATCTGTATTTCAAAGATTTCGAGCAAGGAACACCAACATGTTTGCATTGTCGGGCAAATGCATCTTTGATTGTAAACTGTAGGGAAGGTGGGGGCTCTCCATCTCCAGCTGCCGTGTTTGCTCCCAGCTGGGAAAACGGAATGGGGTGGTTGTGTTTCAGGTGCAGTTTAAGGTTGGTCGTAGGCTCTGGTCGTATTGCTAGCTTTTGTTGCTACCTTTTTAAAACAAATGCGAAACACCGCCCGGCTCATTCAAGTCCGTAGGTTCGCCTCGTTGATTTGACTTAAATCCTAAATATTCCCACACCGGAGATGGAGTTAGGTTTTGCAACCAATTCCATTTAACTTCAGATTCCCCTCGAGTAAGTCACATGTTGTCTCCTGCTTGTCTCTATATTATTCATTTGGCTGCTACACTGCTACACTGCTACACTGCTGCACGCGGAGTGTCCTGACCTGGATGTGTGTGAGCCCCGCCCCTCACGGCGCGCATGGCCGGCAGCCACAGCGCGCCTGGCTAAAATGCTGGTCACATCCTTATGTAAACAAACGGCAATTTATCGAGGTCAGAAAAGTTATCGAGTTCATTTTTATTTATAGTACGATAAGTCAATGAATTGCTTATCGCGACAGGCCTAGTATACGCTAGTATTTTGTGGCTTGAGTTAATACTCACTGAGGTACTCAGGGATGAGCTCCTCGCAGTTGTCCATGATGAAGACCCTGCGCACGTACAGCTTGATGTTGTTCTTCTTCTTCTTGTTCTCAAAGAGGTCGAAGGGAGCGCGGCGAGGAACAAAGAGCAGAGCGCGGAATTCCAGCTGACCCTCTACGGAAAAGTGCTGTGAGAAAGACGATCCATTAGGTCAGTATTCAAGTTAAATCTTACTACTTTTATTACATATGGATAAAGAATCATTTAGGGGCCCTACTTTGACAGCAAGGTGGTCCTCCCAGTCGTTGGTGAGACTCTTGTAGAACTCTCCATACTCCTCATTAGTGATGTCGTCAGGGTTACGCGTCCACAGGGGTTTGGTCTTGTTCAGCTCCTCCTGGTCAATGTACTTCTCCTTGATCTTCTTCTTCTTCTTCTTCTTGTCTGAACACTTGTCGTGGTCGTGCTCCTCATCAGACCCGACGTCCTCAATCTCAGGTTTGTCCTCGTCCTTGTCCTCTTCTTCATCCTTGTCTTTTTCCTTTTCCTCTTCCTCCTCTGCCTCGTCGTCACTCACCTCCTTGTCACGCTCTTTCTCCACCTAAATGAATATAGAACTCAGTCAATGGCTATCAGGCTAATTCATGTGATTTATTTCCTTAAACAACTTAAATGAGGACTTACAAAGAGTGTGATCGGATAGCCAATGAACTGCGAGTGTTTTTTCACAATCTCCTTGACTCGTTTCTCATCTATGTATTCGATCTGGTCTTCTTTCAAGTGTAGGATCACCCTAGTGCCACGCCCAATGGGCTCAGCTACATAGAAAAAAAGACGGGTCAATGCACGTTACATGTAACCTCCTGTAGGTACCCCTTTATTGATAGAAATCAATTGTTATTAGCAATAAAGTAAGGGCCTTTATAATACTTACAGTTGTCCACTTTGATTGTGAATGAGCCTCCAGCAGAGGATTCCCAGATGTATTGCTCGTCATCGTTGTGCTTGGTAATGACTGTCACCCTCTCAGCCACTAGGTATGATGAGTAGAAACCCACACCAAATTGACCGATCATGGAGATGTCGGCTCCAGCTTGCAGAGCCTCCATGAAAGCCTTGGTACCAGACTTGGCGATTGTGCCCAGGTTGTTGATCAGGTCAGCCTTGGTCATGCCGATACCAGTGTCAATCAAGGTAAGTGTGCGTCCCTCTTTGTTGGGAATTACTTCGATTTTTAGGTCCTTGCCACTATCAAGTTTAGTGGGGTCAGTGAGACTCTCATAGCGGATTTTGTCCAGGGCCTGGGGGAAAGACAAAAAGCTATAAGTGTGGATAGAAATTTAAATAACTTTCTATTATTCAGAGATTTGTGAAATAAACTCAAACTTCTTAGACACATCATGAGATTAAAAGGAAACACCTTCAGCCTAATACTATGACAAACTTACATCAGAGGAGTTGGAGATAAGCTCCCTAAGGAAGATCTCTTTGTTGGAGTAGAAAGTGTTGATGATCAAGGACATCAACTGAGCAATCTCAGCCTGGAATGCAAACGTCTCAACCTCCTCCTCCATTGGTTGGTCGTGCGATTCAGACATCTAAGCAGAGGGAACAAATGACTATTTTTAGAACATGCATATGGATCATGGATCACAAATGAACACACAAAAGAAATGCTCTGTATGATCCGCTGGCACCGTTTGTGTCCTTAAAGCAAGGCCTACATAATTATTTAAATTAGAAAAATGAATGCATTGCCCATTGAGGAGATGTTTGACACTTATTTATGACTCTTTCTTATACTTTCTTTTGCATTTTTACAGGCAGGTTAGCCCTGCAGGTTAGCCCACATTTTCATTGGTCTGTAGATTGTCTGCAGCTCTGTGAGTCACTACACTGTCACACTAAACACCCTGCGGTAATGTGCAAATAATTTAAGTTACACCGTACAATAATAAAAAAAAATCAACGCCACAAAGAATCTCACTCATTACAGAGGTGAATCAATACCTCTGACACACATATCAGCATTTCTTACATGGTTGCTAAGTTAATGAGTATCCATTAACATTGTCAACCACAAGTCATAGGCAGTAACAAAATCCAGACCAAATAATAAGTTCAGTTAACATCAGTAATGAGAAGTAACATGAGAAACGCAACAGTAATGCATCACTTGTGCAGGGGGGTGGGGACAGGTGGTGTGGCAGACTGTCCAGCTATGCTCAGCTCCACCTGCCTATAATCCATCTTTGACAAGTGACACTAATTCCACCCGCTTCTGTCTATACACAAGTTGCATAATATGCATTTCATTTCCTGCAAATACAATAAAAAATAAATATTGAGCGTGTAGAAAGTGAATTGTACTCAGCAGATTTTATTAAATCCAAACTGTCATTTACATGCCTAGTAAACCCCTAGGATACATGACTATTATATTGTTACTCTCATATCATTTTTATGTCATTTATTACTCTCTTTTAATCCCTCAAATGCACACACAGACACAGTTTTTGTTTTATTTTTTTGTCTCCATGTATATTTTGTAATTTGTTATTTGTCTTTACTTGTAAATGCTCCTTATTGTCTTTTGAGTGTATGTGACACTGTAATTGTATGCACTTGTCTTGTAACTCCTATATCACTAAATAAAAAATAAAATAATCCAAACTGTCAAGATATTTAATTAAATTGTTTCCACAGCTGCATAAAACAAAATAACGTTTTAACTTTTCAACCACACATGCTAATAGATAGTAACAGTGCAATTAAGCTTTCATGTTTAAATAGATACAATTAGTTGTTGGTTTATCAGAGGAGCACGTGGCTAGGATTACTTTTAAGCAGCAGTTAAAATGGCTCCCCCTTCCGGTTCCCCTGGTGAGTTGCAAGTTTCTAGAAGGTACCAAAAGGCGAGCAGAACTCTAGCAGTTTCCATAAGAATCGAAAGCTCCTCCTCATGGCCATCTGATGAGGATCTGTAAATGCTCGCCTTTAATTCACTTTGTTTGAACTGAGGAATGAAAGACTCTCTGCTAAGGAAATGTGGTCTTGGTTGTCGAATTTGTGCCACTTAACATAATTCCTGCCTGAAGTGCACCTCTTTTGCATCATGTGGCTGCTGTCTCCCAGAGAGGTGCACAGGTAATGTCAGGCAGGAAGGATAGTTACCAAATAATATTGGAAAAAGTTTGACATCTAAAAAAAAAAACGCTGACATCTAGGAGCAATGATAACCGTTACAAATCTTGATTTGTAAACGTACATTGAGATAACCAGCCTCTGGTTGCAACAGTATTGTTATGAGCCGTTAATAAAACTATGCACATTAACTAGATTTAGTTGCATCACCATTGAAATCCAGGCATGTCAGAATATTATTACATAGTCATTTATAAAATACCAGTATTGATGGACAACGGTTAAGCTTTACCTACATCATAACTAAGCTGATATTGGCTTACATTAACCATGAATGTCAAAGTGTTATTACATTTAGGCATCTCGTTATTATTTTTATAATAGTAAAGAAATATTTCAATAATTTACCTTGGTCCTGTATCGAAGACTCCCGTGTGAACTTAAGTTAAGATGTGGACTGCTGACAGGTTCCCCTTGCAGCTTTTATATCCCCTTCGACTGTTCGAGAAATCCTCCCGACCTGAGCATCCAGAACCATCTGGAATCTTCCCCTCTACAGCTCTGTGTTGGCAGGTGATAGGCTATGTGTGCTGTCAATCATGATGTGTGTACTCTCCTCTTTCCATTTATGGCTTGAGGAGGCTGGACTAAAGGAGGGGATCTGACGAAGGCGTGCGGGGGCAGAATAACTAGAATGAACCATGCAGTGCCAGTGCTTACTGAAAATTCCAGAACATTTAATAAATTACAAGATACAATTGATAAATTAATCTAGTCTCTTACCTTATGACCATTTTAGGAGCAAACAATATGATGAAAAACAGCATGCATCATTCAGTAATCAAGATGGCAGCTCTTATTTTTTAATAATTTTTATTACAAATTTGAAGGCATTTCATAAAAAAAAATGTTACAAAAAGAGACACAAGTCAAATGTACAGTGACTTTATATAACTCTTAATGGTCGTCAGTAGTTTTATAGAAGCAGCTGATACAATGCAGACAAAGCCACAATGTGGCCTACATTCATTCCATTAATTAACTTGTAGTGATTTGTTAATACTGTTCAAAAAATGAGATTTGAGTTCGATTGACATGTCTATTTGAGGCGATATTACAAAAATAATAAGGAAACAGGAAAGATTATCTTAATCGTTTAGTCAACTTCCTCCATTCTTGATGTGTCATCATCTCCTTCCAAGACTGGCATATCTTCATCAGCAGGCTGACTGACGTCTTCAACTGCAGAATCATCATCATCAATGCCTGTGAATGAGAATGCATTTATTAGCAACCAAAGACACAATAATATGTAAAAGACATTTCTGTTATGTCAGTTGTCAGAAGTAAACCTACCAAGACCCAGCTTGATCATTCTGTAGATGCGGTTGGCATGTGTCTGTGGGTCCTCCAATGTGAATCCTGAAGACAGCAGGGAGGTCTCGTAAAGGAGGATGACCAGATCCTTCACGGCCTTATCGTTCTTGTCGGCCTCTGCCTTCTCCCTCAAGGTTTCAACGATTGGATGCAAAGGGTTGATCTCCAGGTGCTTCTTAGCCGTCATGTAGCCCATGGTAGAGTTATCTCTCAGGGCCTGAGACTTCATGATCCTCTCCATGTTAGCTGTCCAGCCGTAGGTGCTTGTGACGATGCAGCAGGGGGAAGAGACCAGGCGGTTGGACACTGTGACCTGTTATAAATAAAATGTATTATTGTCATGATCAAACAAAATGGACTATTAAAGCAACATCAACATTTAAGACATTTTTCAAGTCATTTCCCCTGACCTTTTCAATCTTCTTGTCGAGAATGTCCTTCATGATCTTGCAAATGTTTTCAAATTTGGTTTTCAGCTCCTCCTGCTTCTT
This sequence comes from Trematomus bernacchii, assembly GCF_902827165.1. Lineage (NCBI taxonomy): Eukaryota > Metazoa > Chordata > Actinopteri > Perciformes > Nototheniidae > Trematomus > Trematomus bernacchii. The sequence continues at coordinate 12,545,315 of NW_022987803.1, read as the reverse complement.
CACGTCTGCCTCATCTTCTGGCAGCTCCAGGCCTTCCTTGGTCACTGAAACCAGGTTCTTGCCATCATACTCCTTCAGCTGCTGGACACAGTACTCATCGATGGGTTCGATCATATAAATAACCTCAAGGCCGGCTTTGCGAAGGCGCTCCACAAAGGCAGAGTTGGCCACCTGGTCTTTGGTCTCACCTGAAAAAGTCAAATGAATTAATTAAATCAATATGGTAATCACTAAATGACTTTTTTTTTTTAAATGTTAGGCAACAATATAGAAAAATAAGTGAGTTGAAAACCAACCAGTGATGTAGTAGATGTGTTTCTGGTTGTCCTTCATGCGTGACACATAGTCTTTAAGGGAAACCATCTCCTCTCCAGAGGCTGAGGTGAAGTAGCGCAGCATGTCAGAAAGCTTCTTCCTGTTCGCAGAGTCTTCGTGGATGCCAAGCTACAACAGAAAGTGATATGTTATTAAAATTCAACTGCAAATTTGAAAATGTCCTGTCACAAGGGTTAGTTAAATTCATAAATTCCTACCTTGATGTTCTTGGAGAACTGATCGTAGTACTTTTTGTAGTTTTCCTTGTCCTCAGAGAGTTCAAGGAAGAGTTCCATGCATTTCTTGACCAGGTTTTTACGGATGACCTTCAGGATCTTGCTCTGCTGCAGCATCTCTCTGGAAATGTTCAGGGGAAGATCCTCAGAGTCCACCACACCTTTGATGAAGTCTGAAAGAAAAAAAGATTGCTTAGCCTTTCAAAGCCACACAAATGTAATTTAACAAAAGCACACATTTGACAAACAATCAAGACTTATGGGAGCTAGAGTGCATCATTTTGAAGCCATTACTATTTGAATGATATTTAATATAGACTTATTTAACTCACTGAGGTACTCGGGGATGAGCTCATCGCAGTTATCCATGATGAAGACCCTGCGCACGTACAGCTTGATGTTGTTCTTCTTCTTCTTGTTCTCAAAGAGGTCGAATGAAGCTCTTCTGGGAATGAAGAGCAAAGCACGGAACTCGAGCTGACCCTCCACCGAGAAATGCTGCAAGAGACAACAAATAAATGATTAGCTTTAAATGTATCAATATAAGAGAGGATAAAATAGGTATTTTGTTGATAATTTTTTTGCAAGTTAATCATCAGTAAACCCGGCTTACCTTGACAGCGAGATGATCCTCCCAGTCGTTGGTGAGACTCTTGTAGAACTCTCCATACTCTTCATTGGTGATGTCATCAGGGTTACGGGTCCAGATTGGCTTGGTCTTGTTCAGCTCCTCGACATCAATGTACTTCTCCTTGACCTTCTTCTTCCTCTTGTTCTTGCTCTCCTTTGTGTCCTCATCCTCATCGGAGCCTACATCCTCAATCTTAGGTTTGTCCTTGTCCTCAGTGGTATCTTTATCAACTTCCTCTTCTCCCGCTTCAAGGTCCACTTCCTTCTCTCTTGTCTTCTCCACCTTGAATATATGGAAAGAGTGGTGGTTTAGGAATTAGTTTGTGTGTAAATACAGAGGTGGGGGACTCGAGTCACATGACTTGACTCACATATTTTTGGACTTGAGACTTGCTTGACTAACATTGATAAAAGACTTGACTTTGACTTGGTATTCATGACTTGAGACAGATGACTCGAAAGGACTTTACTTTATAAAATTAAATATTTGTTTTTGTATTGTACGGAGCCCCTAAAGGGCAATGAAAACTTCACTGTGTTTACTTTCATTAAAACAGCTAAAGAGCGACCGCTACTTTTTAACCACACACATCGAACTGCCCGATTAATCCCCCCCATTACTCGTTTTAAGTACTCGCTAAGGCGCATGATATGTGTGTGTGTTTGTGCTCTGCTGTGTGTTCGACAATGGCATTTGTTTTCAAATTACCATGAACAGTAATTTACACACATCTGGCGAACTCCATATGTATATGTGGGTGTTCCCAAATGAAAGAAATGTGTTTAATCTTAATGTCGCACTGTCTGCACACAAACATATCATGCGCCCTGGTACACTATTCCGTTGTATTGGGTTTGATGCAATATTTCTTTGTGCACAGACAGTTAGGAAAACAATGAGACAGTGTCATATGAGAGCACCTTAGACAGGAGAAATACTGTGACCCTGCTGAAGGGGAGCCAAGGCAGGAGGCTTAACATGTTGATGTCAAATATTTGTGTTGTACTCCTGTTATCCCTTTAGAGCCCTTTTAGAACTTATAGGGTTATCATTTCAGCACCCCACTCTCCATTGCCGTTCATGTTAAAAATAAAAAATAAACTTTTCATAACCACAATATTTTAACTGATTTAAATGCGGAAACTGGGGTTATTCATCAGAATTTCGTATGACTTGAGAATTGCTTGACCTGATCTCACCACAGTGACTTGGGGACTTGCTTGAAACTTGTAGGTTAAGACTTGAGACTTGCTCATGACTTGCACGTGTAGGACTTACTCCCACCTCTGTGTAAATATCATAGGTCACAATAGGTTTTAGGTCTGAAAATGTGTATTCTTGGTAAAGGAAGGTACAACTTACAAAAAGTGTAATAGGGTAGCCAATGAACTGGGAGTGCTTCTTCACAACTTCCTTGACACGCTTATCCTCACAGTATTCTGTCATATCTTCTTTGAGGTAAAGGATAACTCTTGTGCCTCTGCCAATGGACTCTCCTAGAAGTAACAATACAAATCAATGATGAGAACTGGGTTATGAGTCAAATTGTAACCATCATTCAAATTATTGAATATTTCATATCATATCAAAGAGTGAACTTACCAGAGTCCACTTTGACTGTGAATGAGCCTCCAGCTGCTGACTCCCAAATGTATTGCTCGTCATCGTTGTGCTTGGTAATGACTGTCACCCTCTCAGCCACTAGGTATGCGGAGTAGAAACCCACACCAAACTGACCGATCATGGAGATGTCGGCTCCAGCTTGCAGAGCCTCCATGAAAGCCTTGGTACCAGACTTGGCGATTGTGCCCAGGTTGTTGATCAGGTCAGCCTTGGTCATGCCGATACCAGTGTCAATCAAGGTAAGTGTGCGAGCAAGCACGTCGGGCCTCACTTCGATTTTCAGGTCTTTGCAGGACTCAAGTTTGGTGGGGTCTGTCAAGCTTTCATATCTGATTTTGTCCAGGGCCTAAAGGGATAACATTGTTAAATGGTGATGCTTGCTAACATGGGAGGGCTTCCACATTTAAATGATAAAAGGGCTGATTTTACTTACATCTGAGGAATTGGAGATGAGCTCTCTAAGGAAGATCTCTTTGTTTGAGTAGAAGGTGTTGATGATAAGAGACATCAGCTGAGCAATCTCAGCCTGGAAAGCAAAGGTCTCCACATCCTCCTCCACAACGTTTCCGGCGGCAGGCATCTAAAAAGAGCCACATATAACATTGAGTTATTCTGCATTCATAAATATGCTTCTTACGCTTAAACATGATAATTTGCTCTAAAATACAATTGTAATGTATGTGTTGAAACCGTGCCTCCTGCTGTTTTATTGAACCCCCCCCCCCCCCTTGTAAAAGGCAGCCTCGTGGCATGAAGTGGTCAGCTATTGCAGATGAACACATGTTCCATCTGTCAATCAAAGCTGCCATTTGCTTAATGGGTGGAGTTATGGTGCCTTCCCAACCCCCAAAGCTTTCCTGCTTTGTCATTCAACACCTTTATTTTAAATGAAGGTATAGCACCTAGTAATCAAAAGATGTAAGAAAACGACATCTGTTCTACAACTGTGGAACATCAATGATTTTTTTTATTACGAATGAGAAATGAAAGTGTCTGAACAAATGAAATTGTCTGATGGTATAATTTCTTCAAAACTTCAACATTTCAAGATGAAAATAGGCCTAACAAAAAGTTAGTTTGACTAAATTACATTCTAACATAAATCGCACTTCTGTAATGTTTTTTGCACCAGCATGTGAAGCTGCTGTGCCTGCTGTTTGTGCCAGCCGGTCTCCATGATCTTCCGCCATTGCTCTCACACATACTGTAGGGTCACCCTGCTTGCCATGTGTTCCCTGCATGTTACAATATCACTGAGAGTAATGGTAAATGTGCTACTCACACAAAAAATACCTGATATACTGATAAGTGTACTTTTGGATACATTTGCACAATTTTATCATACAATTGTTTAATTTTCATGTATTCTAAAATGAAGCAAGTATTCTTGCTGTTCTTACTGTGTTCTCCTTTAATCAACTAGTAAAATATAACACCATATACATTTTAACTTTGCAATGCAAAAAACATAGCTGTACTTAATGTGATATGTTTAAGTCTTACCTTGAAAATAATGTATTCCTACAGTCGCTTCTTGATGAAACCTTGTAAAATGTGTTGTCCTCAAATGATTGAAGAGCTCCAAGTGTGCTTGCTGCTCCTCTCCTGCAGCAGTTAACTCTCCCTTGATGTGTTCAAGTGAATCAATGCAGCACTCACGACAAGCTGGTGTCTTTTTATACTTAAGGGGTGGTTTCTAGAAGCTCCCATTCAGAAGCTTCCAGAAAATGTGTTCCCTACTTTAAGGGGGGTGTAAAGGAAAGGCCTGGAAGGGGGTTGTGAGAGCCTTAAAGTTTATGTGCCCTTATAGGGCAGCGGAGTCACAAGCAGTGCCTGTCAATCACATTCAGAGCTGCCCTGATAGCCTATCTAAAACTTAGGCCCCATACCCCCCTGCTATCGTCACAGCTGTCCAGGCCTTTTGCTATCAGCTGCTGTCTGTGCCTCACACACACTTTAGGGCCTCCTATGTTGAGCATGCCCATTTATTTTGTAGGTGTGCGAGATTGGGGGTAATCTCAGAGTTGAGCTACACATTAAACAATTGTATTTAAGTTATTATTTGTATATGTGATGCATTAATATGAATAAACACTACTAAAGATCTTTGATAGAAAAAGTATTGTCACGGTGGGGTAAGGAAGGCAGGACCCAAATGCAGGACAAAATAGGGGAGACAAGTATTGGAGTATAACACAAGGCAAGCTTTAATTTATAAAAAGCTGATGACTAAGAAAAACCAAAGAAAAACTAAACATTCACAAACCATACACACAAGGGTAATCACAAGACAAGACACAGCTGGGGGAGGTGAAACACAGAGGCAGCATGTGAACACTAAAGACAATCAGGCACAGGAGGGAAACACAGGAAGTAAAACCAGACAAGACACAAGGAGGAAAATGCATTTAAAAATAAAACTATCAACCAAACTCCATAACCATGACAATTATTAGATCTTTCAGCCCTATCTTATGGACTAAACAGAATCAGACATCTTAACATGAACACATTTCAGAGTTTATTGGCCACAGTTGCAACTTTTAATGTTTTGGGGATAATTAACAGGCCTTGTTATGACATCAAGAGGCAACATTAGGTGGAATTAGAGTAAAACATTGTAGCAATGTAGTCTCTGTCCTGGAACTTCGACATGTGTGTGTTATGGCTAGTAACAGTACAATTTAGAAATGTTTTGTATATTGAAATTGAAAAATTACACATAGTTATGATTGGCAAATTTGCAAAGCTTAACTAGGCTACAAGAGAATGTAAAAAGGGGCACTGCTGCTAATACCCCTATAACATTTGCAATTACCAACTCACACACAATGTATGTGTGGTACTTCACAGTAAATTAAACCTTGTATAAGATAGAAGAGCTAGAATTTTCTAGTGTGGGTGTTACTGACTTCAGCTGACCAGAGGATGGCAGTGTATTACACTTTCCACAGATCTGTTATATAATATAAATATATCCTCACTAGGCTGAATAACACTGAGAAACATGAAGAAAATGCTGTTGCAAATACTTTAAGATTATATTTTCTGAAGGAATGAGCCAGATTCCCCGTAGGTTAAATAGTCTATTAGAATAAAACGGTAAGTGAATGTACTTTTTTTTTATTGAGCCATGATACAGAACGCCTGGGTGCCACCTATACAAAATTGTTTACTGTGTGTGACCACATTGATTTCTTTATATTAATTACACTAAACCATTGCTTTTCTATATTTTAATCATACAAAGATTGACCATGTGTTGCTGCTTCTTCCCTGGGTAAAGAGTAATAGCCTACAACATTTGATGGTGATGGTTAACAAATTCAATTGCACCTTTAATAAATATAATATATGCTTATTGTATTCATTCTATACAATTGTGACTTTATATATCACTTTTATAGAAATATATTTGCCTCTACTCGATTATGCAGCCTATCCTATTATATAATTACAGCTACTTAGTTGTTATCTTTATTTTAGAAGGAAACAGCATTAAATAGATTTACTTTATCTATAAAGTCTATCATTCATTGGGTTTTTATACACTATGTTTATTTTTCTAGTTTTGTCTCACATGACTATATTCTCTGTACGCATGGCTGCAGAACTTCAACGCTGCAACGCATGCGCTGTCGCTAACATCCGGGGCTCGGACAAGGATGAACGCCAATTTCCAAGATGGCGGCGGAGGGAGGAGGGAAGGAGATGAACGAAATTAAAACTCAATTCACCACCCGAGAAGGCGTCTACAAACTCCTCACTCACTCCGAATACAGCCGCCCGAACAGGGTGCCTTTCAACTCGCAGGGCTCCAATCCCGTCAAGGTCTCCTTCGTCAATGTAAACGACCAGTCCGGCAACGGCGACAGGATCTGTTTCAATGTGGGCCGGGAACTCTACTTTTATATCTACAAAGGCGTGAGAAAGGTAAACAATAAAGACTGCAGCAACCAAGCCCGCACTGTCCAGGAGCAGCCCGTTGGTGTGGCATCTTGAAACGTGTTGCACCCCGGCTGTCAACTCTCCTAGCTTCTGTCATTGAAGTGCGCAGCTTGTCAAGACAAGGCCATGTAGCAGACCTAGCTAAGTTAGGAGCTAATTAGCATTCTTAGCTAACATCGCCACAGTACTTGTTGTTGCTTCGACGAGACTTGTGTACGCTTCACAGTCCGCTGGTTATTTAAAAATCTCAGTCAGTGATAAGCTGTGACACTAAATGTTCCATCACAGTGGATAACGTGAGAAAAGGCTTGTCATGTCTTATAATGTGTTTGTTTATCTTCGTTCTTTAATTAAATGGTGAAGGGGAGGCAAGTTGTCAACAGTGCTCACCAGCAGGGTCAACTTTGGTACATCTATTACAGAACTAACTGGTCACATTGTTAGCTGTCGGAGTGGTGGTGAGGGGGGTTTGTTATTCGTGATGTAGGGATGTGTTCACTTCACTGTCAGGATTTGGATGTGATGTAATAGGATCCACTGTTTGGTTGCACACAGTGATGATGTCATTGCAGCAAGCCACGTTTGGGCTTGTTTAGCAGGGATGGGGACTGTGACAGTCAGTGATTGTCCCTGGATCAGCTACAGAATACGCAATCTAACAATGGCAGCCTATTCTCCCTGTGAGAGCTCTGCTGCTGCTATTTCTACAATTCATGTGTACTTGGTGGTCTCTCACAATCTTTCAGCCCAGTAAAATCAAACAAGGGAAGTAGTATTTATTAGGGCTGTTCTCGACTTACAAAAATCATACTTTAGTAACTGGTAATGCATTTTTTGTTTTGTGGTTCTTGTTTAACTCACTGTGACTGATTCTTATTGTGCCTCCCTCCCTTGCAATTGACTGTATGGCCTGCATTTGAATATAGATGTGGCCTTTATTGCAGCTCTGACAGCACAAAGAGAAGTCATTTGTCTAATGAAAGACAGAGACAAGTTGTCAACATTACTATGTGGCCCTCCCATTTATCCAAAGTGGAGACACTTTGCATATCTATTCCTTCATCTGTTTAATTTAAATTATTGTGGTGTGTCATGCTCTCTCATTCTAAAAATGTACACTTCCCTCACTGAATTGACCTACAAAAATGCACTGTGTCGAACTTCCAGTCAGTAGTCTGGAACCAGCTTGTTTTGAATTTGGTTGCCAATTGGAAACCTTAACATCCTTTTGGGATTAGAATTTTATTTTATTTAGAGCAGCCTGTTCTTGACAACACTAACAGCTTTTAAAATACATCCCTTAAGATTTGTCTCCGTCTCCTTTTCAATGCATGAAAATAGATCCCAAGAGAGTAGCATCTATATTTGTATTTTCCTTTTTGACTCATTACAGAATTATCTCAACTTCCTTTTTCCTACAATAATGAAACAGTTCAACATTTCTTCAGTAATAAATAAGGTCTGTTTTGATGGTAATGATTGTGTTCATTTTATTAAAGCTTACAAGATTCAAACTTGTGTGATTACGTCTGGAATAATCTAATCTAATCACTAACGTTGGACTTGAGTTCTGTTTTCAACCAACACACTAAACAGTTACCTCTAAGGTCTGCCTGTGCTGGTCTTCCTCTATTTTTGGATAATGACTTTCCATGTGTCACAATTCATTATCATCATGCATTAGGAACATTCGGTTGGCACTTAGTAGGCATCAACAAAGAGAAGATGGCAGCCAACAATGCTCTTGCGATATTTGTCCCAGCAGGTATTGAAAGATTTAGGAGTCTTAGACTTGAATTGATCCCATTTCTGGCTTCCTGATCTGGGATAAGTTGTCCCCTGGTGGTGTTTGAGAGAATGTAATGTAATTTCTTTACTGCGACTGCACTATATAAATAGATTATATGTCAACCTTCCTGTACAAGAAACCTTTGGAGAAGAACTCTGGGATAAACTTTAGCGCCAAGTTGTGAAGTATTAGAGGTCACCTTGAAGGAGAGTGTCTGAAATATAAATGAGTTATTATAAACAAAATGGTTGCTTGTCTTTTCTAAGCAGTGTCAAAATCGTACTAATTTGTGTGTATTTGTCTTTGTCTAGGCTGCCGATCTTAGTAAACCCATAGACAAGAGGATATACAAAGGAACGCAGCCCACATGTCACGACTTCAACCCCATCACAGCCACAGCGGAGAGCGTCTCCCTGCTGGTGGGCTTCTCTGCCGGCCAGGTGCAGCTCATCGACCCCATAAAGAAGGAAACCAGCAAACTCTTCAATGAGGAGGTGGGTTCTATAGCCGACTGGAGACATGTTTGTTGAGGGGATGATTGACAATGGTTTTTCCAAGAACAACATCAATGTGATTTTTAACGTACTAACTAAGATTTTATAAAAAAAGAATGTCTTGATTTATTTGGTGGAGCAGCATGTCTGCTTAGGCTCTTTTAATTAACTGCATTACTGTTCTCCACATGATTTTTAGGGGAGGGCAAAACAATTAACTGTATTGCTTGCTGTCAGCTTGAAGATTTGATTGATTTAAAGTTCTGTCAGAGGTGATAGGATGATCAGATAAATATATTTGTAAAATAATTTTTCAATCTTAGTTCTAGTCAGCGTCTGAGCTTATGTTGCTTAGGCTTGATTACTAACATTGAGTTTTAGTTGTCCGCTGTTGAAATAATGAAATAACCAGTGTCTTATTTTCTCTTTCTGTTTCTTTTCCCTCTCCCCCCAGAGACTTATAGACAAGTCCCGAGTAACGTGTGTGCGATGGGTTCCTGGTTCGGAGAGCTTGTTCCTGGTGGCCCACTCCAGCGGCAGCATGTATTTGTACAACGTGGAGAACACCTGCGGCACCACGGCGCCTCACTACCAGCTCCTGAAGCAGGGAGAAAACTATGCAGTGCATACCTGCAAGAGCAAGTCGGCTCGCAACCCGCTGCTGCGCTGGACGGTGGGCGAAGGGGCGCTCAACGAGTTCGCCTTCTCCCCTGATGGCAAGTATCTGGCGTGTGCGAGCCAGGACGGCTTCCTGCGGGTGTTTGGCTTCGATGCCGCGGAGCTCCACGGGACAATGAAGAGCTACTTTGGCGGCTTACTGTGTGTGTGCTGGAGCCCAGACGGACGGTATATCGTGGCAGGAGGGGAGGACGACCTGGTGACGGTGTGGTCGTTCTCGGACTGCAGAGTGATCGCTCGGGGGCACGGTCACAAGTCGTGGGTGAGCGTGGTGGCGTTTGACCACTGCACCACCAGCGTGGAGGACGGCGACCCTCCTGCTGAGTTCAGCGGCAGTGACGAGGAGTTCCATGAGCAGATTCACTTCGGTGCGGGCAGAGACCGGGCTAACAGCGCTCATTCTCGGCTTTCTAAGAGAAACTCAACGGACAGTAGGCCTGTAAGCGTCACCTACAGGTTTGGCTCGGTGGGCCAGGACACCCAGCTGTGTCTGTGGGACCTAACAGAGGACATTCTCTTCCCTCACCTCCCTTTGTCCCGCACTAGGACTCACACTAATGTTATGAGTGCCACGAGCCCTCCAGCCACTGGACAAACTACTTCCACAACGACTACTACAACCACGACTACTACTACTACTGTACCTGCCACCACTCCCAGTGGCACCAATGGTAAAGACACTTCGAGCAATAGTAGCACCAGCGGAAACCCCAACCCCAACTCCCTCCCCAGCACCCTGCCTCGGTCCAACAGCTTGCCACACTCCTCCAACCCAACGGGGGGCAGCACCCCTAACAGTCACACAGGCAGCAGCAGCAACAGCAGCACCACTACCACCACCACCACCACCCCCACCCCCACCCCCACCCCAAAGGGCAACAGCATCATCGACAGCGCGTTCATTGCCACGGGCGTCAGCAAGTTCGCAACGCTGTCGCTACACGACTCGCGCAAGGAGCGCCACGAGAAGGACCACAAGCGGAACCACAGCATGGGTCACATCAGCAGCAAGAGCAGCGACAAGCTCAACCAGCTTAGCTCCACACGGACGGCAAAAGCGGAAGCAGCTAAGACTCTGGGCACCACGCTGTGCCCGCGCATGGAGGACTTGCCGCTGCTCGAGCCGCTGGTGTGCAAGAAGATCGCTCACGAGAGACTCACTGTGTTAATCTTCCTTGAGGACTGTCTGGTAACAGCCTGTCAGGAGGGTTTCGTTTGCACATGGGCTAGGCCCGGGAAAGTGGTGAGTGACAGGCCTCTCGAGGATACTGTCATGTGACGCCTCTTAACTTACACTGTCTCGAGCACAGGCTTTTTTTTTGTTCTCGCTGCATTCAGAAGTCATTAACGCTACTGTGTGCAGACAAAAGGTTTTTGGTTATTTCATGCAAGATTTACACTAAACTCCCCCCCACCCCCCCCACCACCTCAGCTTTTTCGATGGTTAATAGCACATCCTCTCCGACAGTTAACCTCACTATTCTTCTAGCCTCTTTTAATACATTCAAGTAACACTGTTGTTTGTTATCAATGTGTGTTATCTGTCTCTCCGCAGGGATTGCTATCATCTCAAAACAACGCAGCCAACTCCCCCAGTGGAACAGTAGTATAGCCCCAGTGCTGGCGCTGCTAATGACAGCTCCATGCAACAGAGACGGGGATGACCGTGGCCAAGGCCCTGCAGCGCTTCTTCACACACTGTCACACACCACACGACCTCCAGTGTAACCTTCATTTTCATCACGGCAACCCAACCAGATGCTCTCTGTGTTACTGATCATGTTTAGATAACCGATGTTGGCCAAGCCAGGGTTAGAAACTCGACGCCCCTCCTTTGTAGTCCGGGCGTAACCAAGGGGGCTACTGGAAGTGAGATGGCAAGCTTTAAATCGTCCAGGAGGTTTATAGGAGGGATTGACTGGCTCATTGTTCCATCTACGGTCATATCAAGTCGTGTCTAGTCTGAAAAAAACTCTAGTACCCAATCCTTTGTGCCTGTAGATCTTTAAAGACTAGACATGCTGTAAGCATTGTGGTGATGCCTCAACCTTACCTTTTTTTTATGGGCTTAATTCGGAAAACGTTCCTATATTTTGTTTCTTCAAATGTCATCCATAAAGGGAATAAGATGAGGGAAGCTGAGTCTCTTTCATTTTTCACTTCCTGGGCGATCTCTGGTGCAGCCCCAGTCTTGACACCTGTTCAGGAGAGTGTTTTTAATTCCTTTACAAATATTTTAATCAGTGGTATCACACTTTAAAGTGTATTTGCACAGATTTTCTTTCTTTTTGTTTTTTTTCCCCCCATTTTGAATTCATGACTGTGTAAGCAAAATATTTTGAAGACAGTTTTGAAAGCACTTGGGGGGGAGGGAGGGGGGGTGGCTTGTTATTGCCCTCTGTCTCAACGCTGGATGCTGCAATCATAGTTTTTTATATGGAAAAAAAATTGTTTGCACTTAATAGTTTGTTAGAGGAGAATGGCTTTACATTTTTGGAGTGTGTAAGGACTCCTTGAAAAGGTTGAAATATAAATAGAATAAAAAAAAAAACACCTTTGTATCTATTAAACATTTATTTTAATATTGTTTCACATTAAATGGGCTCTGTATTATATGTAAATATTGTACTTCAATGATTTATGGGTGAAATTATCATTATTACATTAGGATCCTCATTTCAGAAAATAGTGATATTTCTAATACAGAAGATCTATACCTAATATTAAAATGAATCTTGAATATGCAGGTGTTTCTTTTCTGTTGTACATATAAAGAGAATTCAGGTGTATTTTTATTAATGAAACGTTTGGTATAGGAGACATCTATGGAGTCCTCTTATCTAACAGGTAGTGCTGAATGCTAGCTAGCCTGTCGCTGCAGATTACTTTTACAACATTAGGCAGGTAGGCGCAGACGCAGCGGTCTAATTCAGCCTTCACTCCGAGCTCAGGTAAACCACAGGAAGACTAACGCTGGCATACTTCCCCCTCACTAGTCCCATCCATCAACATGTGTGTGAATCCACTTTAACTAACAAATAAGACTGAAAACCATGTTCTGCGGACAGGGCTGTCGGTCCTGCTTTTGTGAGTAATAATTACTGAACTGATGCTGAACTTGTGAACAAAACATTTGACACTGTTGAAAACCAACTGACTAACGTGAGCACTTGACGATGGTGGAAGTGCTTGAGGTGAGCGTGTTTTTTCCCACATAGGAAGACTGAGGATATTAACAGTGGGAGCCTTTTCCTCCATGTGACGCCTATTAAAACAGCTTTGACAGATTACATGTTCCATTGGTGTCACTTTATTAAGTGTGTGTGTGTGTGTGTGCTCACCGCATGAATCGATGTCTTCATATAGAAATGTCATCATTAGTTGGGGATAGATCGTCATGCTTCCCTCCACATGAGGTCAGAGGTCAGGCTCGGCAGACACAGCATGAATTGAATAGGTTTCCTGCTGACCAAACACTAACTCGTATCACTTGGCTGGCATCCATACATAAAAGTAGCACCTCAATTACTGTAGTAGCATGGGGCTCAGCTATAGTGTGTGCCAGCATTTGAACATTTGATTATAATCATAGTACTCATTTAATTAGCCTTTATTTATACTTGAGAGATAATTGAAGGGTCACCATCATTTCCTAAAACAAGATGAAACAAATACACTTACTGAGGAGAGGCAATACTATTTAAAAAGAACATGGCCATTATGGCCATTAAACCTAAACAGTTGCATTGGATTTTTATAGCGCTTTTTCCTAATGCTCAAAGATGCTTTACATAAAATCAGAACAGAAACAGTACAAAGACAATTTGACAATAATGATAATGACATGTTAATACAGGAATATTTTCACTGTAGAATAAACCTTGTATTTTACAAATTGGGTTGAATTTGGGGGAAATTAATTCAAATGTAAACCAAATACAGTCATGTATGACAAGTACAGGTTTGACATTTCTAAAATGTCCATAAGGTATAAGAAAATGTATGTTAAGAAGGTGCTGTATTTTGTGCAAAGCTCCTGGAACACGAAACAGATCAGCACAAGACTTATGAGGTCTGGCTGGCCTAACATGATCAGAAGGGGGGGGGTAAATGAGTCAGTTATTCTATTTAATTGGGTTACTAAAGGCCTGCCACACAGGTGTTTTCAGTTAGCAGCTAATTAAGCCTCAGCAGGGGAGCTGTGCTGGAAATGACATGAGGAATAAAACCAAAGGCCCTGCACACTCAAGGTTCAAGGTTCTTTATTGTCAATCTGACATAGCTACAGAGTAATTATGCAGTTGAAAATCTTATGTCACAGGCTTCTCCAACAATGCAACATAATAACATAACATAATAACAATAAGAGCATGAGCAATACAAAAATAATAGTTATAAAAATGAAATAAAGTTATGATGTGGAATAGTGCAGTATGAGTCTATATACAAGTTATTGGAATGATATATATATATTAGGTATTAGATACATACTACTGAGTAGCAGTTGAATGTTTGATGTTGTTTCAACAGTTCAATTTTTTAACAGTCTCACAGGGTTTTCACTAATTCTAGTTGATTAGAATTCTTTTAAATGGACAGTGTTCCCCAAAATCAGAAATACATATTGTAGATTGTTTGAGTTGCAGAGTTTTGGAGATATTATCCATTGCTCAAATATGATGCAAGTAGATGTTAGCACTTGTCTAGTAGTGCTCAAGGCGGCAAAAGAATACATTGGAAAAGCTTAACAGCAATGTCTCTTTACCGAGATCAGACCTTGTTGTAAACAGTTTCATGTAGGAACCTTACTGTCTTTACAAAAATATATTAGCTAACCTTAACGCTCACACGAAACAATCAAAATGAGGATACATTTTTTTTGATTGAAGGGTGAACTGTCCCTTTCGCTGGTCATGTCCTGACATGATTGCACCTCCATTAGGAATGAATTGAACTGAAATGAGTCAGTTATTAAAGGCCCTGCCACACAGGTGTTTCCAGTTATCTGCTAATTAGACTCCAGTCTTTAGCCATAATGGAAATTACATGAGGGGTTAAACCAAAGTCCATGTATTAAGACCCTGCTCACTCACACAGGTTGTTTCAGTTATTCGGACTGATTAGACCTTTTTCAGTTGGGTGGAACTGTGGGGATTACTGAAGGTCACCAAAATGCATCTACTGGTATAACAGTTAAAGGTGTAATTTTGGTAAATCCCAATCACACACAGTTGGTACAGCCCTGAGAAGGCCTAATCAGCCATGTTAAGTGAAACCACCCTAGAGGGTGAACCAAAGTTGTCTAAGGTCTTTAATAAAGGGGGATTAGAGTGCTTTAGGAGAAAAAACACATACAAAGGAAGATTAATAACATTAATGCATGATTATTAATTATCTAATGAAATACTAAATAGCAGTATTATAGTCACAGTCATGTTTTTCTGCATTGCATATACTTTTCATACTTTATATGCATTTTCCTGATTCTTCTTACATACTTTTACCTACCATTTTAATACAGGACTTTTACTTAATAAATAGTGTTTTTGTAATAGTTATCCGAACTTTTACTTTTGAAAGGAAATAAACAAATATGACCAATACACAAACATTTCACTTACCTGACCTTAAAGAGTAATGTTAGCTGATATTACATGTATTTCTCCCATGTAAATGACTACCTTTAGACTTATTCCTAATTTGGAGCATGTTTGGGTTACAGTGGCCAGCAGGGGGCAGTATTGCTCAGAGTATAGAGATCTTCCTCATAACCATCAGATGATCTTGCATTAATAAAAGTATTCACTTGATCAAAAGGGCAACACATTGTCTACATATGAATATCCTGTTGTCTCCCTATTTACCAATGTATGCCTATACTTCAACTTACTACTTCATATATATTTGATATTCCAAGTGGGGAGTAAAACTGCACCTCTATAATTTATGAGTGACTTTTTGAAGAAACACGAGCACTCACAGCCATTAAAACCGTCAGCCTTTGGCATCAGGGGGGATGAAGAGGTGGGGGGAGTGATCAGCAGGCCGGAGAGGCCCGATCAACCTGTCAGGGTGTCAGTCAGCACATGATGGGTGCTGACTGACTGTCTGATGCCGCCTGAGCCTCACCAGTCAATGCTGAGCTGGCATCAATCAGGATTGGAGCTTAAAGTGAGATGTTTTACATAAAAACATCACACCAACAATAATACACACACTTTTATGTTGTTATCTGTCTCCAATGTACCTTTGCTGTCAACCACAGTTATTCATTATATACAAACCCAGCCATTTTGTAGAGCAATCAAAAGTCTACAGTGAAAGCTGGGAAAACAACTACATTTATCTTGCATCCTCAGGGAAATAGTTCCCACTTGATAGGAATTCAATGAATTGAGAGAGAATCCCATTGCCTCGGTTAGCCCCTGCTTTAATGTTCTCAGTGATGCAATTCCATCGTCTGCATGCCTCTATATATTGACTCAGAGTTTTGTTTACCTAGCAATGTGTGCAGCGGCTATGAATGATTAATATACTCCCTCAGTGCTTATAAGCCTTAAGAATGAGCAGGGGTCTATGTGTTGGAAAAACCTGACAGTTTCAGATAATGGGCTGGGAAAAATAAATGAGTAGGAGACAAAAGTCTGCAAAAAGGACACTCACTAGAATCAGTGATGGATTTTCTTTGAACAAACAGATTTAAAGTCAGATTATGGAAAAACACAAAAACTAAAAGCTAGGTTTCCACACATTCCAAGGGGATATTCATTAAGCCCATTGTTAAGACCTGAGGTCAGATCTGAAGGAATGAGTCAGGAAGTAGGGATAGTATGCCAAATTAAATGGGAAACTGGAACCCAAGCTCCTTCTTTAAAATGGCTGTTTTAGCATTTGGCAAATGGGTGTCTTGGACTCCAATGTATCAAGTGTCATTTCCTCACCAGCACCTAGTCAATTAAAAATAATTAGGCAACCACCTGTGTATCTGTGAATAAGGTAATATTGAAAAATAAGCATCAGGAGGTACTAATAAACCAATGGCTAATTCCATTTTTATGTTGTAGTTAATTAAGTTAGTGTAGTGAGTAGTCCAATATTTGTTCTCCTTTTAGCTCTGTTTTTAGTATGCACACAATGCTGAACCAAAATCCTCTTTCTAAACTGTCTACCGTTTTGTGCTGAGCACCAAGCGTTATTGCTAGAAAACGTTTGAAGAGCAATGATGGTAAACCAAAACAACAAGCTGAAAGATAATAAAATGCTCCATACAGCTGAGTGAAATAACTCTGGGGTGATAGTTATAACTAAAAATGACTATTCACACTAAATGTAGTAATTGAACACAACAAAGGCGATAGCTGATTTACATTAAGTTAATATAATGTCCAGGTTGAGCGGTTATCAGGTTAATGAAGTTGTTTTTATACATTCTATGAATCACACCCTACGTGTTTTGACTACATTCTGCTGCAGCTTGTTATCATTAGCTCGCACAGGTGTAGATGTAGGACAGAAATCTTTATGCTTATACAATAATTCATTCAAATGAATGATTCACCCTGTGGCTATACCACAAGGCACATCATAAGTCATGAGTACATTGGAATCGAAACAGATAAGAGCTTGTCTTTTCAAACATCTCACCCCCTATATTAACCTTGGACTAAATGTATTATCTGTGATTGTATGTGTCAATTTCCTTGGTTTTCTCTACACATCTGTATATTGTCTGATTGTCTTGTTTCCCTCATTATTTTATGGTTTACTGGGCAGTAAGATAACAGCACCATAAAAAGATTTGATCCATAATTTGAGGATTTTTTTTTCATTCTTGCTCTCAACTGTTAAACTAAGTAGAGCGTTTCAAGGGCTCAAGCATCATTTAAGCATTATTCACCAAAAATCAGCACAGAGCCATTTCCTCCTATTCTCAATTCTATTCTGAGCCGTTTCCCTTGAGGTGCGAGCCCAATTATTGGCCCTCTAGCACAGGGGCAGCTGCTCAAATTGTCACATGACCTCAGCACATAGTCCCGGGTCACATGTCTGCACACTGTATTAGGAATAAGAGTTCACACATTGGAAATATGAGCAGATTGTGCTGTGTTTGTAGCAGAGGGTGCTTTGTAAGGCTTCATCAGTGTTGCTCAGTCTTGTGTTACTGTGCCATTGATACATGCCTTACATTTGTCATATTTAATTCATGTGATGTTTAGGTATTCTACGTTGAGAGCTCTCTGAAAGGCCCTATAGCGGAGTATGCCAGAGGATCTATTTAATATGAACAGTATGAAGAGTCCCGTCAGCGATAACATTGCTGTTATTTGAGATTTCGAACACTGTGCAGAAGTGATTGTTAAACATTGCCGGATGGGGGAGGGGGGTGGGATCAATGCAGCATCAGAGAAGCCACCGAGCTCGGGCCTCAGCGGAAACCATCGATACCGAGCTGGGTTCCAAGCACTTAAAATGTAAATGCATCTTCAACAGCCACAACACGAACAAGAAAGTTGTATCAGTGTCTTGGGATCTCTCCAGATGCAACGTGGGCATTCATCTGTGAAATCAAAATCTCTGCACAGAGGCCCAGGTGCCTGATATTGACGTTCTGGCTTTCCAGTGGTGCATTGCAACAAAATAAAACAAATGCTGACCATACACTAACTGTCAAACATTTCTATACGAAAAAAACACCAGTTTCCTCTTTGAGCCCTATCATGCTAGTATCATTTGCATGTTTTTTTAATGCAGTGTATCTAAAGTGACATCCTTCCTGCAGTCACAGGAGTAATGAGACTCTTGATGTGCTCTAGAAACCTGTTGAATGAACGCTAAGTGGGGAATTATTTAAATAGAACAAGGTGTCTCAGAGGATCTCCTTTGATCTCAGCAAATGTATGTGATATAAATATCTTCAAATTCATTATGCATGCACAGTGGGACTGCTAGATCCACAGATTTACCAAATGTATGACTGCCCTTCCCAATTAACCACTACTTCAATATGTTCTACATTGTTGGTCAACAATCTCAAAGGCTTGTTAGAGAAAACGCAACAATATATTGTTTAGCATATTATTGTTAATTGCAACTTACAAAACGAAGCAGACTTGCCAGGAATCACTTAAATAACTTGACGTAAAAACATATGTATGTTAAAGAAGCCAAAAATCCAACATTCGTCTTTATTTGGAACAGTCCGAGAAAACAGGCAATATGAAGAATAGTCCATAAAGATTTACTTTTAAAAGGCTTTTTTTCTTATAGAGGATGCAAAAGAGACAGTAATATATAATAGTAGCAATTAAGGTCACTGTAATCGAACATAACTCTTGCAGAGTTCATGGTCCCTGATATCTCCCCAGCCCCCGTTTTTCACATGTGGGGCCACCCCCCCGGCTCCGTTGGCTGGCAGTCTCTTTGTTATCAGGAGGTTCTTTGGGAACAGCTGGTTCCCGCTGCTCTGGAGGATGTTATCTATCTTGGTTTTCTGGCTTATGGGCATGCAAGCAGTCTTCTTGTGGTGCATGCCGCAGTCCCCGGCGTGGAAAACCCGGGGCGCCTCACTGACCATCACCTTCCAGTAGGAGGGCAGGCAGGATACCGTCAGGTGCTGTAAGGACCAGTCCCAGTTGTAGTCGTCATAAGTGCAGAACGTGTCGGTGCATTTGATGAGCTTCTGGTACGTCTCTCTACTCAGAGCCATCCCCATGTTGTGCTCGGTGGACTTCCAGGCCTTCACCTCCACCCTATTCGCTTTGCTGGAGTAGCCGATGTGGCTGTAGCTCCCCAAGGAGAGGATGTCACAGTCTGGACACTGCTCCCTCTTGAGAGACGACATGAGCTTTAAGAGATGGATAAAGTCCGGGGACATGTAGTGGTCCTCCTCGATCAGCAGGACCACGCCCTTATGTTCCTTCAGAACCCGGACTCGGTCCCATACAAAGTGCAGCTTCCACCACCAGTGGTGCTTAGTCTGGGAGAACTTCGCCTCGCGGTAGTGGCCAAATGAGTCAGGGTACTCCGCGTTGATGCATCCCAGCTTTAAGGCGTCATTTTTGGGAAGGTCTCTAGGGCAGTCCTTAGGGTCGTGTCCGGGGAACTCTTCGGGGTACAACTGGATGCTGAAGGGGAAGAAAATCTGAAGTACCTGACAAAAGTCAACAGAGGCCACCACTTTATTTAACTCGGGAGACCAGTAGTCATGGCTGAATATCAGCAGTATGTGCTCCACCCCTCTGACCTTCCGCAAACTGTCCACTAATAGCTTCAGGTAATCCGGTCGATTATGGACCTGAACCACCACAACCAGATCGTCCTTCTGTCGAACCGCCTTAAACTTTTCCTCATTTCTTATTGTCTGGTCAAAGTTGAGCTGGAAGACAATGCTGCGGTAGACTAAAGTTGTGTTATCTGTCTCCAGCTTGGGTATCTTCTCTTTTTCCTTTGCTTTTTCTTGGCGTGTGTCATTTGCATGTATAATGGGGGCTGGGGCAGGTGCCTTGCTGACCGCAGCGGTGGCTTGCACCTGGATATGATTGTTGATGCTACTGCTGCTGCTCACGCTGCTGCCTTTCCTCACCGTCTCCACTTCCTTGGGGAGCGGCCCGCTGTCGCTCTTCTTCTGCCTTCCACTGCTCCAGAAAGCTAGGCCACAGATAACAACCACCACAGTCAGTATCACCACCTTCCTCTTGTAGATTCGGAATCTCATGATAGGGGGTCAGCCGCTTGCGCAGGGAGAGAAGTTGCAGGGAAACAAAAAGCCCAAATTTGAAATTGTGATATTGTGCTTTAAAAAGGGGAGCAAGCCTGATTAGAAATAAGCTGATATGAGGCTAATAGTTGGCAAAATGAAGGGTTGTTGTAAACATGGGTCCCACTGGAATGTCATTGATGCTGGATGATAGTTCCATAAGGCATGGCGGTAGCTGGGAGGCAGCAGGGTAGCAGTGTGCATGAACCACCTAAATGAAAAATAAATCAATCAATACAGTCTGGTGCATAGAGGCAGTTAAGGCTGAGCAATAGAGTGCCACAGTGACGCGTCCTAAAACCCGGAAGTAAACACCTTCCGGTTCCTTCGACAAAAAACCAATACAATTTCTCCATAGGATTTTGGAAAATAGCTCGAAATAAGGTCTGTGGTTGACACAAATTGAAGAGACAGATCCCGTTTTGTTCAGCCGGATAATCTCCACACGTCTACCCTACTTTTATAATTTTCTAATCATAAATCTATCGATTCGATTTATTGCAATTGCATTGGTTTTTGTCGAAGGAACCGGAAGTGGTAAAATGCTAACTTACTTTTTTAGGACGCGTCACTGTGGCACTCTATATGGCACATGTATGCAAATTACAATAAGAAACATGTAAAATAGAGAAAATAATCATATCAAAATTGTACAGAATCTAGAACTAAAAGGCACAAGTAAACAAATCATCTAATTGATCAATTATCAAAGTGTTTGTGATTATTTGTCTGTGTATAAAGTACCAGACTAGGCTAATTGTTTCAGCTCCACAACTCAGCAACTTCCATTTGCTAATGACAACCTCGAGATGCATTGGAAACCTTGTCGGAGCAAAACAAAATCCGATAAGTAATTTTGTTAGATTTCAATTTAGACAGCAGAAATCTGCTCTAATGGAAGCACACTTACAGCAATAGAAATTATTTAATTTCCCATAATAGGACAAGTCACTATGAAAAAGTATCACTAAACCACATGCATATTAAAATGCATTACTGCTGATGCATCTGTTCCTCTCAAGTTATATCATCAATGTTGATTAATTCTCCATGCTTCTTTATGTTCCTTTGCATAAATCTCTGTCCTCAACTGCATTATCAATATTGATTACCCCTCTCTGCTGAACAAACCTCCATCTTTTCTTTGTTATTCAATTAGTGGGCTTCCTACGTGAACCTTGTATCTGTATGCGTCTTCTCCCCTGCCTATTCAACTGAATGGTCACTGCCTTGCACTACCACTATCGGCATGTTATATCTATTAGAGTCTATGATAATGATGATCAATACATTTCAGTTGGCTACAATAAAACTCAAAGTAAACCGGTAAGCATGCACTTTAAACATTTACTTTATCTATGCATTTATGGCTGATTAAATGGCAAAGCTATCTGACCCATATAGCTGATGTACATGACTCTATACGATTTTCTCCGTTGAATGGATTCCATACAGTTGAAGCTCGCCAAATGAAGTGAATCGTTTGTTCTGCAGCTAAACAGCACTTCCGTTGTTATCCCTCGTATGTGTTATCTTATAACCTGAACTGCTTTTAATCGAAAAAACAGTGTCTATACATCTTATTGCCTTCTCTACTAAATGTATTTTTTAATGGAAGCCTTCTTCCCATGAGTTTTTCTGTCCTGAATTGGCCGCTGTCAGACACACCGAGCCAACGACAGCTTTAATCGATTTGAACACGATATAACGTTACCGTTATTTCACCGACTGATAGGAAACACTCTCAACTAAAAACAATGTTGTCGTCGCAGCTTTCCTCTTTTTACTGCGAGCATCCTGGAAATGCTAAGTTAGCTTCGGCTAGCAACTTACAGGCAGCCCGACCAAACGGCGTCAACAACAGCGTCCATGGCGAGCCACAACAACCGTGTTCACACTGCTTACCTCAAACGGGAGTATCCGTGCGGTCCTTTCAGCGAGAAACATCAGCACGGTGGCGTCCCATTTTCCTCCGCACCTTCATGGAAGCTGCACGGAAACGTAACTACCAGCTAGCTGTACAAATCCCAAATACGGAACCAGTGCCTGCCGCTGTCCCACAATGCATTGGTCCAGAGGGGGGCACCCAAGACACCCTAAATATCATATATCCCTGCTGCTGAAAGTGTTTCTCATCATAGGGGAGATGGTTTACTATACCTTTAAAAGCTTCATACTAGGTCCTATTATAGACATGTTCACGGAAAATCCACCCTAAAACTGAATTTTGTATATAGTCTCCCTGAAATTATGGCATCATTACTGTAAGTGATAGGATGATTTTTTTAAAGGTTTTCTTGTGTAAAATTCATACTGACTGACGTATAACTTTATCCTGTATACTGACACTATACAAATAATAAATTATTTTGTGTCATATTGTATATTATTCATATAAGCTTTGTCATTTAAACACCTGAACTTTTTAAAGAACATCCATAAACATTCATCTGTTTGCATCTTGCACATTATTTATCTAATATCATATTCCATTTACTTGTATAGACTCTTCTTGCACGATTCTATTTTATTTGTATTTACTTGCACATCTCAAATAATTCTCTTGCACTATTTTATCCGTTTTATCTGTTCTATGTACTAGATATATTCATGTTGCACTTTTGGAGGAGCCTGTGACCTAAGTTTTTCATTGCCATATCTATACTGTAGCTAACGTGCAAATTACAATAAAGCCTTGAATCATTAGACACAAGTTTAAAAAACATTATGATTACGTTTGAGCAACATTCAATATCACAATTGCATAGCAGCCTACGTGGTACATAAACACATACAAATATGAACTGACAATGTCTGTACCAAAAATGTACAACCTTGTCCACTTCTGGCAACCATTTATTTAAATTATACACTCTCTTGTTGGTGATACTCTTTTAAAAATACATGAATACTTCTTCAATATGATGTAACACCAAAGGGTAGTCATTAAAAAAATATTGCTGAATATTTCACAACAGAAATGTGCCAAAATAAGGTCAACACTGTTGTGTGTGTGGAAGAAAATAAAGAGACTCATTTTTGGGGGGCTTAATCACCAATTATATTAGCTCTAGAATAAAAACCATGTATTATTTCTTCATTAGAAAACAACATTTTCAACCAAAGTGCATGGTATTGTCTTTCACAGAATACTGTCGAATTTCAGTTTGGTGGAAAACAAGTCATAACAAATATTATTTGTTCCAAATTAGCCCTACTTAAGAAGATGTAAACGTATGAAAAACATTAGTTTGTCATATACAACCTTTAGTTTTCCCCCTAAAATGCCTTTTGTTTATCCAGTTAACCCAATTTTCATAACAGAGCTTCAGTATATGACATTCTTAGCTATTTAAATGGCCAGTGCACTCTGTGTTTGCTGTAACGCCACCTCCAGGCCATTACACTCCTCTCTACATGCAGGAGTTCTCTCCATCACGAGAGGGCACCAAACAAAAACTCCACAGCCGGAAACACGTAATCTGAAAGCTTCATTTGCGCACGCGCAACAGTTATTCTTCCTTTCCGACGCTCGAGCGAGAGAGACAAGATGGGCCATCAGCAGCTCTATTGGAGTCACCCCAGAAAATTCGGCCAGGGATCCCGATCCTGGTCAGTTTTGCCTTAAACGTGTCATTTATCAATATATGTGCTAAAGCGGGGCAGTTTTGAGGTATTTGTAGCTTCCCATACTTTAGAATTTAGCACCAAATGTGCACCGCATGGGAGCTCCTGCCGAGCCAATATGGCGGTAGAAGGATGCCCCGTGCTAACCTGTTAGCACTAGCATTTTGTTAAGTCAGCCTCACCTCGTTTCTGAAACAATACAACTCATTGAAATACAAGAGGGCTAATATGTTCAAATTGAGTTCTGGTGAAGTTTCTCGTTAACTTTCTTAATTTGTAATAATGCTAACGATATGCTATAGGAGCTTACACCGTTCAATGATATTAGCTGTGATGCGCACCAGCTTTGCTGAGTCTATAAACTTCCGCACCTCTAGTTGTGTGAAAGAATGTGAGTAAAGGATTATTTTACCTGGTATTTCGAATATAAGCGAATTAACCCCATATTCTTCTGTATTTCAGCCGGGTTTGCTCGAACAGACACGGTCTTATCCGTAAATACGGGCTCAACATGTGCCGCCAGTGCTTCAGACAGTACGCTAAAGACATCGGCTTCTGCAAGGCAAGTATTATTATGCTTTATATCTGATTTGAGAGGTTATCCAAATGTTATCATTATCCGATAATGTTGGGATACGGGCAAGTAAAGTTACAGGCTCAATGTAAACAAAGTAAATGCTACTGCATTGAAGGTAAAGCACAATAAATAACAGAAATATGTTGGACTGTTTATTACTAGTGTCTTAATTTCTCTTATTGCCTTGTTTATGCTGCTGCCACGCAAACATTTCCCAAATTGGGATCAATAAAGTACTTGTCTATCATTTACTGAAACGTTATATATACATCTTGTTTGTACTGCACTACAAATGCAATGAATGATGGGTTTTTAATATCCAACAATGTGGACTACATATTCTGTACACCTGACTAATGCATTGCTTCCTTTATTTTCCCACAGCTGGACTAAATGTCACGTCCTCGGATGGGTTCAGTCATCTCCGGAAGGCTGGCCGAGATGGGATAATTAGCACTGCAAATAAATGTGTTCTTTTGACCAAACTAAATCTTTTGTGGTGGTTCTTTCTGTACACATGTCAGTGACGTTATAGCCAGGAAAGATGGTTCTAAATAACACGCTTAACAAAGATGACCCAGTTTTTATTGGTAGACAAAGACATTCACTTACAAATGGTTATATCTTAATACAAACTAAATTGGCCTTCTGTGATTTGCAATACTTTGATACCATGGCAATCTTTAAGTCATTGCTAGAGAAACAAAAAATATAATATAAATGCTGTTGACACCAGTGGTAACTTCCAGATGTCTTTGGATGCCAAACCCATGTTGAAACTAAAAGGCTATATTTTGTTGAGTAGTATCATTTATCAGAATACCTTTATTCGTTTATAGAGGGGAAATGTACATTGTTACAGCAAAAGCGAAGATGGACATACAAATAAAACACTTAGAAAGGGCATGCACATATTTTACATTTAAAGATCGACTCTTAAAGCAACATTTGAGACCTGTTTTACAAGAAATGAGAAGTACAATTGGCAATTGTCTGAATATATTTTTATCTTTGTACTAAAGTATTATCAGCCAAATGTACTGTAAAAACAAATTAGCATTTTCATGTAATTTAGTTCCTAAATTTGGAGCCTATTTTGGTACTCAATACTAATGGGTAGATGAGTAGTATAGTACTGCATCATTACATTAAAGCATCTTGTCAGAAAGTAAAATGCAAGCACATAAGATCTTTGGAGTTGATCTTTGGAGTTAGTAGCATTCAAGGATTATTACTGTTGAAATTCTAATTAAGAATAGTACTTTGTGACATTCCACCACTGGAAATGTCCAAGCACAACTGATCTCTGCTGTACATAATTATAAGCGGCACAGCAGTAAAGAGCAATGGATTAATTTCTAAATCAGCATGTATTCACATGAAAGTCATGCCCCCAAGTCACATCCAGAATTGGCGAGATGCTGAGATATTGGTCTTGGTCAAAAATAGGGAAATTTGATGGGCTCCCAGTTGTGTGGCCCATTGCTCGGTACATTCCATATTAGGCTACGACATTTTAAATATTAAGCTCAGCACTAACATGGCTAACAATTTTGTTCTATAATTTCTCAAATCTGTTCTCAACAATACAATGAAAGATGCATCATGGCATGTGGGACTCTGCAGATCCTTGACCAGTGTGGATTTATTCAGATATGTCATTTTATATCTGTCTTTTAAACAGGTTAGGTGTGAAGCACTAGATGGCAGCAGCACTTCATGTTCATGATCCAACAACGGTGTCAATGAACTAACACTAGCACATGCAATCTTTATATTCACACAGTGCATGCAGATGACCAGTTATATATATGTTATGCTTAATTAAGGTTGAGTGTTAGGTTTCAGATTCAGGTTTACAGGAAAACAGCACTCAAGAGAGGTTACTAGATATGCTGTTGGAAAAAAAACACAATTTGAAAGATTGATTTATCCCTTGGATTATTTATCAGGTGGAGGTTTGGGTTTGGTCATGTTTAATCCAAGGCAACAAAAAATGTTCGTCAAAATCCTGTTTATCATAAGTAACAGATATTTTTGTGCTCAACTGCATTACTCTGCATCTTTCTCAATCCCAAATGGGTTAACTAAAATGTAGCAAACATTCAATCAGATCATAACAAAGTGAAAGTTAAACAAATACACCATGGACACTTTCAGCACAAAAACAAATAAGTGATACGACGGATAAAAAAGAAAGTGGTGTAGCATTTAAAATCCTATGTACTGTTTAAAAAAAAAAATCTAAAATGTAAGCAGCAATGCACCAACACACAGATAAAGAAAAAAATCAATATTATGTATGTGTTTGTTTTGGCATTTTATTTTCTGTAAAATATGTAAGTGTGCATGATATAAACTTAAAACTACAGGCATAAAGGGGCTTGTAAGGACAGGCTGTTGTTTGGACGCAGGGAGATGAACCCACAAACGCTCCGTGTTGCATCAGTCCACTACGGAGGCGGCTGAAAGGTGTTGTCTTTGATGTTCACTTCACATCCTTGTTTTGTATCACCATGTGTATTAGTCCTCCTGAAATGCTGCCTTCTATTCACTCCACAGACAAGACAAGCGAGCGAGAGGACATGTTGAAAAGTCTGTTCCATCCAACATGAGCCCTCTCAACAAGGCCCTTTCTTCTCTGTCTTTGTGTGGCCAGACCATTTCGCTGGTCTTCTGTATGTCATGCTATTATAATCTATTCAGAGAGTAATGTCTGAAGTATTTTCAGAATCAGCTTCAATGGCCAATCTGAACACATAAGGCACTCGACTCCTTTTTTTCCCGGTGCTCTTTATGTATACATATATTGACTTAACGGCTTGGGATAATTAAGCTGGATGAAAAAAGGGTATTTGTATACAAATGATAAGTATACAAAAATCTATATACAATTCAAGTGTCTTAGGGTATTGTAAACCATACAAATAGTACAAGATTACTTTATGTACAGCATGTAAATGTTTATAGCATGCTGGATTTATATCCTCAAGCCATGATGATATATGTACAGTGGGGCCTTTGGGATAAAAGTGTTTCTCGTGTCTGGTGGTTTTTGCGCTCTGTAATAGTGAATATGGGCCAATATTTTATATTTTATATTTTATATTTTATATTTTATATTTTATATTTTATTTTATTTCTATTCCTGTATATTTTGTTTTATTGTAAAATGCCTTTTATGCTGCTGTAACAAAAACAATTTCCCAATTTGGGATCAATAAAGTACGATCTATCTATCTATCTATCTATCTATCTATAATTCAAAAGCAGATGGCCGTTATTTGCATGATAGGACACCTTTAACCTCCTCACAAAAGGTGCGAAAATACCTTCTTTCAGCCTCATTCTGTTGTTTGAAATCAGGCTGAAAACAACGACAAAATTCAACTTAATGATTCTTTTTTTAACCCTCCTCTTATTTCTCAAAGATATTATTATATGTATCGTCCCGTTTGCACAAGTAAATCTGAAGTAAATAAATAAAAAACTAATACAAACATCCATAGGGATCCATTTTCGAAAACTAAAATAATTTAGCTCAAGCAACATTAGCATTAGCAGATAGCAGTATCTCCTTGTTTCTGAGCCACAACATAATCATACATAAATACAAAATAAAGAATGTGTGTGTAGTGGCCTTCCCTGGTGTCGGCTCAGTGAACTACTATAATAAATAAATGATCAGCCTTATGTGTGCAGGTATTGGCCCAGTTTCTCAGTGTACCACTACTTTATAGCACCTACCGGAGTTACTGTTGGAGGACAGGTTGGCACTGGGGATTTGCAGTCCTGACTGTCTGTTTGGTGTCCGATCCAAACCAGACATTGATGGATGTGCAGAGAACAGACTGAATTATTGCAGCGAGAATTGGATCAGCGGCTCCTGAGGCAGGCTAAACTTGGTTAGGCCTGCTGCAGGATGTGTCATCTTCAAAATTCAGCAGTTGAACATTTGTGTTTTCCTCTCAGAAACTCAGATACTTACCTCCGTGACTGGATTGCAATCGCAATAAATGAGAGCATGGGCCGATTATGAGAAAATAGGGCCCTGTGCACTAACATGCA
The DNA here is from genome assembly GCF_902827165.1 of Trematomus bernacchii. Taxonomy (NCBI): domain Eukaryota; kingdom Metazoa; phylum Chordata; class Actinopteri; order Perciformes; family Nototheniidae; genus Trematomus; species Trematomus bernacchii. The sequence continues at coordinate 12,516,573 of NW_022987803.1, read as the reverse complement.
AAAGGCCCCAACACATATTCTTATTTTTGTTAGCTTTTTGTTGTTTTTATACCTCTCTGTGTGTCTCTTTATAGTCATTTTGAATATGTTTGTAGTGATTTTGTGACTCTTTGTGGTTGTTTTGTCCCTTTTCATGGTTGTCATGAGTCACTTTCTGGTCTCTTTGCAGCTGTTCTGCATCTCTTTCTAGTGTTCTTGGTCTCTTTGTAGTTAATTTGTTTCTTTGTGGTGATCTTGAGACTCTTCCTGTTTCATACAGGTGTATTTGATACACATCTTGTAGGTGAAAGCCAGAGGGGCCCATGTTCTCCAGCAGGTAAGTATTACATTTTCATAAAGATTGGGGAAAACTATTATAATTTAAGCAGCAAAAACATATCTCAGCCTGTGGGATCAGTTTGGTTTGTTTGTTAGTTTCAGTGTCTGTTTGTCAGCAGGATTACAGGAACATGACTGACCTGAATGTCATGAAACTTGGCAGTAGCGTGTAGCACTAGCTACTGAAAAACTCATAACATTTTCTAACACATTCACGATAAACTGATTCCGCTTATGTAAACGTCCTTGGTGGAGGTCTGTGCTTTCTGAGTGCCCTTCCAGTTGACACCTATTCCAACAGTGGCTGCTTATGTGTTGCGGCACTGGAATGTACATGTGGAGAAAGAAATCATTTGTTGCTCTGAAAGACTCTATGTGTGCACCCATGTATGCATGTCAAGCAAACCACCTTATAAATATATAATTGTGTGCACGCTGTGGTAACAACCACATCTTCACACTGAGAGTAAACCTGACTAAAACACTAGCTCGAGCAAATCAGAAGGGAGCGCTTGTTTGATGGCGCGGGACCTCAAAGTCTCAGTGCTGCTCTGACTGCCTGCCAGGCACATCACAGAGGCTTTCCATCCATCTCCGAGATTATAGGGAAAATAAGTGAATCCAACATGTTACGGCGCTCTGTTGGCATGGAAACATTCCTCTGGGTTTACCTGCTTTCAATTGTTAGACCAGAGAGGCACTTCCCGCTGCAAGTTTCCTCAAAAGAGCTGTGAGCAAACACGCGGCTCATTCACGCTCTCCCTCAATTTCAACTGAGTGGGTTTGGCTGAGTGATGGCAAATACAAGAGAAAAGAAAAAAGAGTGTAGTAGCCGGGGACGGAATGAACAAACAGGAAGATTAATTGAAAAACAGAAAGAGGTAACAGTAAAGGCAGGAGCAGTTTATTCTCACTGTGGAATCATGCAGTGACTAAGAGGCCATGATGTAAGCAGCTCGGAGTATTGATAATTACTGCATGTTTTGTTCATTCATTTTCTTTGGGTGATAGCAACTGGAGAGGTTTAAAACATCCTCAATGATCCATGTATTTCTCTAACAGTGATATATGTAGCCATAAAACCAACAGACTACAGTGTTTTCCAGGATATTGTCTCCTGTTTCTGTGTATTCCAGGAGGCTGAGCTTTATTACAGTCCAAGCTGACTACATTGTTCTAGTAGTCCTATTTGACTGGATAAATTGAGTCAGCTAATCTAATTCTACCACAATGGAATAAGCATTCCCCTGCTCCATAACCCTTCTTTAGGCTAGGATGACATTAGACCTAAACATTAATTTCTCTATAGATTTCAGGGGGGGAAGATGATTGAAAGAGAGAAACTGCTCAAGAAATGCACATACATAAGAGGTGGTCCATTTTTCACTGCATTCTTCAGGATAATGTAACATAAACTGGATCCACACCCCGCCAAAGTAAAAGCGCTCATGGTGATCGCAGCAGGAAACGCACAGGTGTGATTAATAACCCTAACGGTGGCTGCGTCCCATTCAGGTGCGCTCGTTGAAGGCCCCTGCTGCATTTTGGCCCACATGACTTACTTGGACACCTAAATGGGACAGAGCCAGTGTTAGTGTAATTGGTTACACCTGTTCCTCCCCTGCTGCAAGGACAAATCAAAATGGCTGCAGTGAAAAATACCTATTTTCTGTTTTCGTTTATCTCCTCAGGTAGAGCCGCTTGACACCACATGACAGAGGCGGACCCTTTTTCAATGTAACGGTTTGGAAAACAAAATGATTTCCTAATTGTGCGTTAATGTTATGTTTATCAGACTTTGTTCATTCTGGATGATGGCCCTGAGCTTAGTAGAAGCTTATTCCTAAGAAGTGGAAATCATTTGTGGTCTGACTGGCGGTACTACAGGAAAGATATGAGAGTCAACAAAAGCATTAGAACTCTGCCGCTGAGAACTATAAATATTTATAGCAGATTTCAAGGCAATGTGGCAGAACTACTATCGGGAAGGAGCAACAATTCCATTTGTATCCTTAGACTGTTGTTTACCATGTTAAAGACACAGTAGTTAAGACTAATTTGAACCCTTTTAATTATCCTCTCCACTCTAAAATGTGTTATTCTTATTTCCCCTAAAATCTCTGAATTTGAATATTCTCTCTTATCTAAAAATGATCACTAAAGGGGTGTTTATAGTAACTTTGCTAAAGGGGAAGATCTCTGTGCACTTCCCTAAAAACTGAGATTAGAACAAAAATGTCACAATTGCGAATGCTTATTACAGTCGATAGGCCTATACAGGAAATTACTTTGAATTAGCATAGTAAAGGTTTTTCATACTTATCTCCAAGAATCAGAATCAGTTTTATTAGCGAATAGGTTTACACATAGGAATTTGCTTTGGTATAAGTGGTGCATACAGAGACACAGAAACAAGAATATGTAACCAAAACAAATAAATGTGTACAATTATAAAAGGTAAGACTATTGCAACAAATGAAAAATAAAGACAATACTTACACAACATATAGTTATGTAGGAAACTAAATATGACAATACTATATTCAAAGTGGCGTGTTATGCTGATGATTGATTTATGCTGATGATTTAAAAAAAGAGGTAGCATGGAGCAGAAATGTTCAACATGCAGGATTTCCAATATTAAAAAGAACAAGATATTGTTCGCATGTGGGTTAACACAAAGTCTGTGATTTTTCCATTTTTGAAAATGAGGGAGAAAGGGAATTTGCTTCCAGCTCCTATTTTGTTGTTGTCTTTTTATGTGAAAAAGCCATGTTTAACAAAATATGAATTATAGCAGAGTATTTTCACACATTTCCCCAACATGTCTGGAGGGGAGCTTCAAGTTTACCTTGCATTCTAATGTACGTACATCAAGGGGGAACAATTAAACAAACCTAAGGTAGAGAGTTCTTTTATTGACTTACTTTTTTGTAAGTTTGCACACTTTCCAGAACATATCAACAAGAAAGCAGATAATTGATCCCTGAAGCAAAAACAGCAGTATTCTAGCCAGGACTGAACCAACACAGAGAGATGACTGGGGAATATAAAATGTCGCACCTGTTTGAAAAAGTTTGGAAGATGATGTTCACTTACACCTCTTAGTCGCTGTGTAATTTCATAGCTGAATAATAAGCGCTGAGCCAGAAATGAAAAATGTGTTGCTTACAAGATATGACAAATAGAAAAAATATGCAGCTTAATGCTTGTTGGTATTCAGCATGTACTATATTGGTTGGCACAAAGCTAGATTTCATAAATTACCCTGTGCATGCAGAGGAATCCATCAAACCACCGCAGAGTATCAGTTATTTTCAAAGCTACGGACATGTGGCATTTATGTCCTACACATAAATGAGTTTGAAAGAGAAATAAGCTGTCACACAGATTTACATGCACGCCATCTTCTAACAATTGTTATATACAGTATACATTAAAATGGGATTGAGTTGAACATCTTACATTATCTGGTGTGACACCAACCTTCACAAGCAGTGCAGTTAATAAATCACAGTGGAACAAATTCCGCAACACCAAAACATACCTGAGGGGGCAGTGTTGCACCATTTAAAATAGCAGGAAGAGGAAGCATGGAGCAGTTGAAGGTGAGGTGACAGGAGGTGCTGTGATGCTCTCTGGGGAGGAGCTCTCTAGTTGCAATGGGGGAAGAACAAGAGAGATGCAGAACGGTAAGAAGCAGCCTCCATCATGCTGTCAGCTCAGGGCATATCTAATTGAATACGCCATGCCATTTGAAGTGGAGAATACATACAGCTGAAGCAGACAAGAAAAAGCAGCATAGGGCAGGAGAAGCGGGAGGGCAGCCTTCGCCAAACAAAAAGACATATCAAAGGAGTTAACACGGGAGATGTTCAAACAGATCGCCCTGATCTTTGCTCTGTGTTCGACATCTCCCAATGTCTCTATGTTTCTGCTGTCGGTGGCAAGGTGTGAGAGGAGAGGAAGAAAGTCTGCCATGAAGGGTGCTTTTGAGGAATAAGAGGAGGGTTAAAAAAATAATAATTAAGTTGAATTTTGTCATCGTTTTCAGCCTGATTTCAAACAACAGAATGAGGCTGAAAGAAGGTATTTTCGCAACTTTTTCGAGGAGGTTAAAGGTGTCCTATGATGCAAAATGCACCTTTTGATGTCTTTTATACATAAATATGTGTGTCAGTAGACTCACAAAGTGTCAGAAACTAAAACCCAAATCTCTAAAAACGGGGGTACAACCGAGCTGATCCAGATTTGCGTCCGATATGACGTAATATCCGAAATGTGGGCTGGCTTTACACCCACGGCCCTATCAGAAACGTCGCTATCAGAAACAATGTGCGACGTGTTTTGGACGTAATATGGTCTTTGTTTACATTAGCAAGCATCGCTAACACTCAGAGCTATCCTGTACTGGAGAAAGTATGTGTAAAAAAAGCAGGAAATAAAAAAAGGAACTCACCTTGTGGTAAACCCGCAAGAAAAAAAGCATTTGAGCTCCATATTATTTCAGAAATAATCCTCGTCACAGACCTCACTGCTTGCCTTGCCGCGCTCAAAAGGGGGCGGGCCAGCAGCTACAGTCACAGAATCAGCCCTTTTCTAATAGAGGGCTATGAGGGATGTCTAAAATGCATGCTCTGTTTGGTATTTTGAGCAAAACACATCATAGACATGTTTTTTATATATTTTTATATATATCTTAAACTCATAATATATGCCTAAAAAAATAGCATGATAGAAGATCTTTAAAACACCTGAAACTCTGCTTTTAAGAGGCATTATACAACAGTGGAGGTCAGGGGCTGGTTTTCACTGGCCTGCCACATGTAGCTTAGCACAGCACAGTGCTTAGGGGCAGCCGGGGAAAAAAATATTACTCATAAATGGAAAAGATCAAATAGTGGCATTTAACAATCCGTAGAGAAATGGTGTCACGGAGGGCCCTCGTCTTTCAGCTCTCCTCGGGCTAAGAGGGTGTGCTGTTCTGTCAGCATTGTAATTTATTTCTCACACAGGTCACGGCTGGGCAATCACACCATATTCTTTACTTTTCTAGGTGGTCTCTCGCTATAATCCCCCATTACGGTCTTGCACATCTGAGCTAAAGGTATGAATAGGTATATTCAGACCTTAGGCCTCCGAGAGACTAGACAAAACCGCACAACCTTCATGCAATATGTTAATATCAGCCCGTAACCACACCTGTCAATCACTTCAGTACACTGGTTTGGATGTTAACCTTTTGACTTCACAATACTTGGCCTGAATATGACCCATGCTCACATCTTTCATTACTCACTTTTATGAATCTCCGAGACAGCCTGCGAGGGAGTGAATATTTAAAGGGATTTGCATGAACATTATATTGTAGTGCATATTTACGAAGTAGGATATCCTCGGAATGCTCTATGCCTGTCGCAGGGCAAGATGACAGGAGGAGGAGAAGAAGCAGAAGTGATGGATCGTTGTGCGACTATTTTTTTTGCTACATGTAAACATTTGTTATGCGCCGCTGCAGAATCGCTCCCTCTGAATTCTTGAATTGTTTGATATGATAAACAGATGTTCAAGATGGTGAGTGAACAGCTGCCTCCCGCTGATCTTATTAGGAGTTGCTAATTCTTTCCACTGCGCCTCCAGTTGTGAAACCTCTTAGCCGTCCAACTGTCACACTCTGCTCCAACCTCGCTGCTCACACTTTGGCGCTAGCACTTCTAATCCAGGAGAGAAAATGAACTGTCACGCATGTTCGACTGCCGGTTTCCGTGACAACACCTCCAACTGGTTAGGTTTGGAGTAATGGGCAGGACTTTTTTTTTCTACCCCTCTCTCCATTTTGAATATTTGAAGGAGGTAATTTGGAAGGAGGACGATTCACTCAGCGACAATGTGACAGATGCAGCTCTATTTTTCAGGATGCATCAATGTGCGAATGATGCAGCCGGAGAGGATCAGAGAGAGGAGTGTAAAACCCTCCTGCAGCTCAAATAGAGTGAGGCAGGCTTTTCTGCTCACTCCAGTTGCAGCCCCCTTCTTGCTTATTTTTGTTATTAACCCCACTCCAAGCGTAACCATTACGCCTCTGGCTGTTACGTGCAGCCTCTCGCGGACCGACCAACATGTCAGAAAATGACTGGCATTAAATATGACACACAGTCCTTATGCCATCATTGCAGAGAGGGCCATTTTCCTCTTGAGTGAAATGGAGGACGGTGACGAGTTGATATTGTTTGACAAACAGGACTAATGCAGCGTTGGAGTCTTCTTACTTACCCACAGGTGCTGCTTTCAGAAAACCACAACATGGACCACACACACACATCTGTTCTGTGGTGGAAGCAGTTATACCATTTTACATGAAAGTAAGCGCATATATGCAGGTTTATTAAGCACTTTAAAACCTGCTTAAATAAGAAATTGGCTTCTTTCCCATTGCAAGTAGATGTGTGCCATTTCTTTTCTGGTTTTGTCACGTTTAAAGTCTCAGAAGTGCTGGCTGACACCAAGCAGAGTTAATGAACGGGGAAAATGTCATAGTGGTAACTTCTTTTTTGTGCCTGTTACTTATCCAGTCTCTTTCAAACTGTCAAACCAGAGTTGGTAATTGCTGGAACAGTGAAAGGACTTACACATATGGTGGTTTTGAGTAGAGCATATGGATTGTTGGTTAAATCTACCTTAGGGAGAATGTGAGAATTTCAGTCATCTGGGAGGGACTCGAAGTAGAGCTGCTGCTCCTTCGCTTAGAAAGGAGCCAGTTGAGGTGGTTCGGGCCCCTTATACGAGACCAAGGGGTAGACCCAAGACCAGTCATAGGGATTATATCTCCATGTAGGCCTAGGAACGCCTTGGAATCCCCGAATCAGAGCAGCTTGATGTGGCCAGGGAAAGGGACGTTTGCGGGTCTCTGATGAAACTGCTACCTCCGTGACCCAACTCAGGATAAACAGTGGCAAATGGTTGGATGGATATTGAGCATAATATCATAGCATCACAGCATCACAGCAGAAAAGGGGCGAAAATTAGCACCAGAATGCAACTGCCGATCAGATTTGGAAGCAATTCATTCATACCCATGATTGCTGTCAATCATAAGTCATAATTTCGATTGTAGCTTTTCCAAGTAAAGACTAAAGCAATCTATTTGTGGATTTGGTGGACATTTTGTCTAGTTGGGCGGGCGCTATAGTTGCTACTGAAAGCTGCATTTAAAAAAACAGCAAGCATTAATTCATGTTGCCTGCCTTTAAGTCTGCATAAATGGCCACTTTGGGCACTCACTGCTGATTATGTTCTTATGAAGTGAATGCCTCTCTTATGGACACCTGTGCTGAGGTTATGTCTGTCCAGCCTTTCAAAGCTGAAATGTGATTACATGTTCCTTTGAAGGACAGTGCTATATAAACCTTTATTATTACGCACCATCATACACTGCATTCTGCGCAGCTTTATTCCCTGTAAGTGTTTCATTTTCCCTGGACTGCAACTCAAGATTTTTTCCAACTCTTCTTGGATCTCAGGAGTTTAAATCACTTGGTCGCAGCAAAACAGTTTGTTGCCCCCAGCATTTACAAGTATGGGATTAAGAAGTCACGCAGTAAAGGATGACATGGAACATTGTTGTTTGGTGCTGAGATGTGTCTTTCCCTGTAGATTCACTGTCTGTTCGCCTGCGGCAGCATGACCTGCCCACTCCTGGCTGTGCCGCTGCTGCTCTGGGATCCTCTCTGCGTGTATTGATTCCAGCCTGTCCGCCCACCAGAGGATCCGATGCCAGTTATCATGATGCAGAGTCCACATATTTAAAGCCAGAGGGTATCAGCAGACCAAACTCTCTGATTGGCGTAATTTAGAGCGATAGGGATCCGTTAGAGCCACGTTACAATTGATTAGGTGTGTGTGTGTGAATAAACAGATCGAGAGATCAATGGAGACAGGTCAATAGAAATTATAAGCATTTTAACAAGCGCCAGTAAGCGACAACACAACTTAAGAGCTAGTATGGATTGATGCCAAGGCCCTATTTTAGCTTAAGGAGTGGATACATGTCTCAGTAAAACAACTTAGTGTTTACTTTATGTTCTGCCTATTAGGTTTTAAGTGTCATGTAAATAAGGATAGACTAGTGAAAGAGGTGGGAAATATGATGTTTTGGTGCAGACATGGATCAAGGCTGGAGTAAATCTTGACAGCGTATATGGCCAGAGTGTGTCTGAGCTTGGCCAAGCATAAAAACTAAAATGTCTATAAAACCACCTTTTGGTTACGGCGCGAGGAGCTGGGAGCCCAATATACCTGATTGTAGGTCTAGATTTTATTACATCTACCTGAAAATGTCCTTCAGTTTTACTGCTCTTATTACTATGACTGCATGCAAGGTTATTATGACTAATACTGCTATCACTACACCTTTTCATGAATGACTGGGGGCTCTTTTATTTCTTCTACAACCCTCCCCTTGCTAAGAAATATTTTACAGTAACCAGCCAATGTGTCTGACTAGATTTTTCTCCCCGGCCTACACATCATTTTATAGAGAGATATCTTTATTAGCCAATTTACATAGAACTGGTGTAACGTTGGCATCTCATCATTCACTTTCTCCTTCTACGATAGGCCGCTCTACATCATTACACTTGGATTTGGAGTGGTGCTCAATCAAGCCTCAGGATGTTAATAAAATATGCTGGTTAGCAAGATGAGATGAATAATCGCAGGAGTCAAGTATCATTTCCAGCCCCAGCAGGGTGAGGGTACGTCACACTTCGGGGGGGGGGAGGGGGATCGCTCTGCGGCTCCAGGCCATCAGGGTGGTCTCAGGGTGGCCGCGATGGTGGCGATGTAAGGGAAGGCAGGCAGGGCCACAGTGCACCGCGCGATAAGGTTTCTGCACCGCTGTGGACCGCACTGGGGGATTGTGGGGGAGCTCTTATCAGTCTCTGTCAGGGTCTATCAGCATCTGTCATGTTTACTCCTCAGGTGTGCTGGCTGCTGGCTGACTGCTCTGCCAAGGCTCCTTCATATCAGCCAGCTGAGAGCTAACCGGGAGCGCAAACAGAAACCCACCCACTGCTGCTGCAGACCAAACCCTTCTCGCTTTTTCTATATATAAACCTCTTTTTTCACAAAGTTCAAAGTTACATTCCTTGCTGTCTCATCCTTCCACATCTTTTTCACTGAGTAACCTCTCGATCATTCACCTGTCTTGGAGAGGGTATGGGGTGAATCATCCCCTAACAGGATATCACATCTGACTTAAAAAATGGCTAAGATTTACTCTAGCACATTTTGGGTTTTTTCCAGTCAAGTAGCAGAGCTTCATCACCATTAAGTCCATTTCCTGTAGTTGCAGTGCACAATTGCTTTTCTGCTCTCAGAGGAGCTAAAATGCGATTTCCAAAAATGCCAAAGTGAGAGAGCAAGGCAGAGTAAAGGACTAAGAGAATATGAATTTTTGCTTGTGTAGTTAATAGTCGCATACAGGATGTTTCTGTGTGTGAGAAAGACACAAGTGTGCAGAGAAAGGTGAGAGAGAAGGTTCAAGCTAGAGAGAGCAGGAGATTTGAGAGAGATTGTCAAAATGTCGCAGGTGGAAATGTCAGCAGTGAGGTGGAGAGGAGTCAAACTGAGCGAGAGCAGGAGGTTGAAACCATAATTAGTGTCTGTGAGTCACTGCGAGAGGACCTGTGTGGTGTCACCGACTCCCGGTCCTCTGTCTCCACCGCTGAGGACAAGCAGAGGAACCAGCACGTCCCGACCTATGGCCTTTCTGAAGAACACGCTGTACTCTACTCTGTTTTACCGCTGCTCAGACTGCAGTCTCCAGGCCCTAGCTCCACTTGTGTTGGATGTAAATGACCTCATCACTATTTGCGGGGTCACAATCAGGCCCGCTGCGACTGTCGATGTGTACGTGCCCCCGTTTCCAGCGTGCATCATATTTATCTCGAGCACAGCATGAGCAGCTGCTGCACGACTGCCAGTAGAATCAAATTGCCGTAGAAAATGCCGTCTGCCTGACCATCTTGCCAGGAAATCAATGTAACATTGGAGCAAATCAGGGCAACATATGAGAGGTGGCCTCTGTGCATTCCCTTTCTGTGAGGCAGACGACTGTGGTGCGTGTCATGCTGTTTTCTCCTCACTGGTATCTCAGGGAGACAGGCAGCCAACCACTGTGAAGGAGTATGCTTGGGAATGACAAACACCCACTTGATCTCATGAACCTGCATGACAAATGGTTATAAGAGCCACAGACAGGCAGGTCAGCACCATGAGATAGAAAGGAAGAGGAATTCAGAGAGCTAACTCACAAAACAAAGCAGAAGTCCCACTATTGTTGAAAAAAAGTGTATATTGCAGGTCTGGTGAAATTCTGGTTTTAAAGGGCCTTGGTCTATAACCTTGCACCCATAAAGCCAGTTTAAATTGATAAAAAAAATGCATAGAAAAGAGAAAAAAACACCTGGTGGGACTGCTCCATAGCTAATGGGACCAAGTGACAACATAAGCATTAGCTTGCTAACACAAGAGCGTTTTAAACTAAGGAATAGAGTAGTAGGCTATCATCCAAATCTGACACCAGATCAAAATAATATACATGTTTACACTGGGAAGATTTTAAAATTAAAATAAAACAAGACAACCACAACTATAAAATGTCACAGAAATAGTATTAGCTTAAAAGATCAAATGTGCTAGCTTGCTTAGATAGTGAATAATGCCTCTCGTGCATAAATACTCTCATGCATAAATACTAAAAGAAATATAACAACAAAATATTAAACAAAGTCATATCTACGTATCTACAAAGTATTGGCAGGTCAGCTTAATATGGCTATGTATTGTTGGAAGTTATGTAGTTAAATGCTAATGCTAAAGTGACCTTCTGTTAAGATAACTTATGATCTGATGGTGTTGAAAATGTTTCTTTACATACAAACACAAGTTTTAACGTATAAATTACTACTAGTTTGAAAATAGCTAGTTGTTGCAGTGAATTGAGGAATTTCTCACAAATTGGTGTTGAAACTTAAAGGTGGGGTAGGTAAGTTTGAGAAACCGGCTCGAGATACACTTTTTGTTATATTCCATGGAATGCTCTTAACATCCCGATAGCAATGAATATCTTAAGTGCTTTGACAAAAAATCCATACAAAAATTTCATCTGTGGAAGCCGTAATACTGTAAAAAGCACGACCAATCATTTTAGCCGGCCCGGCTAAAATAACTGGATGGCCTACCTGCCTGTCAGCCTTTCATCTGTGCACAAACTTATCTCGTGCCCTCATTGGTCATGTGCGCGTTCGTGTGTGTTGGAGGAGGGGCTCTGTAAGGAAGTGGCAGATTTTTTCCGGCTGTGTATTTTCAAATTCTACCGCACTCGAGCTGGTTTCTCCAAAATGACCTACCCCACCTTTAACCCAGAATAGTAAACCGACCTGAGAGATCAAGTGGGTGTGTAACACCAAAGCAGATTAGAGAGGAGTTCCGACATTTCCAAATGAATAATTTGACACATGAAATGAACAAAAATTTGGTGTAAAAACACAGGTGTCTGTGGCATTTGTTGCATGAGTGTCTGGCGCACACCGTGCCAGGATCTGCTGATTGTGTTTGTAATGCGCCATGTTAAACAGATTGGACAAAATGGAGGGAGTAGCAAGCTGCTTGTGTTCCTGACCTAGTGATGTATTTCAACAGAAAAAGCCGTCAGGGAGCCTGATCAGAAATACCATCCAACTGGTGCTGAAAAATAAGCAGGCTCTTGTGTCTGTCTGGTGTAATTCTCGGTGTTCAGCCTCTCGTGAAATTATTAAATCCAAAAATCCTGCGCTATAGGGATTTCTCTGTCTTTTTCCTACTCTTTCTCCTGATCAGTCGAGCAAAATATGATGTATGTAGATTGTCTCTACTGTCATTTAAAGAAAACAATGGCTGATTCCACCTGGTTGGGAAATGCACACTTTTTCTGTATTCATCTAGTCCTGATCCGTGCACACCCACCCTCATACATCCACTACCAGTAAACAAATGGACAAAGCTTACTTTGTGCTTTAAATGAATGTTGCGCTAGGGCAGTGGTTCTCAAACTTTTTCTGTCATTCCCCACTTTGAAGAGGTGGGCCTTTTCAAGCCCCACCTGTTCCTCATCGCTCCAATAAAATGGTAGGCCAAGCTTAAAATGGTCAAATATATCGTTCTATAACAGGGGTCTCCAACCTTTTTTAGGATGAGAGCAACTTTCAAAAAAATAAAACAAGTCGTGAGCTACTTTTACTCCTCTTTTTTTTTGTTTTTTGCAGTGTATATATTTAAAACATTACACAACACACTCTCACTCCATAAACGTCCAGGAGCGAGGCTTGGTCAGGGTCCCGAGGCGTGCAGTTGGGACGCTCCTAGGCTCCTTCAGCTTCATAAACAGACGCAAATAGCTTTCAACTGATTGCAATGTATTCCCATCTGCGGCGGGATTTGACGCTCATGGAAGCACGGCATTCGTTTGTGTCGGAGGCTGTTAAAGGCAATGTGAGCGTCCATTCCCATTGGATAACGGAGAATTGTACACCCGGAAGTAAGTATTCCCCTTACTGTCGATTGATTTGACAGTGATATCTCCACTACTCATCAACTCAAAAACACCAGATTATCCTTGTTAATTAAACGACATTGATTGGTTTTAGTGTACAATGCTTTTGTCACGTTTTCCCCTTCAATTCTGAGAAACAAGTTGTTTTCTATGAGTTTTGGATGGCCGAAGACATTACATTACCCACAATCCTCTGTAGCAACCATAGACTGTATATTGCAACAGGCAACAGCTTCGGTTCATGTTAATTTACAAACTCTTCAACTACAACCGTAGTTATATTTAAAAACATGTTAGAAGGCCTCACGAAATACTTTAATGTAAATTAAAATGTAAATGTGAAGGAATGTGTGTATATTAACTGTGGGTTTTTCTCTGGAAGTTTTTCCTTGTACGATGTGAGGGTCAAAGGACAGATGATGCCGTTTTTCTCATACTGATATTCCGCTATGCACGCTGGGATTTGGTGTTTATGCGATGTGAAATCCGAAAACATTTAAAAAAAATTAAATAATACATTATTCCGAGTGTGCTTGCTTTTCTCTTTGAAAGTCATCACATAACGGCATTGTAATACACGTTTCGGCTGCATTAAATATTACATATCTGCCGTAGTTAACTCTATTTATAGAGCCCTGATGACTAATTCGGCTGACTTTTATATTTGATCCAATTGGTAGATAGGCTGTATTTACGCCATAACGGTGCACAGCTGATAGAAAGGGACACCTACTGGTTAAAGCACGTTATTGCATTTTATAATTTTATTATTAGATATTAAAGGCAGGGTATGGTAAGTTTGAGAAACCGGCTCGAGATCGCTAGAATTTGAAAATACACAACCGGAGAAAATCTGCCACTTCCTTACAGAGCCCCTCCTCCAACACACACGAACGCGCACATGACCAATGAGGGCACGAGATAAGTTTGTGCACAGATGGAAGGCTGACAGGCAGGTAGGCCATCCAGTTATTTTAGCCGGGCCGGCTAAAATGATTGGTCGTGCTTTTTACAGTAGTACAGCTTCCACAGATGAAATTTTTGTATGGATTTTTTGTCAAAGCACTTAAGATATTCATTGCTATCGGGATGTTAAGAGCATTCCATGGAATATAACAAAAAGTGTATCTCGAGCCGGTTTCTCAAACTTACCTACCCTACCTTTAATAGGAGTTTGTAAATTAACATGAACCGAAGCTGTTGCCTGTTGCAATATACAGTCTATGGTTGCTACAGAGGATTGTGGGTAATGTAATGTATTCGGCCATCCAAAACTCATAGAAAACTACTTGTTTCTCAGAATTGAAGGGGAAAACGTGACAAAAGCATTATACACTAAAACCTATCAATGTCGTTTAATTAACAAGGATAATCTGGTGTTTTTGAGTTGATGAGTAGTGGAGATATCACTGTCAAATCAATCGACAGTAAGGGGAATACTTACTTCCGGGTGTACAATTCTCCGTTATCCAATGGGAATGGACGCTCACATTGCCTTTAAAAGCCTCCGACACAAACGAATGCCGTGCTTCCATGAGCGTCAAATCCCGCCGCAGATGGGAATACATTGCAATCAGTTGAAAGCTATTTGCGTCTGTTTATGAAGCTGAAGGAGCCTAGGAGCGTCCCAACTGCACGCCTCGGGACCCTGACCAAGCGTCGCTCCTGGACGTTTATGGAGTGAGAGTGTGTTGCATTTTAACATTATTATATGCTTACCTTTAACCTTTGTGTGCTGTTTGGGTCTGTGGGACCTGTTTTCAGTGTTTACTAAAAGAAAATGGATGAAGTTAAATGCATCAATCTGGTGCACTTTGAGCACAAAATGAATTTATGGATACAGCTCTCAACACTCAGATGAAAGGGAGCTGTATACTTTTCAATAATCCAAATATCTTTAGAATATGATCACAACCAATAACAAATCATTTACACTTGTTTATTCTTATTTTATGTTACCTATAGCATTCTTTCTTTTTATTTATGCATATTTTACTAATCACTCCCCTTTTAAACTGTTTACTGTCCTATAGTACACATTGGAATGATTTCTTACTTTCTTTTTTACAACTAGGCTATATTAAATAGATAAAGGTGTGCTCTATAGCTCTCTCGCTCTCTCGCTCTCTCTCTCTGTCTCTCTGTCTAGCTCACAGAGGCTGTGCTCCTCCGTGGCGATGATGGCTTGCGTTAAAAGATAATAATAAACATAGGCCTATTTGTAAAGTGGGGGGACACAAACGGGATTTCGAAAAGTGTCACGGTTAAACTCCTCCATGAAGTGGTGAGGTGCCGCTCCACATTGCTTTTCTTCCCGACTGTAACGCAGTTGTGTGTGTGTGAGAGCGATTTTTACATAATCTGTCAATTATTTTGGTTTCAGTTGTGTGTGTGTGAGCAGGCTCGGATTGGCCATCGGGGGATTCGGGACTTTTCCCGGTGGGCTGCTGCCGTTGGTGGGCTGCTGCCGTTGGTGGGCTGCTGCCGTTGGTGGGCTGCTGCCGTTGGTGGGCTGCTGCCGTTGGTGGGCCGCTGGCTCTGGCATAGGTGGGCCGTGGACTTTCACAGCGCCGCTGCGCCGGTACCGCATCCGCCGGTACCGCATCCGCCGGTACCGCATCCGCCGCCGCAAACACCCGCCGTTGCGAGGCTCTGGCCTCGCAACAACGTTCATTGCGTCTATTCGCGACCCACCTATCGCATCTCTGCGCCCCACCAGTGGGGCGCGCCCCACACTTTGAGAAACGCTGCGCTAGGGCATGGCTGTCATAGTGAATCAACACGCAACATGCTACTATCCCCCTGCTCAAAGAAATGCAAGAGCGTCCATTTATCTGTTCTGTATGTCAAGCTCCACAGTGCTGGAAACCAAATAGGGCATTTTTACTGAATACACACTGGTACGTTCTTCATTATGTATCTGGTACACGCCATTTAGTGGCCTCATTTAAAGTAGCTGATATGATATTACTGTGTGTGCATATGGCAATGAAAAAGAGCAAACCAAGGGAGAATATGTGCCCCCCCAATGTGGACTGAACGTATGAGCTTTTTTGTGTATTTCAAATGTGTGTACAGTTGGAGAAGAACAGTGTGTTCCACACTATAGGCAAACCAATAAATAAATAGGATGGCATCGTGCTGTCTGTTTATTAATTCATAAATATCAGAGCGTATCACCGTTCAGCAATGACAAAAGATGAGGGGAATCCTAAAAGTCTTATTTATGAAAGTATACATTTTCCTGCTTGAAACAATCTTCGGTAATCCTATCCCCATTGAGACATAAAGCTGAGTTTTGTCCACTTGGATAAGGGGAAACCTGCAAAAATGGGATTAAATTCAATACAAGGGACACATAGATAATCAGTCTTACTGTAATGAGGAAACATCCTCAATTTAGACAATTATTTTTTGTGTTAGGCCTGCAAGTTTTAGAAATGTGATGATGTTGATAGTAATTTATGGAACAGAAATATCATATACATAACATTGCTAAAGCAAAGAATCTTTTTGTATTATTACATTAACCAGAACAGCTATTTCCTCCATATTTTGAGGAATAAACTGGCTATGAATGATATATGAACAAAGCCCTCTGTAAAAACCTTCAGAATATAAATAGGAATTAAAAACGTAAAAGTTTGTTTATGTAAGTACTACTGAGAACTTCTGACATACTTGGGAAAACAGTCTTTCGAAATATGTAATAGAAAATCCGTTATGATTTTGCTAAAACATCACAGACTCTCCACAGTTAACAAAGCGTAAAAAACAATGTTTTGACTGCTGTTTTGCATTAATAGAATATCCAACAAAAAACAGCACACCCACTATATTATGGCCCCCTATGGCCTTCATTAGGCTGTATTTATGGTTGCAATCTGGCATCCCATTGTGAAAAATGGGTGATTAGGGGTCGCATTATGATTTTGCCAATAACATCAACCTTTAAGTTAATGTACTGATTTCATATTGCAGCTCTTTTTTCAACAATGAATTGTGAACAGCATTTACAAATGTACGTACATGCTTAACTTAAAACCCTCCCCCCTCAAATCAAGTGGACAATTCCCCAAAAATGTGCGATTCTACTTCAACCTTTTGAAGTTGCTGTTTTTGTGTTTTTTATTTGTGCACTTCCATGTTTGTGATGTGATGACATGTCAATTGCAGGTTTTGTTGATCTCTTGCCCCTGTTCCTTTGCAGAAGACCACATGGAAGCGTATCTATGTTCCCGGCAGTTCAATATCCTCATATGACACATTCACAAGCCTTTTCAAATGGTTTTATGTTCTCTTTTTCCCATGTCAAATGTTAATTGTATGTTTCCCTGGGTCAATATGAATCATAATCCACCCACAGCTTATTGCCTACTGATGTTATTCTCCTTGAAACGTATGCCCTCAAATGTGCGGATATGGGTTGGGATGAGAACAATGGACCCGTATGATCACAGTGATGACTCCACATCCTTTTACATTAAAAACTTCATCAGTAGACATAAAAAGAAAATGAGAAGAAAGTATGCTAATGTGAAACCAAATGCTTAAACATGCTGCAATCAGCTCTGTGGACTACCTGAGGGCATAATAGTAAGATTAGCTTGGTAGTGTAGGTTATTAACTACCTGTTCAAAGACATACTGTGGATACAACTTGTAAAATATTGAAAGTAGAGGCAGTGAAAGCTCTTAACAATTTCCTTGAATTAACCTAATGGCTATAGGCTACTTCAAATGTTCATGCTAACATCACCTAGCCAGCTGCACCTTGTTTAGGAGCTGAGAAAATAGACTATTCTTAATAGCTGCTGTTCCTCTTCTACAGTAAAGGTGGTAACTAACAACCAGAACAACTTGTTCTGGTCCCCTTTTTGTATCAGCTTTATTTAATTACTTACTATACTTTCCTCCTCTTCATTCTGCGTTTGGGTCCTGATGTTCTTACCCCTTGACATTCATAGCATTAATAATTTAAGGAAAGATTCCATAGTGAAGCAAAAAAATAAATTGGAATAAATGTCATGATCTGTGGCTGCGGTTGCTTAAATAACTGTTAATTAGCAACCTCTGCCTGTTAAAACATGAATTTAAACTTGTGCCAATGTCTATGTATCCACAAGTGTTAATGGTATATGAAAAATACCCTATACAACCACATTCTGTTTTCATTTTGTATGCTTAGCACCATGTTGGGTCTTCCCCTGACAACAGCCATGGTCTTCCTCCTCTGTTTGTCTGAGCACAGAAATACTTCTGTTAGCATCTGCTCCTGCCTGTCTGCACACATCCCAAGAGTGCTTTGCTCTTAAATGTTTCCTACATGGTAAACGGTGCAGATTATTCACGTAAGGAAACATTAAATACCTTTAAATACCTCTATTAGTATAACATGAATAATTCAGCAGTCCAGAACCTGAGGGTGTGTTATTTATAATCAAGATTAGGGCGACAACAGAGTTTATGATTTATGAGTTCTGGAGTCCGGGGTGCACTGTCATTGCATCGTTGCCACTTAATTATGCTTATGATGTATGACGTGTTACACATGAGCAGGGCCCCGAAGGGCCAGCATCCTATTGGGGGAGGTCGCAACTTTATTACTCTGTCCGAGATCAGTGCGAGAGCCTGCTCAAACAAGCTAAGACCAATTATTTAGATTAATACGATACACCCTTCCCAACCTCATTCTGCACGGAGCATCTGCTTAGGCTCGAGGAAATGATGATGTATGAGGCGTAATTTAGAGAGAGAGGGAGAGAAATCACCGCAGCTGATTGTGGCCAAATGGAATTCGAATGATTATTAAGAGGTAAAGGGGATGGGGGTGTTCAGGTAAGAGGTTTATCAGTGTTAATAAATGCTACGGTCACCTCCTCTGCAAGCTCTATCAGAGCCATTGGGGCCTTTAAACGCACAAATGGACTTTATATCCTCTGTGCCTAGCAAAGGATTCAGGATATTACATCTGCTCATTTCTGGGAGTTAGTGCTAATAAGGATATATATTTCTCAGCAGTTGATTGGCAATATGTTGGATTGGTGTCCTCTTTTAGCTAAGAATGAACAGTGATGTTTCTGAATGGGCATCCCTGTCGACTTTCCAATTCAAACGGCATAGAGAATCGCGCGAGGCACCAAACTTCTGCGACAGTGGGTGCAAATGTCATCATTACTTATGAATTACACCAGGGCTCATTTTAGCAGCAATGAAATCTTAAATGGGGTTATGAGAACATCATCACCATTGTGTATTACTGAGCTTTATAAAGTAATGGATTTAAATGGAAACTCACTGGCAGCCTTAATGAAGCATGAAAAGCATTCTCAGTTTACACAGAGAGAGGAAGAGTGAGAGGGAGGGGTGAATGATAAAAGAGGAAGGGACGTCTGTTGTTTTATGTTTGTGACAAGGAGTGCCATTGAAGGGATGTCAGGTTTTCCTAATTGTATCCGAATAAAATCAGCAGGATCCTTTGGGGTGGTTTAAGGTTTGAGTGTTGAGAGAGTTAAAATTAAGTCTTGTCACGTTCTTTGTAATTAGTTGTACTTCTCCATTGTTCCTAATAATTATGCTTGTTAACGAACCAATTATTTGTACATCATACAAAGAAAGACACCGTGTTTGCTTTTCAAGACTTTCTTATGCCATCTGTTTGTGTCCTCATTGACATCATATGAGACGAAATCTCAGAGCCCATCGGCTATTTATCTGGTGAAAAATGTTTCACCGGGGCCAATATTTCTTGGGTTCCAGTATAGTCAGCAGAAGATAACCGGGTAATGGATATCTGGGCCAATGCTTCTTCTTTTCTGTGCTGGTAACTGTTTATAGTCCAACTAGCAACTTGAAACGCAAGAATGGTGTTAAGAGAAAACAGAAGTAGTAGCTACGATGAAAAGAAGAACTGTCGTCAGAACCCTAACCCTAGCCCACTGGTTCCAAGATATCATTTCAGTCAATGCATTCTATTCCAAAATGGACTGCATGTCACCAAAGCCCGCTCAAACGTCATTGGTCAATACGACTCACACAAACAAGAACGCTTATGATACTGCATTCATATGTTTTTAGAGAGCCCAGGTTAATATGAAATCTAAACTATTCATTTCACATCTTTTGTTGCCATACATTCGAGAGTGTGTTGTGTTGAGAGCAACGGGAGGGGCATCAGACAACACTACCAAATATATTTACCCTATTTAGCATGAAAATGGTTTATCTTTCTTTCTAAGTGGCCTACCCCGTTGAGTTTAATAGCATTTTACAAAATTGTACAGGTAGGGCTGGGGGACTCTTTCAAACCCTTTTGTGTTTGAATTGAATAGGAAAAATACATCTGGAGTTAAGTTAGATTGAAGTGTTTTTTAATTATATATACTGATTAAAGTCTGCCTGTGTGCCTATGTTTCCGCATGACTATATCTGTGTGTGCGCGGGAGTCCACTCCGAGCTATAGATTCACGCCTTTGTGGGCGCCGAAATGCAGCCATGTGTTATGCTTGCTAATGAAGCTGAGGGATGAGAAGAAAGAAACCTTGTTTACTCAATGGAGATAACAACAGCTCAATCACCGACCTGACCTGAATCCTTAATTGGTATCATTATTAAACTGGGGACAACTAAAAGAAGATAAGTTTCCCATTTGCATAACAGACCGGAGATGATAACTGACGCTGCATGTCACCTGTAGACAAGGAACTTCCATCATAGTATAGACCAGATTTATAGGATGCTTACTTACGGAGCAGATATCATTTATTAGTCGGCGGTTAAAAGTAGACAAACACATTTCACATCCTTAATGAGGCTTCTTTACCATATGGGAATCAAATCTCTAACTGTCGTGCACACTGTACGATCAGAGGTGGGAAGTAGTGGAGTACAAATACTTCGTTACTGTACTTAAGTCCATTTTTCTGGTATTAGTAGGCCTACTTTACTCCACTACTTATTTTGCTGTCGACTTTTTACTTTTACTTCTTACATTTTTAACCCAAATACCTGTACTTTCTACTTCTTACATTTTCAAAACAGGCTGGTTACTTTAGTTTTAATCTGTGTTTAATGGCGTGATCATTATTATTCAGAGTCATTGCGTGCCTATTGATTTTAACACAATCCGTGTATCCATCATTTCCTGGTCTTTCCTAAAGAAGAGGGACCAATGAAAACGTTGTAATTTTGCCGTTGTTCAGCATCGAAATATTCATTAGCTAATTACATTATTGTTCTATTAATATATAGGGAGGTCAGTTACTAAAACAGTTGGTAGTTATGGGTACTTTTTACTTAAGTACATTTCGAAGCCCATACTTCATTACTTTTACTTGAGTAAGGAAGTTTAGTCAGTACTTCTACTTTTACCAGAGTATTTTTAAACAAGAGTATCTGTACTTCTACTTGAGTAAAGGATGTGTGTACTTTTGCCATCTCTGTGTACGATCCAGATCACCATATGGAAGACGTTTCCATGCATCTAGTAGCCTCTGTTAAACCTCTGTGAATCCGCTGTGGTGGACACCAGCTAATCTGAACTAATCCATTTATCAGGACGGAGTTGAATGTGTGATATTGCTTTCTGCTGAGTGCTGTGACAGGTGCCATCTGATGTGCATGCACGCGGTCGGCGAGCTTAAGTGAAATGTCACTTTTACAGTGTGCCTGATTGCATATGCCTCTCCAGATGACACCGACCCTGCCTGGAGCTCACTGGAGGCTTCTCTGGTTAGATATTAATTTCACTCAGATGTGCCCACAGTTGGCCTGAGTGCATGAGCGGATGAATGCACACAGTCACACATATACAACCGCAAAAACCTCACTTTGAGCTTGAGATTTCATTACTGCTATGACTTAATTGCCATTGGCAGCACATTGAGGAATGAAATGCCACTTTCCCTTGTTATTTGCATGCTGGTAATAACATGGATCTGTGTCTCTACATTATGTCTGTACCTTTCTCCCCAAAACACACTCACACAAGCGCACACAAGTAGCGTGCTTTAACATGACTGCTCTTGATGGGTAAAGTCAGCCTGGAGTTATACATGTGTGAAATATGACAGACAGACCATTTTACACCCGGCTCTTTGATCAAACAAATCAATTTTATGGCCACTATGTGTCTATGTAGAACTGACACTTTTCCGGCTATAACAGTAAATGTGATTCATGAGCCAACCTGTTATCAACATTGTGTCATTTCCCCTACAACTCGACCCTAATGGTAATAAAGGCCAAAAAGAGGCAAAAAAGATCCTCCCAATGTTATTTTTTTATATTGCATTTCTATGGTTCCAATAAAATAAGAAAGAATAAAACACAACAGGTTCTTTATTTGTCATAATATTGGTTAATTCACAGCCTTATGCCACAATTAGATATGAGCATCTCATGTCTGTATGGTAAATATGAGGCTACAGCCAGCGGCCAATCAGCTTATCTTAGCATAAAGACTAATAATAAAGTCACAAATTCCACCCGGGTGCACCTTGAAAGCTAACCAATTAACAAGATGTATTGTGTTAATTAGTGAGCTTTAGTGGTGTAAGTAGGACCTATCTATTTCCCCATGTATATGCTTGGATGGCTCTATCCTTATAGTTACCTCGCAGAGATATTGGTGGTATCGCTCTTTTTAATTTGACTCACGCCAAGAAAGCATTTCCCAACAAAAAAAGCAGTTTCTTTAGGGACCTAACAAGCTGACCATCCCTCCTTGCAGCTAAGAGGTCTTTAGTTTCCCGCAAAATCTCTCCAAGAGCTGCAATGAAATCAATCTTTATTTTCAAACCGTAGTATCAGAACTGCACATATATTTTTATTTCTTCATTCATATGCAGGCATTCAAAGCACCCACTCAGCAGTATTGGTTGGAACCAGAGGAAGCCATATTATAGCCATAAATCTAACCAGATGGGAGTGTCTTTGAAGACTTCGATTCATCAGGGGGGGTAGGACAGGAGGGCTGAGGGGGCAGATCTTTGCTTTTCTTATTGATGTGCTCATTACTGTCAGTTCCACCAACCATAGATGCTTCCAGACGAACAAGTTAACTCCGGCAACTCCAAATCGGCACGTATGAAAAAGGAAAATAGATTTTATCCATTACCTTGTCTCCACAGTGTGCATTTAGCATGTCATTACCCAGCTCCCATGTATCAGGCATCGGAAGCCATTACAACGGAGAGTGGGAGGATAACTATACTCTCAAACTCTATCTTTTCTATAAAGTAATTTGTAGCAACGGTGTTTCAGTCAGGCCTCTGACAGTGGCATGGAATATTGAAGAGTTTGTGTCATTCTTAAGTGCCAGGGATTGTGTATGTGTTGTGTGTACCTGTGTGCACTTGTACCACCTGAATACAGATGGTCTATTATGGATGTAGAGAGCACTGAATGACAGCACTTGCAGTTAGCGCAACTCAACAGCTAACAGAGGAACATTTACTGCCACACTGACTGAACTAAGATAGCTGGATGTGAACAAAGGCATTTCAGAACTGTTTTTAAAAGTATCCAGTGTGCTGTGAGTTTAGCAGGCTGAAGAAGAATTGATTGATCGTTTCATCCAGACCTCGTCGGATTAAAGTTCAAGCATAATGAGTAATTGGTTGGCAAATGATTTGAATGCAAACATCGGCAGTTGCTATTGAGTCTGTTCACCAGGGTGGGTAATTATTCAACAGCATTAACTGAAACACACTGCCGTTGTCTGCTAGAAAAACGGAACGCTTCAATCACACCAATACCGTTCTTATTAGAGTTGAGTCTCATTTGTTGGCGCAAGAAAGTGCAGCTAGGGGAAAAGTAAATGGACTGTCTAATGCACTGAAACCAGAATGTGTATTAATCCATGTCATGTTTTGAAATTCAGAAGAATTACAGGGGAGCACGCCCTTGAACATTCTTAAAATGCCGCTGAGCTCATAAAACATTCCTCAAATTAGTTAAACTGGCAAAAATCCATCTTCTTATATATTTTGGCAACGTCTATTTGTAAAACAATATAATCACAGAAAATGGGATTGTTTAAACATTACGTTTCATTCCCCAGGAGCATTTTACCAGAGGCAGCAGAGGTTATTTATTACAGACTCAAACGAGGCTAGTCGTCTGATGCATCATCTACTTCTCAAGGCAATGTGGGCAACTGCCCCCCATCTTGACTAAGGCAATTTGGGGAAATGTGATTAATCGTCATCTTTTTTAGTAACATGCACCATAAAACACTATTAATAATTGAAACGTTAAGAGCCCTTTGACTGCTCCTTCATTTTTAACAAAGCTTGAGGTCTTGCCACGTATATGGCCTATGTAAAATAAATAAATAGAAAGCTTTTAACCTCCTTAAACAAGTCAACTTAAACAACTTAAACAAGTCATCGGCCAGATCACAGACGATGACGAGACGGCATACAGAGAGGAGGTCGAAAACCTGACATCTTGGTGCCAGGATAACAACCTCCATCTCAACATCAGCAAAACAAAGGAGCTGATTGTGGACTACAGGAAGCAGCAGGGAGAGGGACACGCCCCCATCGCCATCAATGGGACTACGGTGGAGAGAGTCAAAAGCTTCAGGTTCCTTGGGGTCCACATCACTGAGGACCTGACATGGTCTCTTCACACCACCACCATCACTAAGAAAGCTCGACAGCGGCTCTTCTTCCTCCGCAGGTTGAGGAGGTTCAAAATGGATTCCAGGATACTCTGCAACTTCTACAGGTGCACCATAGAGAGTATCCTCACTGGCAGCATGACGGCCTGGTACGGCAGCTGCACCGACCTCGATCGTAAGGCTTTACAGAGGGTGGTGAAAACTGCACAGCACATCACCAGGACGGAGCTGCCATCCATGGAGGACCTTTACTCCCAGCGGCTCAGGAAGAAATCACTACGGATTATCAAAGACCCCCATCACCCCAGCCACAAACTGTTCTTTCTGTTGCCGTCTGGCAGACGTTACCGCAGCATCCTGGCAAGGACAAGAAGATTCGGAGACAGTTTCTTCCCGCGGGCAGTGAGACTGTTAAAAAATTGAACTGTTGAAACAACTTCAAACATTCAACTGCTACTCAGTAGTATGTATCTAATACCTAATATATATATATCATTCCAATAACTTGTATATAGACTCATACTGCACTATTCCACATCATAACTTTATTTCATTTTTATAACTATTATTATTTTTGTATTGCTCTTGCTCTTATTGTTATTATGTTATGTTATTATGTTGCATTGTTGGAGAAGCCTGTGACATAAGATTTTCAACTGCATAATTACTCTGTAGCTATGTCAGATTGACAATAAAGAACCTTGAACCTTGAACCTTGAACTCGTCATTACACTTAGTACAGGGTCGTTTTACACAGGAGAAATACAGGATGGTTTCTTAGGCCAAAAGTGTTTATATATATATATATATATATAGCAATTTGGCACAAGCATGTCTCAAAGGACTTTAACTAGAGGAACCTATCTGTATATGCTGATAAACTCTGGACAAAATGAAGCAATTAGCATGCAGCAACATAAAAAATACCATAAGCACAGCAAATTGCAGAATCCTAACAAGGCTACCATAAACCTCCCTACCCTCTTTTACTGGGTTCCCAATGGCAGCTTTTTTTTTTATAGCACTAATGTCTTCATAAATTCTCTGCAGCACAAGGATGGATCAGTCATATGAGTACAGTGAGGATGGATGAATTTGCATGTTTTCAGAGTTTTCACTAGAACTAAATTGCAACAGGATATGTTGCCAGCGATGAGGAACTGGGGAGGTTTTTTTTTCTCGATTCAGCAAGCTAACAGCATCCTGCAACTGGAGGACATGACAGGGTAGATGAAGGATGAAGAGGCTGAATGATGGAGAAAAAGAGCCGGTGTAATGATTTACGGCACAGCATAATATGTCAACACAAGCACTTGAATGGAAGCCTATAAAAAGTTTCTCAGCACTGGTGTGTCTTTTGGTCAAAATGTCAAATGAATGTCTAATAACTGTCCAAGCACCGACATCATCTCATTGGTCGATTGAGACAAGCCTTCTGATTGATGCCTTGAAACAAGCCTTCTTATTGGCGCTTTGAAACAAGCATTCTTATTGGCGTATTGAAACGCCTTCTGATTGATGCCTCGAAACAAGCCTTCTTATTGGTGCATTGAAACAAGCCTTCTGATTGGTGTAAAAGAAAACAAGCCTTCTGACTGGTTCATTGAAACAAATCTTCTGATTGGTCCTTTGAAATAATTCCCTCTGAATGGCTTAATGGATAGAGCCCTACGATTGGGACACTATTTGTAATTAAGCAGTTCTCCTTATTGATATAACTTACAGTCCTAAATAACTTTTATATTAACACTAGTTAGACCCTCCAGAAAAACGTGATTATGCGATCGCATAATTTACCGCATAATCAGCAAAATGGCGCAGATTTGTAAAAGGGTGCATATTTATTAAAAGGGCGCATAATCCCCGCATTTTTCCACACAAAGTTGAGAAAAACTCGAGAGAGAACACACCAAGATCAAAAAATCGAATCCATCTAATTTACCGACGAACATTTCTGCTAAAGACCGGGCAAAGCAGTACCCTGATGTCTTGCACGAAAGTGGGGGGAAACTATTCTGCACCCCGTGCAACTGTGTGTTGGAGCATAAGATAAAATCGACGGTGACGACCCACTTTGATTCATTCAAACATTCGAAAATGCTTTCTGCTGCTGCGGACAAGAAAGCCAAACAACTCGCGTTCACCGAGGCATCAACCTCCAAAACCCTTTCGAGGGCTACAAGAAACGAGGTGAGTAGCCTACAAGATTGAAGCTGGTCAGATAACGAACGAGTAAATGAAAACAGAATGAGGCGGAGAAGAGTGTGTGTGTGTGTGTGTGTGTGTGTGTGAGAGAGAGTGATTAAAATAGCCCATATATAAATACATAAATAACACTTTGTGATGTAGCTTGCTTCTAGTATGCTTGTTTATCATAGGAACTCTTTAAAAGGGCTCACTTTCATTCAGTAGTAGCCTAGTAACAGGGTGTGGGAGAAGAATCACCTTTTTTCCGCTTCCCGCATATTTCGCAACTTTTCGCATATTTAGCATATTTCCGCATATTTCGCAACTTCACCGCATAAAATCACATAAAAACCCCGCATGTTTAATCGCATAATCAAGGATTTTAGCCCGCATAATCAAGGATTTTAGCCCGCGTTTTTCTGGAGGGTCTAACTAGTTGTTTGGTTAACAACTAAGATTTATTAACTGCCTCTCCATTCAAAGCAGTCAACAACCGGTTCTACTTGCGGGAGATACAAGGTTTTCATGTAACTTTTTTAGTATCAAGAGTTGTTGAGTCTGTCTCCCAGTTGCTCAGGAGTCATCAATCCACAAGAGCTCTATCTTGGACCCATGGTTAATCTCTCCTCTATCCTGCTCTGTCAGGATAAGTAACAATACTAAGTCTTCATTTGCCCCCTCTTGCCTCCCTCATAAATAAACTAATTAACTTGGGCAGCTGTGGGTGTGTGAAGGAGACATAAACTGCCTAACACACATACAAATATTCACAGGGAAGCACACACCTGGCCATGCACATGTATTAAGGGATACATATCCAGAACACACATGCACTCACATCTTCTTGCCCGCTCACTCTTCCTTTCCCTCCACACTGTCAGGTTGTTTGGAGGTCCAGATGAATACAAATCAGCCGTCTCCTGTCTGACTGGGTTTAGGGGATTGCAGCTCGGTAAATACCCAGAAACAATGTGCGAACAAATGGAAGAAGATATTTCATAAAGCCGATTGTCGAACCTCAGATTGAGGAGCAACAATGCGGATTCCGTCCTGGTCGTGGAATGACGGATCAGCTTTTTACTCTCGCAAGGATCCTGGAGGGGGCCTGGGAGTACGCTTATCCGGTCTACATGTGTTTTGTAGATTTGGAGAAAGGCGTATGACCGGGTTCCCAGGGAGTTACTGTGGGAGGTGCTGCAGGAGTATGGGGTGAGGGGGTCTGCAGTTCGGTGGACTAAGGATTGCACCACTGCTTTTTGCAGATGATGTTGTTCTAATGGCTTCATCGGTCTGTGACCTTCAGCACTCACTGGATTGGTTCGCAACCGAGGGTGTTTCTCAATCTCGACTACGCTTGCTTGGTAGCACATGTCTTCCGAGCGTCTTGCTTCAGAAGCGAGGCAAGAATACTTCCTGGCATTCGGAAAACGAAGAGTGGAACAGGCTAGCAAGTGTGCAGGTGTGCGTCATATGAGAGGCCCCGCCTTACATTTTCCGCCACAGATTTGGGGAAATTGGTCCGTGCGCAAAGCATTGTGGGGATTTTAAGACCGCGGAGTCTACACATGTGCAGCCTAGAAATTTCTCCAAACGAAGTACGCCGGGCTCGGTAGATTTCCAAGTATGCTGGACATTGGAACAGTACTTCGGCGGCACTCGATGACGTAGTATGCTTGAAATAGTGGCTCTGGAGCAGCTTTACTCGAGATTGAGAAACACCCCGTGTGTGAAGCGGCTGGGATGAGGATCAGCACCTCCAGTCCATCGGGTTCTCAGCAGGAAACCGATGGACTGTCCACTCCAAGTAGGGAATGAGTCCTTACCCCAAGTGAAGGAGTTCAAGTATCTCTGGGTCTTGTTCTCGAGTGAGGGAACAATGGAGTGTGAGATGGGCCGGAGAATCGGAGCAGCGGGAGCGGTACTGCAGTCGCTTTACCGCACCGTTGTGACGAAAAGGGAGCTAAGCCAGAAGGCAAAGCTCTCTGTCTACCGGGCCATTTTCGTTCCTACCCTCACCTATGGTCATGAAGGATGGGTCATGACCGAAAGAACGAGAGATTGCGGATACAAGCGGCCGAGATGGGTTTTCTCCGCAGGGTGGCGGCCGTTTCCCTTAGGGATTAGGTGAGAAGTTCAATCATCCGGGAGGGACTCGGAGTTGAACCGCTCCTCCTCCGCGTCGAAAGGAGCCAGTTGAGGTGGTTCGGGCACCTAGTAAGGATGCCACCTGGGCGCCTCCCTAGGGAGGTGTTCCAGGCACGTCCAGCTGGGAGGAGACCGAGGGGTAGATCTAGGACCAGGTGAAGGGATTATATCTCTTCGCTAGCCTGGGAGCGCCTTGGAATCCCCCAGTCAGAGCTGGTTGATGTGGCCAGGGAAAGGAAAGTTTGGGGCTCTCTGCTGGAACTGCTACCTCCGCGACCCGACCACGGATAAGCGGGAGAAGATGGATGGATGGATTTCATAAAGCACCAACAGATATGGGGATGAACAGTTGGGCAGCTCACTTATGACAACATTAGTCATCAGTGGGAAGGAAGACGTGCTTGAAATCCTACTTCAACCATAGGGACAGGGGCTTTACTTCAGGAGTGATGTTTCTCATCAAACATTTGTCATTCTTACTCGTATAAAGACCCAAACTGCCAATCAGCTAGTGAGAGGCCATAGTATGGTGATTTTAAAATGTTTTTAATATAAGAGGGTTATACATTATTAAGAGTTCAACAAGTGCAGTTTCAGACACTATAGTGTTGTACAAGTGATGGCAATGTTACTCTGTCATTCAACCATTAACTTCCGAAATATCTCAGTAACGGTTTTTCCTCAAAGTTTGTAGACTTGTTCTCGCAAGAGAATGAACCATTATTTAGCCTTTATTTATACAGGTGTAAAATCTCATTGAGACACAAGGTCTCATTTCCAAGAGAGACCTGTCAGTGGTAACACTACCACACAAAGTTACAGACAGACAGGACACTAAACACAGAGGCAACAATAAAATACAACATCGTAAAAAAAGTAGTCATTGAAATCCATACAGTAGTCAGGTAAAGCAGGTGCAAACACCCACAGATGATTTCTCCAGCTTTTTTAAAATTAGTTTAAAATCCGTGATGGGTATCAAACTGGTCAGCTTAAGTTCCTGCTGAAGTGTGTTCCAGGTCGAGGGGGGCAGAGTATGATATGGCTTTTTTTCCAAGCACCGTGCGAACTGAGGGGACGGACAGAGTGATGTAATGTTGAGATCGTAGGCTATAGCTGTACTGTTTGTGTGATATGTAAGTGGATATGTAGAGGGGCAGCAGTCCAAGCATAGCGGTATAGATGAATTTGTACCAGTGATCTGCGCATTGATAATGATGTCCAGTTGACTAAAGAGTACAGCGTGCAATGGTGTGTGAGGGGTTTACAGTTTGTTATGAACCTCAGAGCCCCATGGTAGACAGCGTCCAGCAGATGAAGTGAGTGAGCTGAGGCGTTCATGTACACAACATCCCGTAGTCCAAGAGCGGCAAAAATGTGGCAGCTACAAGCCGTTTCCTCGCACTTGTGGAGAAGCAGGCCTTATTTCTAAAAAAGAATCCCAGTTTTAATTTCAATTTCCTTAAGAGATTGTCAATATGTGGTTTGAAGCAGAGATTTTCATCTATAGTGATGCCTAAGTATCTGTAGGTGTTAACAGCTTCAATGGGGTTATGCTGTGCATGAAGAATTTGGCGATCCCCTGACATTTTCTGTAGCGCAACCATCTAGTCAAAGTGTTTTCATCAGAATCTGTTAGTGTTCAGTACTAATATGCAAATGTTAGTGTGCTAACACGCAAAGCTGAGTTGTTGAACATGGTGAAAAGGCAAATTCCTGGTATGTGTTAACCTATTTGGCAATAAACCTGTTTCTGATTCTAATTCTGAAACATTACATTTCTATACATCAGCATGTTAGCATAGTCATTGTTAGCATGCTAGCTATGGCATTCTGCTCAAAGCACAGTGCTTTAAAAAACAAAGAGACAAGCTGCAGGGCCTTTAGTCCACAATTGTTATTCCTTTTTTCATATTTCTGCAATAATTATTTTCCAGAAGGTCAGAGGTCAAACACTGCTGTAGCAAAGTAAAAAGTTAGATTAATATCACTATGGAGGAGGATAAAGTAGCAAGGAACTTTTAGCATGCTTAAGGAGCATCAGTAAATTATGTATTTGAGATTAGCTCCAAGTTATGTATCATTTATGAAGAAGTGATTAAGAGATTATGTAGAAAGTATTACCAGACATTATGTCAACTGGAGCATAAATAAGGCAACACTTCTAAAGTTTTGCCACCTTCATACTGTCAACATGATCATTAGTTGGGCTTGGTTACTATGTATGTATCATATATCAGCATGATGCAGCACTGAGTCAGTTATTGTGGGTTTTTCAGATAATGACTGCAATACTGTATATTCCCTCATGATACCTTTCTTTCACCCCTTCAGCAAATGGCTTTCCCCGCATCTACCAAAGGCTCTGAAATAACCTCTCCTCCTTCTTTTGGAAACAGATAGTATACAAAAAGCCAATCTATTGCAGAAGCCCTGACAGAAATCTTATACATTATTTTTGGGGAGTGCAGAGGAAGAGTGAGCGCGGGGAAAAAGGTAATCCATTTTAATAGAGCTGTCTCTGTATTATTGGCAACTTTCCCTCCATGCGCCTCTTTTGAGTTTCATATAAGACACTGCATGTGTGTGTGTCAGCACAATACTGTAAATAATAAAGGAGCCACAGTAGCGATAGGAAACTGCAAGTCTTGAAATAGCTTTGAGGGGAGAGAATATTTATTCACTTTAATGATCAAGCCCTTTATTGACTTTTTGGAAAATCCAATATTCAGCCTGCAAGCCAGTGAGAATCTTTCTCATCGCACTGCAATCTCACAATGATCTCTGGGACTATAAGCATTTATAACCTTTGAATAGACATCACATGCAGGAACATACAGACACCTCCAGGGCTTAAATGTAGACAATGATGTACTGAATATGTACATACGTGCACATCTTACTCACATAAAGCCTTTAGAGTGAATCATAGATTACAAATGCGTCATGAGGCATCTGATTATTCTGTCGTCACATTCATTCCGATGTGCGCAGGATGTTCATTTACACACATACATTATGGCTGTGAACATATGGAAAGGGACATTTATTGTCACATTTATCTCTGGTCAGATCTGGCTTTCTGTCCCTTGTTCCCAATGTCGTGTGCTGTTGGCCGTCATCACACTGTAGTATCCAAGGATGAGACAAAACATGATTTTGTCTGGCAGCCAGTTTCTGGCACTGCATTGATACATGGTAATCCAGCTGTCAACGGGGAGCTGAGGGGGAAAGAGCTGCAACAAGGAAGAGCAACACAAAGGGAGAGACAAAGACAGAACAATAGAGAAAGTAAAATATATGAAAACTGCTAACAGGCAACACAATGGGGACGGTTTTGCAATATTACAGTAGACATTTGGAGCACCAGAGAGCTGTCTGTGCAGAAATAAAGAATATATAACAACCAAACTAGTAAAAGAGAGGTACCATGAAATGATTGGATACATTAGATTCATGTTAAAACAGCTATCATTAATATTTCTATATTCAAGGATCACATGAATACTTGTTTGTGAAAAGGGTTTCTCGTATCGACAGAGATTTATCCATATTCCTCCAGCTTGTTGTTTTGGGTTTTGCTGCCCACTCATCTGTTTTATGGACCATTCGCTGTCTATATACTTTTAGCTAACTTAGCAAAATCTTGTAGGAAAAAACTAGCCACCTAAATTGATAATTAACTGTATTTCTTGGGTGAGGCAGCAAAGTTGGACGTGTAAAACTGCCGCTACTTGTCGCCTCTCGCTGACGTTCGGGAAATGGAAGAGCCTACTTCCTTTTCAGTAATTGTCTTGCTCATAGACACCGCAGAACATGATCCTCGAACCCTAGACTTGATTATCAGCTGAGCAGGCAAGACAAATTCATCAGCGGCCTCTGACCATTCAGAAGCACTGAACGATTGCCAGTAATGCATATGTGTGCAGATAAATTTCAGATATTTCATTAATGTCAGTCGGAATATGTTCGACTCCGGCGTTCACCAACCCCAGTTATAATACCAATCATGCGGCGGTGTAAAAATGCATTCAATTATCCTGCTATGATAGTGAGGGAAGCCATCAGGAGACAAGCTGTCTGTACTGATGAAATATCTCCAGACTCAGTATTGATGAGCTATTGATTTTGCAGTTAGATGTTGAGGTTGATTTGATGGCAAATGTCAAGTGAAAGCCTAAAGATTCTTCAGCAAATGATATTCCCTTTAAAACACTTAATCATGAACTAGCGTCTAAACCACAAAAGCCCATCAATCCTTTTTCTAAATTAAAAGTGTGGAAATGTGCAATGCTTAATTGTAGGCAATGTGGTTAACAGGCCTGTGTAATACACCTCATCTGACTTAATGATCCCTATAGGAGCTATCTCATCAGGCTCTGCACTCAAGTTGGACGTTTCCTTATAAGTGTTTCTGCCCTGTTGTAACCAATTCCAATATTGGCATTTGGTTCATTAGGCCAATATCTCATTGTTGAAGCCTGTACACCAGTGATACTAAACTATACGACCCAGGTGGCCTGCAGACAGCTTTCTTATTCTTAATGCCAATTGAGAAAATCGATTCAAAATGGAAAATGGTTCTTGTACTCAAATAAGATGCCAGAGAGCATAACAAGCTACAACATAGAGCTTGTACATACAAAAAACCCTACACTCATGTTCCCTTTTCAAGCGTGTTAAAAGAAAGAAAACTACTGTTGCCTTCAGGTAACCTTAAAAAGCAAAGACCCTCTCTTGAGCCACAGTTTGGTTTGTCCTTTCAAGGTCAACAAAACACAACACAACAAAGGAAAGGAAAAGAACAAGTCAAGCTCTGAAGTTAAATTGTAAGCTGTTTAATGATAAAATTCAGTCTGCATAACATGGCTGCACAGACTTCAACGTTTTCTGTTTACTAGTAGTGGAACACAGGCATACAGAAATACACTTAGCAGCATTTAACTCCCCATGGATACTTTTGAGCAGCACCAAAACAAGTGATGAGTATAACAATCTGTGGGGTGATTTTATGGAATGGTTTGGAGCAGGAGTTAAAACAAAGCACAAGCATAATTCAGTTTAAAAGGATGTACAGAAACACTTTTTTGGAAAACTATGAGAATGAAGAGAGGTGATTGAAGATGAGAAATTATTGTATATGTATGTATAAATGTAAATCTAAGTAGGAATAACTTGCACAATGACTTAAAGGACAATCATTGATCAAGTAAGGGGTGGGAATTAATAAGCATTTGCTTCCTCCTACTCCCTTTCGGACACATATGATTTCTTTTTCTTTTTAATTATTATTATTATTATTATTAATATGAAGATTTTTTTGTTTGTTGAATATATAAATATTATCGTGAATGTGGATAAATACTGTATTTTAACAATACGGTATTCTGTTTTTTCACATTTGTTATTTTTTATTTGTTATTTTTTAATCTGTTCGAAATAAAGATTGAAATGAAGTGGTGGTGGTGGTGAAAATCCTGATGCAGTACCAAAACAAACAAGAGCTGCTACGTTTGCAGCATGTTGAGCAAACTGCAGTCTGTATACTCGGCTAACATCAATATGGGTCTGGTCAAAGCAATAATGACGACTGATATTTTGAAGGCTGTCTGCACTATAGACAGCAGAACTCCATGTCCAGAATTGTTAAAGCATGTAGCATTAAGAGCCGTGTTATGGAGCCCTGAGGAGGGCACTGTGGAGACGTGGACAGAAACACACAAGGCTGCTTTTAAAGGATACAGTTCAGCAGTTGATCAGACTGAAGCTCAGTTCTAATAGGGGCCATGGGATTATTATGCATCCTGATAACTTCCTCTTGCTCAAGGGAAAGTAAAATGAACATTGTACATGGGCAATAAATACCCTCAAAGGATGGATTTAAAGAAAAATGTTTGTGAAGATTATGCTTTTTTACCTGCTCTTTTCCTGCGAAATTATGGTGGAAATAAAGAATTAGATGGAATAAATCTTAAGGTAATACACACTTACATTTTTACTTCAGATGGTGGCACGTGTGTGTGTGTGTGTGTGTGTGTGTGTGTGTGTGCGTGCGTGCGCGCGTGCGAACAAGAGTTAGAAGCTTATCAGATAGATAACTCATCAACACTTAAGAGTGTAGGAGTCAGAACGCGTATCACATATCATGTAAAACACAATATTGATGAGTGTTTGTAAGACAACTAACATGTACAGCGCCATCATGAAATGATGCAACAACGATACCATTCATTTATCATGCTGAATACTAGTCTGATATTCTTAAAATTTGGTTTAACATAGTATAAAACTGTCCTCCATTTAGTCTTTACTTCATATTTTGGTAATATCATTTAAAGGGGGATATTTGTTTGAATTGATTTCAGTTTAATGGGCAAACAGAGGCTGTGTGTGTTAATAGCATGTTGAAAACACGCGGTGTGTGAGATCGATGATAAATAGATGGACATCTGATCAATAGTTGGAGTGCAGAGCAGCTAAAATGATCAGATACTCATTTCTGGAGTAAATAGACCAACGCTTATTGTGACCAATTGAGTGTGTGATTGATTATTAAGCATATACTCAGAGGAGACCAACTACAGTGTTACTAATCCTGTCTTTCAACCAGAGGCAATGTTTCTGAATAAAAATAATGTTTTCTATTAACCTATTCATATTCTGGAGATGGAACTCACAGTTGTTTAAGCCCTGGGTATCTGCTTTAATAAATATAATTACATCAACATGGATTAAAATAGGTATTGAAATGGGGTAACTTGAAGTATCAAATCCCACAAAATCATGACCCCACTTCTCAGTTCCTCTTAGCTTTCTAGCATCTCTCTGCTCATTGTTTTGGAGCCCGCAACGTTTCTGTTTTCATTCATCCTCACCATGTTTCCAGACGCAGCAGGCAGCTATTTTTCATCAAAAAACATACTGTAGGGGAGACCGACGGCAATTGCAACAATTTTCGGTTTTCATGTCATACCTCAAAAACATCTTGAACTATTTGGATACAATTTTTATGTGGTAAGTTGTATCTATGTTCTACCTTTTACGTAATCATCAAATGTTTTTACAAGCCAACACTAGAAGTCAACAGCATATGAGGGCAAATGTGATACCTATATATGATACCAGGGACCACAATAAACTCTCAAGAATATAGATGTAGTGCAAATAATGTAATACCCATTATACAACTACCTGGTCAGCATCACGAGAGAGAGAGGGAGTCACACAGTTAACGACAAGCTGGTCATAGCGAGCACTTAGCAGTGAGACCAACCTCTGGGTATTAAAAAGGAAGCCAATGTGGAATTGCTTTAAACTTGCATTCTCTCTAACAGCCAGCAGACGGGTGAAACTACAATTCAGATTGTATCGAAGTCTATGAGTAAATGACCCCACGTCTCACAGATCTTTTTGTTAAAGTGGACCTATCATGCTATATTTAAATGATATATTGTAGGGCCATACCTATACAGTATAAGGTATATTTATATGTTTCTGTTGTCAAAATACCAAACAGATCATGCATTTTAGCCATGCCTCATTTCGCTCTATTTGCTGTTTGCTGTCTACGGGGCTGATTCTGTGAGACCAGGCCCCCCTGCAGGAGAGGGCGTGCGGAGAATAAACAGAAGGGTAACCATGGTTACCATATGCGCGGGAAGTCTTCTTCGCTGCTTTTGTGGCAGACTACAGCGCCACTTACAGGCCTGGCATATGTACTACAGCGTCTCCAGCGCTTTCGAGCAGCAATGGCCGGCCGTGGCCCAACCCCACATTCCCCTGATAGGTGGAGAGTTGGCCCAATAGCTGTAGCGCCACTTCTGTGACGTCATAGAAGTGTTCAAATCTGGATCAGTCTGTATCAGATCCGTTGCAGCCCCTTTTTTAGAGATTTGGGTATGGAGGAAAATAGAGAGGGTTGTGTTTTCTGACACTTGGTGAGTTCCCTGGAACACCGGGGACACATATTCATGTATAAAAGACGTACAAAAGTGCATTTTGCATGATAGGTCCCCTTTAAGTTTAGGTCTCATTTGCTGGTTTGAATTATTTTTCAAAACAGCATGATCTGAATTTGTCAATGATGGTCCCATTTAGAGCAAAATAGATGATAAAGCAGCGTACATAGTAGAAAGAAGCTACCCTGTGATTGACAAGTCCTTACAACAGCGTTACGTCAATTCTGACGTTCAAAGTGTGTTTTCAGTTCGTAAAGGTTAATAGTAACATTTTAGTCTCTTTTTCATGTCTGTTGTACATAAACATGACTGTGTCCCCTCTGTGTAAAGAGATTCTGAAAGTTTCAGGAAAAAAGATTCGCTCACTTTGTGTCCTGATCCATTTATATAAAAACCTGTCTGAAAATGAGCTGATCAGATTTTGGCCACTTTATGATGTCATAACGATTTTTTGGCTTGTGTAACCATTAGCCAATCACCAACTAAGGTAACCCCCCCCCCCACCTTATCACCTGAATCTCCTCCTAGAGCACCATTGTGTTCTTTTTAACCAAATATCTCTCAGAGGGGCGTGGGGAGTGGCTCCTTATTTTCATCTAAAGTAACAGACAGAGAATCAGCCCTTTTGAAACAGGGCTGAAACAGAGGGGATTATGGGATGCTACAATGCATGATCTATTTGGTATTTCGAGCCAAACACGTCAAAGACATGTTTGTATATATCTGAGACCTATAATATATACATGAAAAACAGTATAATAGGGGACCTTTAAGGTAGGTCCACAATTTATAGTGATGTCATGGTGACTATTGTTTTTTCAAATCCAATCTATATTGAAAACCAAACAGAGTGATTATTAGACATTTTCATTTGGTCGTCAGAAACATGACTCCCGATTGTTATGTTGCTCTATATGCCAGGTCTGTCAAATGTAAAACTGTTTTCAAACAAGTTTGCCTTATCAAAGGGATATGTCTCAAATGATTGCCTGAGGAATCCTTTTATCAAATATTTAAAGCTCTACTAAATGAAATAAATGCCATTTATAATGAAAGTGGTTCTGAAAGCACCTCAACAGCAATAAACACAGATTATTGCTACTAGCAGCGAGTTTAATTTAAGTCAAGGTAAAGAAATGAGACACAAAGCTTTATTTTTTTCTTTTGGTCTCTTAGCTTACCTTACCTCTTTTCCCAAAAATCCAGAGTGTAATTTAGCATGTTGAAACTATTTTCTATTACATCAAATATGCTTTGGGCAATTACTGCCAGCAGAGATTACTAAAACGGGAAAACACAAAATATCTCTCAAAATTGTAATTTAATATCAGTGGATACATCAATGGAAAGGAAGTATGTAACACGATCTTATAATAGACATGTGACAAATGATGATAAGCATTAGAGATATTGATTACTAGTGAGGGAACACGAGATGGAAAAAATGCTATATGATTGCAGTGTTAATAAAAATAACTTTAAAGCAACTATTTCCAGCCATCAAGCCTTGATTCTTGTGCAATTTGGTAAATTATGCCTCTTTTCCCTTGCTAAGTGCACAGAAGAAAAGGTGAGTTCTTTATAGATTGGATCTCAGTAGGCAGCAAATCATTATGCACAGTACCGGACAACTTTATCATCAGATATGCTATTGAAGCCATTTTATGGGTTTCATACCAAAAGAAGTATTGAAATCGGTGTTTAACTTAACCGAGAGGGCATTAAAATAGATCAGTACACCTCCGCTGTTATTTCTAAAGGCAATCTTCTTTTTCGAAAGTCTTGGTGGAACCTGAAGACATGAAAGCAACTCATTAAAGAAACAGATTTTTCACTGGATCTAGTCTCTTTCAGGTTGAGTATCTAATTAGATTTCTTTCTAGGGATGTGCCACACCGCAGAAATGACTGCAATAAAGACAGAAATACTTGAGATGAAACGGGACCCAGGAAAGGAGCATTTTAAAGAAACATGGAACATCTGTGGTTCTTTCTTGACACATTCTGTCCAGGGTGGCCTCAGTCTTCTGGCCTTATATTACAACAAAAATGAACAGTTCCTTTTGAGCATTTGATCTGGAGACTGTGTCATCTTTCATACAGATATGAATCTTGCATGATGTAGCTTACAAAAACTGTGATGTTCACAGTGACATAAAAAACACAAGTAGAAAGAGATGTGAGAACAGATAATGGACACACAGGTACGTGAAGTACACATGGAGGCACAGGCGGATTTGGCATGAATTCACACCAGGTATCTCTTTTCTTTTTTCTTTAAAGTTAAAACGTAGCTGGAAAAAATTGCCTGGGGAATCGGAACAGCGCCGACAATTGAGTCTGATATTTGTCCACTCATTCTGCATCCAAATGAGGACAATAAACAAAGGTAAATACTGACAATGCAACCAAGATAGTCTCACAGCCAATGTCCTTCTGGTTATTTTGCCTGTATTTATAATACGACATGCCATACTTAAGGAGAAGATGCATGTGTGCAAGAATGCAAATCACTGCTTTATTGGGCTACAACATTACAGCTGCTTCTACTAACCTTGTTTTGTTCCTCTTTATTGCCGCTTCCGTTCAATAGACTGCTGACTCATGCCTCCTACACGCTGGATACTCTGTTTCACCACTGATGCTATAACATTCCCCTTGCGCACCCTGTGAAAATGAAACTTTTTTTATCAGTGAACCCCACAGTAGTTCAAGTAAATGAAAAAACGAGCAGCAAATTGACAAAACCCATTCCTATAGGGATGTTATTCGTTAAACACTCTGTGAAAGGTTACATACATATCCCGCCTGCACACCTGTAGGTTTGACATTTTGATTTTGCAAGCTGTGTGTGGAGACTGATGTGGATTCAATACTTTAGTTTATCTGTGGTGTGTTTAAAATAAATAAAAGTTTTCTTCAAGCTTTTCTCACCTCCCCCAGCTGCTTTTTTTATTAAACTCACCAAGAAATAGGCTGTATATGTTCATACCCATGCCACTATTGAACTAGTTAAGTAGGGAATGAAACATTGTTCTCAAAAGAAAAGAAATAAACAAAATGTACCCAGTAGAAGTTGAACATTTCATGAATGTCTCAAACTGATAAAATAGCACTGTGACTGTCTGAGTTGCAGAGCAGGGGAAAATTGCCAGTGCCAGCGGCCCTTTCATTTAAAGCTAGAAACCATCAGGGATCTAACAGATGTCAAAAAATTTGACAGGAAACTCAGGGCTTCTGTTGAACATCCCGTCATCCACAAAACAATAAAAAGTACAGATTTGGCACAGTCCCACAGAGCATTTGCAGTTTTGCATTCAGCCAGCCACATTTAATGTCAGACATTGTGATCATCAATTCCAATGATTATGTTTTTCCTACAGTGAGTTAACATACGCAGCATTGCTTGCTTGGAAGTCCCCTTTCATGCATACAGTATTTATACATATGTCATGTTCTGATTCTGTAAGTGGATCCATTTTCATATGCCTTTGCACATTGCCAGTCCTTTTCTACCTGTTCGATTGTTGCAAATCTTCATGATCCCACATTATTTGCATCCATAAGTGAGGAACGTATAGCATGGTTCTCTCTAATTGCATACAATCATGTAGCTGCAAGGCTCCCTGCAGAACTATTATAGGATGAACATACTGTATCTTGCACATTTTGTACATGCTACTCTAAATCATATATCATGACACAATCATAAAAAAAGATCACAGGAGTTTCACACAGGGGACCGTGTGAAAACGAGAGTTTTATGACAAGGTAATGAAACTAGAATTGAGCCACATAACATAATAGCCTTTAAGTTTTAGAAAATAAATCATGATCTTTATTTAACTAAGTGGTTTGGTGGCCTAAACCTATAACTGTGATGTTATGGCAGGTAGGTATACGTCTACGAGTGACACATAACAAGGTAAGCCACGCACAAGGTTTGCTTTTGTTAAGATTTGATTATACACAGTGTCTCAGGACAAGTGTTTTTGTACCCAGAAGAAGGCTTGATGCCAAAGTACAAATTAGTTTGTATGTCTAACCATGAAATAGAGACATTTCAAACATTTAAAATATGAGTGCCTTGAAGTTTTCTTGTGATTCTTGCCTCCACATCTATTCATATCCAAAGAGCATCTCAAACAAGGCTCAGGCTGGTTCTTTTTGGAATACAATGAGTAAAGATTCATTTACATTTTTCATTTGTAGGAGTATACAACAATAGGCTTTACCATGTAGTTAGTTCATATACTTTTTTCATTGACATTTCAGAAAACGGGCTGTATCCTACCATGATCAAACATTTGTATCCATACCAGGATAGGATTTTTGTTCCCAGCCTATTCTGTTGATGTTGTGCTTGTAAGCAGAGCGACCACCTGAAGGTGCCCCCCCACGAGTGAGCTTTAATGACCTCACGGTCAACTGGCTGGCTCAAGTGTGTGTAGCCATGCAGGGGGCAGAAGAAAGTGAGAGACGGTGACATTTAAACTCACTTTGTTGAGCATTCAGCAGAGTTGCGGGTCGTCTGTAAAATCAGAGAGAATGTTGTTTTGAGCTGAGTTATGCTTCTGCATTTTTGTTTCATCCATCTCACAGATAGCAGCCTCAGCTCCCCTAGCTTGAGCTTTTTTCACAGCAGCAGTGAAAGTCCATTACTCCCTTGCAATGTTAATCTCAACACTTCCTGCTGCTGTTTAACGGTAACAGCCTTCCAGCCGAGTGGTGTAGAGTTTATCTCAGCACAGGTATTCAGCCCAAGGGAAATCTGCCCATATTGTCTTTTTCTTCTGATCTGTTATTTCTTTAGTTGTTGTGTGGGTTAAAGCCTCTTATGTCTTGCTGCTGCCTGAACATATTATTCTGCTTTGGCGACTTTTTTAATCATACTGTATAGCTCTTCCTTAATATTGTCTGTCAGGATTGTTGAGTATGTTTCATAACCTTCATTTAGTAAATTATTTATATTCCATTTTCTTTGATGTACTTTGCTGCTGCAATGTACCAGGGATTAACGTTGTTTCATTGCATCAGATCGTATCAGAAAGAATCAAAGCGTGAATAGTGAAATATGTATAACATGGTTACTTTTTCTGGAAATGAAAAGCACATTATCAAGTGCAATGTTGAAGGTTCATAGTTAATAAGATTTAGATAAATTAAACATGAACTTCAATTGTACATTCAGTGATCAATATACAGCTGCCCAATTTTTGTACATTTCTTGTAAGGTGATATTTCACATTCATGGCGGAGACAGTGTTAAGTTGAATTTATTGAATTAGCTTTGTCTCTCAGTATCCTGGCCAAAATAGATTTTTGTAGATGCTATGCCACTGTTTTTGGTAAGACTTACTGCCAGACTTTCATGCCCCCATCTGTTGCTAACTGCTTTTGAAAATCATAAGGAAAATT
The DNA here is from genome assembly GCF_902827165.1 of Trematomus bernacchii. Taxonomy (NCBI): domain Eukaryota; kingdom Metazoa; phylum Chordata; class Actinopteri; order Perciformes; family Nototheniidae; genus Trematomus; species Trematomus bernacchii. The sequence continues at coordinate 12,474,331 of NW_022987803.1, read as the reverse complement.
GGAGTGCACTTCCAGAATAATTTGGTAAAATCACCATCACAGCTGCTAGCTAGTATTAATCTATTTTCATAAATAGCTGGAAATTAAGTTGAAATAACTGAAAGAAAAAACTGTATTAAACTGCAAGAAATGCTTCTTGGGATCATGCCATGCAGCTGGATAATGGTATTTGTAAGAAAAATAGGCAGTGACCTATTTTCAAAATGAGAGCACATAATGCGCCTTATTTATTAAAATAAGCACATAACACAAAATATTAATTAAAAAGAAAGTAATCCAAAGAAAATGACCAAATTGGGTTAACTGTGACCTTCATACTTCCTAATTATAATTCCATTGTTAGTTTTATGTCTGTTACTTGTTAAGCCCCAGTCCATAGGTATTGTTGAGGATCTGCTCCTCAACATCGACGGTTCCATCATCTCACCATCCCCTCAGGTCCGCAACCTTGGCGTTGTATTGGATTCAACCCTTTCATTACAGAACCACATCAAGTCAGTATCAAAATCAGCCTTCTTCCACCTCAGAAACATATCCAGACTCCGGCCATCACTCTCCGACTCTGTTTCATTATCTCCCGCCTGGACTATTGCAACGGACTCCTGTCCGGGGCAGCAAAACCCTGGACAGGCTCCAGTACATCCAGAACTCAGCTGCCAGGGTTCTCACACGCACCAAGCCCTGGCAGCACATCACCCCCACTCTCTTCAACCTCCACTGGCTCCCGGTCAAGTCCCGCATCACCTACAAACTCCTCCTCGTCACCTACAAGTCCTTCCATGCCCTCTCCCCTCAGTACCTCACAGATCTCCTCCACCCATACATCCCATCCCGCACCCTTCGATCCTCAGACTCCGGCCTGCTCTCCATTCCCCATTCACGCCTCCGCACCTTCGGGGACCGTGCCTTCAGTGTCGCTGCCCCCACCCTCTGGAACTCCCTCCCTGCTGAAATCCGTAACGCCCCTTCTCTGAACATCTTCAAATCAACCCTGAAAACTCATCTGTTCAACAAAGCCTTCCAACATTAACTCACTCTTCCCCCCCCTGCAATGTAACATTTCCATTTCTGCCCCCTGTTTTATGTATTGTGTCTTGTTATATGTTCATTGCTAAGCGACCTTGGGTTGATGAAAGGCGCTATATAAATTAAAGTTATTATTATTATTATTATTATTGTAGCGACCCTGTATAGGGTGCTGTGTGGGTCACTCAAGCATCCCCCGTCTCTCTGCCAATCACAGAGCTGCACAGTAATGCTGGTCGGTGTGCGGGCCTGTGGTTGGAGGAGCAGAGGGGGAGGGCTGCACAGTGTGTGACGTTGACCCCGCTGTGTGTGTGTGTGTTAGTGAGTGAATAGGCTTGTTTGAGACAAGCGAGACCTGCGCAGACCTGCGCAATTGCGATCAACGTCTTGCTAGTGCGTTGCATGATGGTTAGTCATTTTGTCCGACTTGCTCTGGAGGCTCGCCTACATGAGACGTTGAAATCTCGCGGGACAAAGACGCCCGCAGACTTGAGAGCGAGGCGCGGCGCGGCGGCGCAGTTTCTCTCCACGGGCTGCGGAAGCGAAATGCTTGATGGGAAACGACTCGCTGGTATCTCGAGCTGAGCGCTCATTGGTGGGTTTTACCCCGTGCTGGGGATGAAACTCTCCATTGGCTCGGCAAAAGTGTGTTGTTGTTTTGTGTCAGTTTTACGTCGCCACTTCCATTCACATTTTTCATCATTGTTCCACAATGTTTATCATCATTAAATTAATATCTATATATTTGTATACTATACTTGCACTGCTTACCGTTGTCATACTTTATATATCTTAGCATATTCATACAACACACTGTTCATACTAGGCTAGGCTACTGTGTATATACACAGTAGCCTAGCCTAGTATGAACAGTGTGTTGTATGAATACACTATATACTATATAGTGTATTCATACCTCACTGTTTATTCATCATTCAATTCATTCTATATTTTATTCTGTAGATTGTGTAAATTACTTTTCACTTTACTGCTTTATGCACTCCTGGTTAGAAGCTAAACTGTATGGGCTCAGAACAGTCTCATAATACACACATGCACACAGAAGGATTCACACTTGTATTTCATGATCCGCAAAAGGATTCACACTTGTATTTCCGGATCCACACTTGTGTTTTTCAATGCACACACAAATGTGTTCTGTTTCATATTCATGTAAATAAAATCCAAATACAGAAAAAAGTTTTACATATGTATTTTTGATCCTCACATATTTGTTTTCCGTTTAAAACCGCTGCACCTGCAAACACAAACCGTGCGCTGTCCGGAGCTGACAGGTCCATGGAGCCTGCCTGCAGGCGCTAATCTCAGGACACTTCCACTCTCAGTACATTGCCACTTTCCGAGCAGGAAATGCACGCAAATACAAGCCTTTATATTATTAAGGTACAGTGCCACTTTCCGAACCATTAATGAATGCTTGTGTACATAAAAACGGCAGGCAAAACTGTTTTAAATGTGTGTTTCCTGTATGGCGAATACAGCTGCTTTATTTATGTCTGTATGAAGTTGTTGTGAGTGTGGAGGGAGCAGCTACAGGTTAGCTTAGCCTAATCGATCAGTGCACTACGAAGCCAGTGCTAGACAGTGAACTGTCAACGGGGGGAGCCCCGCCGGTCATTATCGGCCGATATTCACTCTTAATAGTTTGATCGGTGCTCTCTATAAAGGCCGATCAGGAGAGGTGGATCTGATCGATATGGACATAAACGCGAGTGAAGTTTTAGCGAGCTGCATGAGAAACTGACGGGCTGTCAGGAGAGAGGGAGGGAGAGAGGAAAAGAGATGATCCTTACTCCCGTGTTATTATCCGGTCATAGTCCGGTAATTACCTGCTAACGGAAACTCTGCTACACAATTCTTATTCTTATTATTGAAACATGACCGGTAAGTTTCAAATTTGTCCGGTAAAATTAAATTCTGTCCGCGGAAACCCTGCTCCGGACTACGCAAAATGCGTATATGAAGTGACATGAACGCAAGAAATCTACCCTCGTGGGGGCGCGCTCATGTGATTGGCTTAGAATTGAGGAGACATCTGATTGGCTATAGATAGAAAAAATTACAAGTACGAATCGGGTGACCGTCAGGGGAGTCTCAAAAAACCCACACACGAATGCACAGCGATCCATGCACAGAAAGCGGTTTGTGTTTGCAGGTTCAGAGGTTTTAAACGGAAAACAAATATGTGAGGATCAAAAATACATATGTAAAACTTTTTTCTGTATTTGGATTTTATTTACATGTATATGAAACGGAACACATTTGTGTGTGCATTGAAAAACACAAGTGTGGATCCGGAAATACAAGTGTGAATCATTTTGCGGATCATGAAATACAAGTGTGAATCCTTCTGTGTGCATGTGTGTATTATGAGACTGTTCTGAGCCCATACAACTGCATTTCGTTGTCTCAGTACCTGTAATCTGTGCAATAACAATAAAGTTGAATCTAATCTTGAGCAGGAACAAATGTATTTACTTAGTACATATCTGACATTAACGATTAAACACATTTGTCCATTCTTTATCAATCAATCAATCAATGTTTATTTATATAGCCCAATATCACATATGTTACATTTGTCTCAGTGGACTTCACAGTTTGTACAGAATATCAGTATGACAATACAACACCCTCTGTCCTTACGTTTCACATCATACAAGGAAAAACTTCCAGAGAAAAACCCACAGTTTAAAGGGGAAATGGGAGAAACCTCAGGGAGAGCAACAGAGGGATCTCTCTCCCAGGACGGACAGACGTGCAATAGATGCCGTGTGCATTTATAAATGCAAACCGAGTCAAGCCGACTCCGGAGGTGGCGGTATGCACCTTAAAGTTGTTTGAAATCCGCCAAAAAACCGAGAGAAGAAGAAGAAGAAGAAGCCGACTCCGAGCTGTCCGACTTCAGCCGAGCTTTTTGAGACCTCCCCCGGCTGCGATCGGCTATTCTCGTCTACTTTCGAGGCGAGCCGCAGCTCGTCTCAAACAAGCCTAATTACTAGAGTGACGTTGAGCCTGCGACCTGTAACCTTTAACCTATGCACCTGTATTTGTATGCTACCAAAGGAGCTATTAAACTTGATGCCTGTTTCCGACTCCTATTGTGGAACGTTACATTGGTGTCAGAAGTGACTTTTTCGAACGAAGGACGTCTATCCTGACGGGAGCTCGTAACTGCATCACATGCCCCTTTCACACCGGCGCTTTTCCAGCTCCTGCTCGGAGCTAGAGCCTGAAAAGCGCCGGTTTTTCCTGTTCACACCGCAGCGGCGGCGCGTCATAGCTCCGGAATGCGGTTCACTTCCAGCTCCAAAAATTGTCGGTCCAGAGGCAAGAGCTTCGGAGCTATGACGCGGCGTCGCTTACGTCTCTTACGTCGAGGCGTGCAGGAAACCTTACTTTGACCATCCGTTCGCTGTTATTGATCATTGTGGAGATACATGGGCTGTACAGGTTGTCATGTCCGACTATCACAAGTAGAATCATAATGAAAAATACGCCGGTAAAATGTGCCTGTAGAAAACGGCTTAGCAAGTAGTCAGTTTAGCTTCGGTTGCTATGCTAACATCACCCATGTTATACCAGAGAAACTTTCATAACAGCGTTGTGATGCCAAACAGCGTCAATTCAGACTGACACCAAACAGCGTCAATTCAGACTGACACACATTCACTTAAGGGGAACTGGGGATATGTATCAGCTGCTTGTGTGACAGTCAGACAGTGAATACTTTAGAGCCGTGTGAGCTAACCCGGAGCTAACGGGAGAATAAACTCCCGTGGAAGTGCAGCCAGCACTGCAGCGGTCGGTAAATGCCGCTGAAACACATTAATAAACAATGAACCACGGCACTCTGGAGAAAAGTATAAGGTTGGAGAAGTCGTTATTTAATTTAATCTGGCTTCGTATGATTAAAAGCAACACGATCATCGACCCGACGCAGTCCCCGGCCCGTTGTTGTTGTGGGAGAAAATCAGCGACGTAAACTGTGACGTCATGACGCAGCAGCGGCAGCTCTGGGCAGTGTGAACAGAGCGGGAGCTGAAAAGGGAAACCGGAGCTGAACCAGAAAAGCTCTCGCTAGGAGCTAGAAAGGGAAAAGCGCTGGTGTGAAAGCCGCAACAGAGTTAGCCGGTGAGCTAGCGGAGATGGATGAGTTCGGATGTAAACAACAATGGCGGCGCCCATCAACCAGTAGCAGCCGCGTCCGTGAAAACACCCAAGTACTCGGGTAGGTCAGACTGGGAGGCTTTCCATGCCCAATTTGAACTGCTAGCACATGCCGGGGGGTGGTCAATAGAGACTAAAGCGCTACAGTTAGCTTTGTGCCTCACAGACGAGGCTCTGTCATGCCTGCTACTACTTAGCCCTGAGGACCGACACAGCTATGAAGCGTTAGCGGGGGCTGTGAAGAGGCGGTTTGGACAGTGTTTCCCGCCAGAGCTGCTCCGGAATTAATTAAGTAACCGCTGTAGAAAGTCTGGGGAGACGCTGCAGGCGTTGGCTAACGACGTGGAAAGCCTGGCGCGGCGGGCGTATGCACACATGCCACCCGGAGTGCAGAGTGAGCTGGCGCGGGATCAATTCATCAGGGCCCTCCTCCCTACTGACTTGAGGGTTGAGGTACAGCTGCAGCATCCACAGTCCTTGCAGGCGGCCTTGGAGATGGCTGTGGAGAGAGAGAATGTGTGGAGTGTAGCTGCTGGGAACAGCGAAGGGGCGGGACCACCGGCTGTGAGGAGCTGCAGAGAGGGGGAGAAGCCTGCATGGGTTGCTGAAATGACTAAACTGATAAGGGCTGTGTCTCTGCAGCCAACACGCAGGCCAAGTACCAGGGTCTGCTGGGGGTGTGGTCAGCCAGGACATTTGGCCAGAGACTGCCCCAAGGCACACCGGGCCCAGGGAAACGACGTGGGGCCCGCATAAAGGGGAAGATGCGGAGCCAGGCCCCAAAACCCCCCAACCAAACCACAGACTTATTGCCACCAACACAGACATCCGAGGAAGGAGCCCGACAGCACAGCCGGGGGAGCCAGGCTCTACTCCCTCCTGAAGAAGATGACAGTACATGCTTGGAGCCTGTCGTCGCGGTGGGCCGTGCTGGTGGTGGGGATTCCTGTTATGTCCCTGTCACTGTGGAAGGGGTGCCCTGCACTGCACTGGTGGACACAGGCTCGACAGTAACCCTGGTGAGAGCAGATGTGTTGCCCAGTGGGACTCAATTGGAACCGACAGCGGTGCGTCTACGCACAGTCACAGGAGAGCTGGCACATATGAAAGGAAAAGGCATGCTGACTGTGTCGGTGGGGGGAGTTAAAGTGCATCATCCGGTGTGGATAGCAGAAGGGCAGGACCTGTGTTTGCCACCTGGGTCTTCAAGCCAATTGTGGCAGCTGCTGCTAGAGTTCCAGGGCAGTTTCGCCATGAGTGAGGAGGAGGTGGGCCGAACTCATCTGGTAGAACACGAGATTGATACAGGGGACTCGCGCCCCATCAAGTGTCGTCCTCGCTAACTTCCCCTGGCCCGTCAGCAGGCTTGTGACGAAGCAGTCTCAGCGTCGTCTTGGTTCTCTTCCTTGGACCTCCGCAGTGGGTATTACCAGGTTCCTCTTGCCCCAGAGGCCAGACCAAAAACTGCTTTCTGCACCGGGCGGGGGCTGTGGCAGTTCAAGGTCCTCAGTTTTGGACTTTGTAATGCCCTTGCCACCTTTGTGCGGTTGATGGACAGGGTGCTGTCTGGTATTCCCCGTCAGCAGTGCTTGGTTTACCTGGACGACATTCTGGTGCATGGCAGCTCGTTTGAGGCGGCCCTGGGATCTCTAACGGCCCGTCCACACGGCGGCGTGCGTTGAAGCTTCAACGCTTCTGCCCATTCACTTTGACTGGGGTGACGTCACACTTTGCCGAACTACATTGTGGGAGCGTCGCTTCGCTTTGCTCGAGTTAATCGCTTCAAAAGTTGAGCAATGTTCAACTTTTGAAGCTTCGACGGAAGCTTCAGCCAATCAAATCATATGCCAGTACAAGCTCTAGCCAATCAAACCGCGTGCTTGTGTGTCCGGGGCGGGAGATTCATGTGATTGGTTGTTGGTCGAGCTTCAGACACGCCCACCGGCAAGCTTCAACGCACGCCGCCATGTGGACGCTGCGTAAGAGTGGTGCTGGAAAGGATCAGAGCCGCTGGTATACACACTCCCACAGTACTGCTGTCTAAATGTTATCCAGTGGTCAACTAATTCAATGTTGTGTAATTTGTTGTGAAAGGCATGAACCACAAATTGGAGAAGTGCTACAAACCGTGTTATGTTTTTTTGGTAAATTGCGAATATCCTACTTTTTATACCTTGTGCACAGTAAATTCACAGCTCAAAACAAGCAGATCCCACTGTGGCCCATTAAAGAGGCCAGGATTTGCACTGTGTTTAGAATACAACATTTAGATTTAAAATGGCAGTATCTACAGCCTTCTTTGTGGAATATTTTAATCGCTTTCATAAGGGGAGACTGATGTAGATGACATTTCCTATGACTGTGCTGGTACATGACTTAATACAGTGTCATCAGGGTCGTTCCTGGCCAACTTGAGGCCCCACGCAAAGTTAGATGATGAGGCTCTCTGTTTCGCGAGCGAAACACCGTGCCGCGCCACACTAATTGCGCCTCATAAACGCATAGGTGCGCCGCATTTGCGGCTCAGTTGAGGCTCAGTTGAGGCTCAGTTGAGGCTCAGTTGAGGCTCCCTCCGCAAGGTGAGGCCCCCTCCGCGAGGTGAGGCCCCACGCAGTCTGCGTGATCTTCCTGCAGGGAGGGACGGCCCTGAGTATCATGATATGCTAATGTTTTGGGACATTTTGATCCGGAAGCTTTATAGAACATTTACTAAATGGGGTTTACCATTATTGGTGTTTAATGACATTATCAGCATGCAGTTGTGTCCAGTAATTGCTGACAACACAGGAAACTGAAGCTCCATAGTTTTGCTCAGTATAGGAATGATTACTGTTGATCACATAATGTAGCTGTTCATGTTCCCTTGACTAAAGGTCTGGAGTTAACGAGTCATGAAAATGTGCAATATGCAGTCAACCGGTATGTTGTTTCTGTCATGAACATCTGATCATTAGAAAAAACTATATCAGTTAGCAACACCTGCTGTAGTTGCACTAATTAACATTTTAAATGTTGTTATATAAAAAAAACCTGACCTTTGCAACATTATACATCTAATTCATTACACCATGAATGTTTTAGCTGAAAATAGCTTTTAATCTTCTTAAGTGGAAGGATCTCTTTCTACTTTTAATAGAAAAAGCCTTTGTGTGAGAAATTGTGAAAATCTTCTCTTGTAAAGATGCCATAATCAAAAGATAAGACGGGCCTGTTTCTCTTTGTTGGGTCCGCAAAGTTGGTTTCTGCCATATGTCAGAACTTATACTATGTATGACTGTTTAATTCTCTCTGAAGCAGTTTCCTCTGAACTGTCTACTTCCAGTGTAACGCAAGCTAATCCTTACACAAGTCCCCACATTGTAATGCTGTGTCTTTTGCTTGGAAAGCAGCCGCATTAATTCAGTCTCACCTTATTCTGTGACTGGGAAGGCATTAAAAGTCTCCTAAGTCCCTCATCCTTTTGTGCCACTTTTCAATGGCATAACCCAAAGTATGAATAGAAATGGTATTTCAGTAATTTGCCAAGAATCGCTTTTAAAAAGAGGCTCCATAAAACACTCTGCTCTTGAATAAATCCTGAAGAACAAGATGATTACATACCCTCATGTGGGCACTGGCTGTTCTCATCACCTGATTAAATAGTTTAGGCAACAGCAGACTCATTTTATGAGGTACAAAAGGGTCATTTACATTTAGCTATTGCAACCAAGGGTCATAAATGTCCTTTGGGCATGCTTAAGCTTTTACTGACTTGTAATTTTTAAGGGATTCTAGTCCAAAAAGGAAGTTTCTAAGATATCAAATGGACATTAACCTTTTAGTCTGGATTTAAATTGAGAAGTAAACATTCAGTTGACGACTACTATTTATGTCATGTTGTTTCTTTGTTTACAAAATGTGTATGGAAAGTATGAAAGCTGAAACTATCTGTAGTAAATCTTAACTTTATGCTGAAGGCAGTTTTAGAGTTTGAGGGGTACGAAACTACACATTAATGTGCTCTGCTTGCTAAAGTCTTTCTTTGGTCAATCCTGCATGTTAAAATGAATTTCCAGTGGATCTCTCCTTTTTGAATTGATATGCATACCGCGAGGAAAAGGTTGGCTATGGCAGATCAACAGAGTTTTTGTCAACAGAGCAACAGTCTGATGACAGCGTGATGATCATGCTCGGTGTAGTCCCAATCTGCTCAGGTGTACTCGAGGCTGAGCACTAAAGAGAAGGCAGGCTGTAATTTTTGGTCAGGCTAATGGGCTATTTCTCACCTCTGCAGAGCATAACTCTGCCATCTGCTGCGGGGAGTCTCTCTCAGCGCCTCGCCCCTCTCTCTGGAACAGGGAATGGACAAATAGCAACCTGAGAGCGGCACTCAGCAGCTGAGTACAGGGCTGTCGCACATGGACTTTTTGCTATTCTCCCTGGCCTCCTCCTGCCCACCCATCCACCCCCACCTACTAACACCTTGTCATTTTTAGTTGTATAGCCCAATGTCCCAAATCACAAATTTGCCTCACGGGGCTTTACAATCTGTACAGCATAGAAAACACTTAGACCCATGATTTGGATAAGGCAAAAAACAGTCGTCACCGGCTGGAGCTTCAATATCAGGATACATGTATTTATTATCCTTGCAAGAATGGAAGTAGTCATCACATACAGAGCATTTGGTACAACTAGTTCCTGAACAGTGTCCTTCACATGCTTATATACGAGAGAGGGAGTTACACAGTCACAAGATGCAGGAATACCGGTTCAAAGCAGTATTCAATGTTTAGTTTAGACTAGCTGAGACCCACGTCAGAAATGATCATGCTTGTCATATGTCTATCTCCATAGAGGCTGAATCATCATGTCAAGCGTTGTCACATAGCTCTCATATGCCTAAAACAGTGTGTCCTGACGCTCTTCTGGGTAATCGTACATCCTGTCATGTACACAGCTACGTAGGGCCTTTGTTATCATGTGCTACTCTGATATAGGAAGAGTATATTCAGTATTTTTCTAACAAAGAGCCACAGAGAAGTGATCCCTTCTCAAAAACAGACCTGCGATCGATGCATTTCACTGTGGCTCAATCCTTTCTTAGTTTTTCCTTGAAGAACATTGACCCACAGTTGCATGCATTCACAAGCACACTTGAGCTTGTTGAAAAATGTACAGGCTTGAATTTGAAAGAAACTAAACAATTTATGAAATTAAATGATTATAGAAATGTGTTTTTATGTGATTGTAGTTATTACATGTACAGCACTTTGGCCCGACCAAAAATCGCTTTTAAATGTGCTTTATAAATAAACCTTGATTTGATTTGATTTGATGAAAGGTCTTGAAACCATGTATAGACTCAAACCTTTTCTGACTGAATCAGCAGTCGTGTAGAAATGTAAAGAACAACTTGAGGTACATTTTATATTTGACACTAGGTGGGTGTACATGTTTTTGTCACTGAGTCACGTTCGAGAACTCGACAAGGCAAAGAGAACTTGACGACATGCTCCTTCCTTCAACCTACCTAATTTTCTGAAACTTGTTAGACATTTAAACTTTAGCTCTTGTGCTAAAGTAAGCTGAGGCAGATCCAGCGTCTGATTTGTCCCACAGCCCTCCCCGTTAAGTCTTCTGCAGTGAGCACAGATAAGCAAACCTGGGAGAGATGCTATCAGACAGCTGGGTTAAAGAAACTGATAACTCCATCACCCTTAGTCAATTCAGAAGGGAACTGGAGAGTAATGCGTGTACTGTAGAGCAGTCTGAGATGATACTCTGTGTGATGCTTTGCACAAGATATAACTGCTTAGGAAGGCTTAGACGGTATGCAGACTTTGAATAAATGAGGGGGAGGGCAGGCATTCAAAGCAGTCTGACATGGTGCCCTAATGTGCTGCAATTCGTCTAGGTTTCTGTATGTTGCTCACACATTAACCTGCAACACTGTACTGTGGAATATGTCTGATTCCAGATCATCTGAAGGAATAGAGGTTAGGGAGAAATGAAAAACCTCATGCATTTCTCAAGGCGACATCTGCCATTTATTTCCTTGAGTTAGGAAAGAGCTTTTAGGGTCTCTCTGACCTAAGGAAAGTGGCAAGGTGAACAGTAGAAGGTTACATAACTGCAGGCCAGTCCAGGAGAAGGAAATTACAACAATTTAGCAGAGTGACAAGCCAGGCCTGGAGGCACGGAGCCTTATCAGTCATGTTCCCTCATGTACAGTATGACAGCCGGGGCACACTGCCCTAAGAAAAAAAATAATGACTGCACATTGTGTGTGTGTGTCTGTGTCTGCCTGCGCCCATGTGTGAGTGCATACTGTACACACACTGTGTTTAAATGTATGTGCTGCCAAAGCCAGCCACAGCTCTGCAGAACAAGAGGAGTCGTGTCTCCTCTGATGATCAACACAGTCAAACGATTGGGCATTGTTTTTGTAATATGGTGGCATTCTGCCTCCAGCCTGCAAGCTGAGGCTGAACACAGAGGCATCTGTATCCACAGCCTCTGAGTAGTCAGAACATGTACTTGGTATTCCTGATAGGATGGAGCTGCCTAACTGAGCTTTCCTGGCAGATCTGTAGAACGCAGCGCTTTGTGCTGGTACATGACAATAGCAGTACGGCAACAATGTATAGGCTCAGAGTCAACTGAATGTTCTGTGTGTTCATGACAGGAGAAGAATAATTGGTCCAATTTATGCTGTGTGGATTTATGGCAAGCTGTCGCACATTTGGTACAGGCCCTCACGGTTTTTCGTTGTCTTCGATTTGTCATTGATGTGTCAGGGTTGAAAGAAATAGGTGCCCTACAAGCGCATGTGCGATGCTTTGAATGTTGGTAGTGTTGCCTGAAAAAAAAGGGAAAATATCTGTTTGTGTGCAACCAATTAAAGTAATCACTTAATTCATTATATTGCCATTAAACCTAATAAAGCAACCCAGATGGAAATGTGGTTCTAGTGACTGCAACAGAACTTAGAAAATGTCATCAGCATCATGGTGCACACGCTCGTGCATATACTTTTTTGGAGTATCCCAAAGCAGAGTTCAAGTTCACTGTACTGTGATCCTGTCTCTTGCATGTGGATTGCATCTTAGGTTTTTCTGTCCGGCAAGGTTTTAGAAGTGAAGAAGCCAGAGAGATCAATGAAATGTACCAAAGTGGAACCAAGAGTGAAACGCAATTCCATGAACTGATAACTGTCAGACATGAAGAATAATGTATTCCTCCTATACACTAATGTTGATCTTTATCTGTTCATGTTTTCAGTTAAATGCTAGGCTACGTTTTTTTAGATACTGTAGTGAACAATAACACAATATTTATGTTGCTGTGCATGGAGCATCATTGGCCTAGCAAACGCAGGCATACCGCAAGTATAATAATATATTTTGCTCATCAGGATAGGGAAATCAACGCACTACTTTGCAGGGTCGCCTCCTGGCCAGTCAAGCTTTTCAAAACATTGGGTTACCACTTAGAAAATATGGAGATGATGGGCACCACCTAAGGTCCTGACCACATGGAATAAGTGTGTCTGATTGGACGAGGCATAGAGGTAAGATAACTGGCTGCTCTCCAGCGTGCGTCATTTCTGACGGGGATCCTGCTGGCCAACGTGCAAGCATTAGGATGATGGGCTCGATGCCCTCTGTGCTCGCTTACAGGTTTTCAGGAACTATGATGCCCTTTTTGTTTAACCAGAACTTGGCTTGATCCTCTAGTGCCGGAGGGCACCATCCTGCCAGGCTACTCCTTTTCTGTGCGCCAATCTGACAGAGCACTGTGGCAGGACGAGGGGAGAAGTCGTGAGCTCTATGGTGAATAATTCCCCTTTTGATGGAGCTAACGGGATTGCATTTTACCGGAATTGTACATTGTACAATTAGGAATAGAGTAGGTAGATAGGTCGATATTCCATACCAATTCAAAAAGTCATTCAGTAGGTGAAAACATTCCCTTAAGGTGCAATTTTCTATTGATTTAAATAGCTTTCAATGCATTTACTGCTAATTGGCTTTTATAAAATATATTTGTTTTTTAGGCGCCTCCTGGAGATATAGGAACCTCTCTCCCAAACCACATTTGCACCATCAAGCACTGTTTATGCCCCACCCCCAGGCTCCTAGGGGGTGAACATATACCTATGGGTTTCGGCACGTTATGGACCGGCTGTGTACTTGTGCATGATTACCAATCAACAGTGGCGTTTTTATATGTACAAAAGTGGTGGGGCACAAAAAACTTAGATGTCTATATATAAGCTTCTGCAGTGACGTGCAGTGAGGTTCATGGCTGGTGAGGCACTGGCACTGACTCTTCAGGTTTACAAATCTTATATTTTGACCTAAACCAAAATATAATATTATTTTCAAAAGCTTTTTTTGTCTGATGCTTCGATTAATTTTAAACAGACAGTTCAACAAAAGGATACCCAAAAAATGTAATTTGATCATTTAAATATTGAATTGTTCTCTCTAAGTAAGATCCCATTTTCAAAAAATCGCGGTCTTACCTTGACTTGAAGATGAAGTCCATTTGCCTATCCTTCTGGACAAAACATTCTATAACTTTTTTGTAAAAGTCCTCCTTATCATCTTGTAGTTTCAAAAGTCTATCATAAATCTAATCGATAGATTTATGATTCGAAAATGATAAAAGTAGGGTAGACATGTGGATATTATCCGGCTGAACAAAACGTGCATTTATCTAACAGGTACGTTTCCCACAGATCTTATTTCAAGCTATTTTCTAAAATCCTATAGAGAAACCTCATTGCTTTTTTGCAGCTTACTTCCTGGTTTTAGGACGTGTCACTGCAGCTCTCGTCTCCTCTTATTATACATCCATGCTCTTCACACACCACACTTTTCGCGGCACACGTACTTACAGCCAATCAGCTCTGAATGATGTGAGATGACGTATGGTGGGGATGGCAGCTCTGTGCCCCTATGGTGTTTTTTTTTTTTTGCCACATTACATTGAAAAATACTCTGAGCATGCGCAGTGTAGTTTTTACAGTCACCGTTCACTTTGACAGTGAAAGGGTGGGGCATGATCAGGTTTTGTCCCACATGGCTCAAAACGGCACTGTAGACACTAATTAGAAGAACACAGACTAAAACAGCAATGTACAGACGAATCAGATGATTAAACATGACCTTAAAATATATTTTATATATTTTTTAATTTCTTTTTTTGCATCTCTTTCCATTTTTTGTAATCATTATGTGTAATACTTTCTGCTGACACTAGGTGGGGCTGTGCCCCACCTGCCCCTAATGACCAGTCGCCACTGCCAATCAATACTTCTCTCTTTTAGTGTCAGTTAATCCAATGGTGATCCTGGAATATTATTTCAATGATGATGTAAGAGCCATGCTTTTTGCATTGCATTGTCAAGCATAAACAAAAAAATAATATTGCCAATCACTGAGATAATATATAGTAGCTGATGTTTTGCTCCATCCTATTGACCCTTCCACTTCTAGTACTTGGGGCTTTCAATCTCTCTGCAACTGAGTAAAGAGTTGTTTTGCTGATGGGTCTCAGTGGCTGGCTGTTTGAGGCAATGGTGACGACTTTGTTATCCTTCCATTGTTTAACCACAACCTTCCTGGAGGCGGAAAAGCATTTGGTGAATGTCCACCTCATTTGTCTTCATCATGGCCCGGTTAGCTCCGATTGTTGCTGTGGTTCCTATTCATTTTTGGCAAAGAGGTGAAATAAGCGTAGCCTGCTTTGACTCTCGTGGCAAAGAATCCAAAAGGTGCATGACCAAAAAGCCTTCCCATAATGTTCTGAATAGAGGTAATATTGTATATGGTTGCCATGTTGAGGACTGACATCTTATACCCGGAGACAAACATATTTGAATATCGTTTATAAAACTGCTTTGCAGAATATCGTCTGAAGTATGGAATCATTCCATCATCCTCAATGAGACATTGCTTCACCAGAAAATGTTATCTCGTTCATCATTTTGACCAAAGAACCAATGCTTGCTCGCTTGTTACATACTGCTACATCTACCTTCATAGCACACATTTTACCTCCAGAGCACAGACATATTCGACTTATAAAAGCCACAACACTGTTAAGTTGTCAGAATGTTCATGTGTTTCCCTCTTTGTACGGGGACAAACTCTCATTAATCCCATCTTTTACCATCATCAGCTCAACAATAGTATCCTGTTGTTTCCCTGATACATTTTTGTTTGATTAATTCCTTGTCACCAGTAAGCTCTGCTCATGTCCTCATGTACTGGTGGAGAATTTCAATTACCTACTGTACCTGCAGAGAATTACAGGGTTTGAAGAAAACACAGTAGTTTCCTATTCTTATCCTGTGTGCACAAGTGCTCATTTATCTGGGCATGCTTCAGTTTCACCTGACAAACACCTAACCATCCTATGACAGCTGCAATCATGGAGCAGTGCTGTGGGAGACAGCCTGCGAGCTATTGATGGCTGCTGAAGTGGAAATGGGGAACATTCCCTCTGTTCTCTGCAGCCTGAACAGGATACATAGTAGGATTCATACTGAGAGCCTCACCTTCGCCCACATCACGGGACCTGCTGCTGCTGCTGCTTCCTTTACAGAAGCTCCTTGCATTGATTGCTCTGATATCCCTCTGCACCCAGCGCTAGTGTTTTTTTCCATGGAAGATTAATAAGAGGCACAGCGGAGGGTTGCTGGAAACTGCAGATGAAAAGCAACACGGTTCAGAGAGAAGGTTTTCTGTAGACCCTGCACACCTTTTTTTTTAAAGATCATGCGATCACATGGACAAACTCAGTGTGGACTCGCAATAGTACAGCTTCTTGTCTTCCCTTTTAATACACAGAAACTAGATTGTTGAGTTTTTTTCTTTTGCTCTCAGCATGGTCTTCTCACTTCCGAGGTAACAGAAACACCAACGACACACCGCGCTTTTCTCCTGTCTTTTGGTGACCATTTGCCGGGTGCACGATGGTTATTTCAGTAATAACTAGGCTTCGGTCACAACACGGCCAACGGTCCAGCTGTCCAGTTGTTGTGGATTCATCAGTTACTCTTTAAGCATGCGTTTTTGCTGCACAAGAATGTCGAGATTTAATAGGCTGTAAGGTTGTGAGAGTGGAGCCGCAGATTGATCAGGACTGTCTATTGAGTGGCTCCAGGAAATTAAAACGGTCTTTATTACCTCTCGTTCTTATCCTCTAACCCAATACACACACACCCACACCCACACCCACACACCCACCCACACACACACACACACACACACACACACACACACACACACACACACACACACACACACACACACACACACACACACACACACACACACACACACACACACACACACACACACACACACCACAGGAAATGTCAGGATTATATGAAAGCGTGAGCCGTAATGAGATGATAATGGCTTCTCCCATGCTGACGAGTTGACAGAAGGATGAACAGGCTTCTGGGATGTTGCTGTCAATAACTTGGCGAAGCAGATAAAATGACATTACAGTCAATTAGCTCTTGAGTTTGCATGGATGCATCCTGTAGCACCGCATTTGGTAATACGGCACTTTGAACTCCCGCAGATCATCATGACACTTGCTGTTTTGCTGTCATGGCACAGCTAAACATGTTTTACATTCTGTAAACAAATGACGCCAGTGTATAGCACATTTTACTAATAAATGAGTTATGATGATGGGTGAAATAGAAGCTACTTTGTTTGAAGTTATGCTTAATATGGAACATTCAAAACGTCCTATAAATAGTACGATTCCCTTTATTTTATTTTACTGAGCTTCCCCAGTGCTTGTCACACAGACTGTACTTGTTCCAACAGATATGAATGCTTGGAGAAGAAAGAAAAAGGATTGCAGGAGTAAGAAAAGAAAAAAGAAAAAGCCATATATTTGTTTGACCCCAAGTGAAGAGTCTGTTTCATCTTCGTAAACTCACCTCCACTCCTCTTCACTCCCCTTTCCCTTTCAGTGCGCCTCTCGCTCCCTCCATGCGCACAAATCACCATCTGGGAAAGCCTGATAAGCTCAGAGGCAGACACCAGCATTTGGGCGTTGAGTTGAAGAGCTGCCTTGAGACAGCTGCTAGGTTAACCCGACCAACGCACAACCCTCCGAGTGCGTAGGTGAGACGGAGGTTCATCCTCTGCCTCTTTGTTTCTCTCTCTCTTGTTTATGGGCCTTTTTTTCTGTTGATTCCTTTCCCCCTCCTTAATATTTCCTCCATTTCCACACTGGGAAACGACGGCACCCTATTTAAGGGAAAGTGAAGAGATTTAGGTTGGACATATTTTTTGTTAAAGGGACTTAGAGTGTGTGTCATCCTGCAGGTGTGAGAGATTATCCTCCTGCCAACAGTTTACGTCCTCCCAATCTGAGGAATGTTCTCGACTGAAGGCCATAATTAACAAAGCTCATGTTTATTCATTTGATCCTTACACTGAGAGATAATTAACACCGCAGCCCAGTTGTCACAAGTTGGAGTACATGTGTCCAAACTATTAGTCACAACACTTTTTGTTAAAATCCTGCATGGAGTGGTGTTCAGTTTGCCGAAGGTCTCTGAAAAAGCTGTGTGTCTGACACGCATACATACACATGCAAATGATACTTTGCAAGACCCCAGTGAGTCACCAGCGCTTGTGCACATTTAATGGGGTTGCAATTTCCTTCATAAGGGACTGGATTATGCTCTCGCTTATAGTTTGGCTGGAATGTCTCTGTGGTGCTGTCCATGGCCCTGACTAGCAAATGCTGTCATTAAAACCCCATTAACTCACATTGCCCCTTTCACACCAACGCGGTTCCAGGGCCGGTTCGGAGCTTGAAAAGCACCGGTTTTTCCTGTTCACACCGCAGCGGAGCCGCCTCTAAGCTCCGGAATCCGGTTCGTTTCAAGCACCAAAAAGTTGTCGGTCTAGAAAGCAAGCACCGCATATGTCACGCTTAAGTCGGAGGCGGGGGCAGGGGCATCCGTTTTAATGTTATACCATAGTAATTAATGCTGCAAAGCTGGGTATTTTGAGCTTGGCGCATGCAGAGGCTAACAACAGCTAGCTCTAATGCCATCGAATAGGACGTATATTTACCTTCTTTCTCCTACGGAATCGTTGTTGAAGTTGATGATGATGATTGTAAAGAACTTTTGAATGTAATGACTGCAAAGTTGGTAGTAAAGTCGTCCCATTTCTTCCATTTCGTTTCGACAGAGCAAAACCAAAACGAGTAGCGCTTCAATACAATCGGTCATTGTTGTTGTTGTCGATGTGAGGGGGTTTCCGCGCGGGTTTGGCTTTATGAAGCAGGCACGCAAACGGTTACGTCATGACGCAAACGATGATGCAATCACGCAGCACCAGTCGGGCTCTGAGCGGTGTGAACAGAGCGGGAGCTGAACCGAAGAACCGGTTCCGAACCAGAAAAGCTCTAGCACGGAGCTAGAACGGGAAAAGCCTTGGTGTGAAAGGAGCATCAGTCCCTTACTCTCCACTGCTTTTGTCCTTTTTGTTCTCTCTAAGTCTCTTACATACACAAACTCCACATTCCAACTAATTATTGAAATTCTATTTGCATCTAAATGTAATATGAAGGCTACCATCTGAATGTGGCAGCTGGGGGAACATTCAGGGAGGACCCTTGGGGCAGAGTGTGTCCACGTTTTACCTTAAGTGACTCTCGCTGTGTTTTTCTGCTCCTCTCATTCCGTGCTGCACCTTGACCTCGTGCGGGCTGCACTTACACTACACCACATGATGAGAACTCCAAGTGACAAAGACCATTCTCTTTCAAACTCCCTCATAACTTAAGAAAAAAACAATAAAGGAATGATTAAAACAATACGTTTAAATGAATATTGAACTATTGCGAGACTGTTATTTCTCGCAATAGACTTAGTACTCTTACTTGGTTTGATATTTGTGGTCACAAATGGTGACTAAATCTGATATAGATATTGCTGTATAATGGGCATTACCGAGTCAGTTTCTCATAGACTATTTTTCACTCTATTTGTAAGCTTTTAAGCCTTATAACATCGTTTGTGGCCGCTGTTCTGCAAAATCTGGAAGTCAGTATCAGCTGCATCCTGATTAGTCTGCAGATTATTTTCTTGATTAATCAATTTTCATAAAAAAGTGACAACATTTAATAAACATTATAAAACGGACAAGTAAAATCAAGCAATCTGATTGGTTCTTAGCCGTGGTATACTGAGCGTATACCACGGGTAGAATTGTAAGTTACTTTTCACAACAACTCAGTATCCCTCCGCGTCTGAGATAAACAGTATACAGTTGGGCTGAAAAGCAAACTGCCTGCAGTTTGCTTTTCAAACTGGAACAAGAAAGCAGCGGAGAAGTAACGGAGCAGAAACCCTCCTTTTTACGCAACGGTCCAGACATAGACATCAAACGGCAAAAACATATTCAGTGTGCAGTTCCTTTGGCATTAGGGCAGGGATATTTAGATACTTTCCAAGGTTTGACATAATGAATTGTGCTACTTTTAAAGCGAGCAACGATGTTTTCAAATCTGTAATCAAAAAGGTCCGCAAAAACATTTAAGATTAACTTCGACCTCCGGGGGGGAGGGAGGGGGGGCGGTGTCTTACTATGGAGGAGTGGATTGAGGAGTGCCTATCTCCAGAACAAAAAGCACCTAAACGACGACATGTAGAGCGACGTGAAGAGCAGGTCGACCAACTGGAAAAGTATCACCATTCAAAAGCTTTCTGATGCGGGTCTTGAAACAAAGCAGAGAAATGATGACCGTTAGTGGCCACAGGTGCGAAAGCTCTCTCCAGAGCTACTGGAAGCCGAATCTCGGGGACCGGAGAAAGTGGAGCAATATTCTCGCCACACCAAGCAACAGCCTAGAACAACCTCAGCCTATACAAGTAACCACGTAAGCCATGCTACTGATGCTGGACAGTTTTTCAGTGGGTGCACAATAAACGGCAACATACACATTAATGTAAATAAATAGCCAAATAATGGATCAACGCTCTCTGTCTAATATGTTCGCTAGCTGTTGTTAGTGTTGTTGCATAGCAACCACCTCGCACTATGTTTTGTGCAGAAGGCAACGGACGGACTATTTTATTTTGAACATCATTATTTAATAATAACAACTATTTAAATTAGAGTGTGTATTTTTCATTCATATTGCCACACTTGGTAACCGTTTTATAAAAGCAATAGCTCACTTCAGGCCGTGATATATGCTCATTATATCACAGCTAAGGGGGTTGTCGACCCTCCGCTTCGCGTCGGGCCGAACCACGCCCCTTAGCTGTGATATAATGAGCATATACCACGGCCTGTCGTGAGCTATTGCTTAATTATACAATGATACAGATGTAGCAGCTTATTTCAGACTCCAGTTTACAGCTTCCTGCCTGCTACCTGCCAGCTACCTGCCAGCTACCTGCCAAAGACCAGTATCTGGGAATGTTAAGCCCTCCCACTATTTTCCAAGACGGCGTTGCCAGATTTTCAATTTCAGGATTTAACCAGGAGATGGCGCTTCATTCACAAATACAGAAAGACAACTTTTCATGGACTTTCAGTTTTGTTTAGAAGACTCATTTGAACACATCAATATTGGGTGCTCATACTCATACTGATATTCTGAACAAAATGTGCTGTTGTATTTGCTGTAAAGTGTCTTTACTGTAGGGTATTTTTATTATATGTACAGCACTTTGGCAACAGAAGATGTTTTTCTTTAAATTGAAGTTAAATGCATCAATCTGGTGCACTTTGAGGGCAAAATTAAGAGATTTATGGATACAGCTCTCAACACTCATATGAAACAGAACTGTTATAATAATGATGAGAGACTATGAAATAAGAAATGAATCAAATTAAAATGTAATTATCATATCATATATTATATAGTGTATTGTATTATTAAGTAATATCATACATTAACCCCATTATAGCAGATGCCACATTGAATGGATGAACACATTTATGCATCAATAATTACAACAGAGTATTTCTAAATACAAGCTGTAAAAATACTTATATGTATTTAATACTAATAACATAATGATTAATTTCAGATGATAATACTTTTCAGTGTCTGTCTCATGCAGCAGCTGATCCAGTAATGAGTGACCCGGCCGACAGTAAAAATAAACATTTATAACTAGTTTAGGTTGTTTGAGAGGTAATTAAAATAGCTAAGGGTGATGATCTGACTTGAAGTGTGTGTTTTGCTCCTCCCGCTGCATCACAGCATATACTGTGTATATCACCATTCTTTAATTAAATGTTTGATAAGTGCATGCAGATCACAGTACAGTAAAACACGTACACAGATACATTATTTTGTATTTTTATTAAATTTGACAATGTCAATTTAACTTTCCACTATGTACAGGTATCTTGGGTCAGTCTTGTCTTCCAAAAATCAGGAAGTAAAGTCCCTGGTTTGTGACAAGATGTGAAGTCAACACGTAGTCACTCAGAGGGGGGTACTATTTCTTTTCAAATGCATATAGGCAATGCCACCCATTTACATGTACTGTAGGCTACACTGCTCTTTCAGTCAAGAATTTGAATTTGAATGGGATGGGGAGACGTGTGTGATTAAAAATGAGTGGCCAAACTATCGGCAAACTAAGACTTAGTTTTACAAAAGAGAAAATGCAGATATTACACTCAGAAAATAAATGGTAGACATATCAGTACTCTTTAGTGCCAAGTTGCTAAGCTGGGAAAACCTCAGTAAACATGCAAATGCTTGCCTTTTTTACAAGATTGTCAACGGCCTTACCTCACCTCCTCTTAGACAGTTTATTAACATACGCACAACTGCAACTAGGGTAACAAGAGGTGCAGAGAGAGGAGATTGCATTATTCCACTCAGAAAAAGTTCCAACATAACTACCACATTATAACTGAGTGAATGTAAAACTTAAGGATACAGTTATGAAGACATATCTGACCGTTAAATACATTATTAAAATATCCATTTCCACTGGGTGACTAATTTCAATTGATGTTGACACCATCTCACAACACTCCAAAAATAACATGACTTTCTGAAGCACAATTTAAAATGTATGCTGTTTAAAATCTCAAATTAGATCTATTGTCCATCTATATTTTGATTATTGTTTAATGGGAACTGTCCATAATCAAAGAGTCATTCCACTTCAGACTGAGAAAGTCAGTCAGCGAATATCAGGACATTCTGATGTAACATTTCAAGATAAAAGACCTTTGAAATGTCATATATGAGCTATCGTCCCGCTGTTTTTAGATAAGAATGAACTACTGGGTGTTGATTTATTCTATTGGCTTCATATCCAGGGTTAGATTGTAACTGAATACATGTAACGGCGTTACGTAATCAGAATACAAAAATCAAGTAACTGTATTCAGTTCGCGTTACATTTGAAAAACGAGTAATCTGATTACAGTTACTTCTATACAACAGCTGTGGGCAGCAGATACTGTGAGTGTCACGGACATGAATTCATAGATCAAGGCAGACCGGTGCACAGTGCACACACTCTCCTGTTTTCCCAATCCGGTGCTTAAACAAATATAGCTCTACACCCCTGGCCGAAATGTCCTTAAAATGAAGTCTGAGTTCGACATTTTAATTCATGTCCTGCCAACACTGGCAGGACAGAAGGCGACACGCCCGTTCTAAGCCGTGTCCCTCACTCCTCACATCCCAAGCTGCATCCCCAAAAAGTGTATTATGTTGTTACATCGTTTCAGATGTTATGTTTCAGTTGTGCTCTTGATAAACCATTAAAACAGTAAAAACACGTTCAGTTTCCTTTTGCTTTTTGTGTCTCCTGTTCACCAAAACATACCCATCTGTGATGGAAAAAGAAAGTAATCCAAAAGTAATCTAAAAGTAATCTGATTACGTTACTTTTTTAAGACACGTAACTGTAACTGTATTCGGATTACTTTCAGAGCCATGTATTCAGTAATCAGTAACTGATTACATTTACAAAGTAACCCTCCCAACCCTGTTCATATCGCAATATATTCCAGAAGTCTGAAATGCAAAAAATGTCCCACATTAGGGCAATTCACCTATACTTAACCCCAAATAAAAGAACCCAATAAAAAGAGTTGTTAAATAATAGTGAAGTCACGTTGTAATAACAATAACTCATCTCTCGGTTTGAGTGTTCTTTTTCTGCTTTGCCAAAAGCCACTGTGTCAAGTGTCTAGTAACTATTTCTCTTAGCGGATGCATGTCAATTTAAATCAATACAACTATTTTTTAAATCAATAAAAACATTTTCTAAATCCATAAAAGCATTTCAATTAATATTGGGAGTCATGTCATTACTTTGTTGAGAATGTGGCCATGTAATAAGCGGGATAATTTGCAGCGACTTGGTCATTATGGGAAAAATAACACTCAGGGATCAAGATCCTGATCTGCCTGACAAGGCTCCATTAAAATATAAATATTTTTAGTGAATTACTGAGTTAAGGCACGTTAATAACGTTTTAATGAAGTTGAATACAGAATATTCATATTTGTCAGTGATTTCATGTCAATTCGGCGAACATAAACATAAATGATCGTGGTGAAGATGATGATTAAATTAGGATTAAAAATCGAGAGCCGGCTGCATTTCCTCTCGTTCGTTTTTTTCGACTAAACAACATTATTTTGTTAAATAACAACATGGTGATGTTTTGTAAATGATTACATGTCTCTTATTTAGCACAGACTATGATCCTATCCGTGACATATGGATCTTAACAAAGATCCGCTATACAGTAGTACCAGACATACTGTACATCCAGCTTATGGCGCATTTCCACTACACGGTCGGCCTCGGCCACACTCGGTACGGCTCGGTACGGCTTGGCCGCGTTGGGCCTTAACAGGGCCGACTCACTTCATGCTGCGCTTCCATTACAGTTTAGGAACTGGGGTAGTTACTATAGTAACGCAGTGTAGGCGGAGCCGTGACGTCATCTTCAATGAGAAATCCAGAAACACAACACAGCCGTTAGCTGTTAGCACTCAGAGCTCACAGCTCCTTATATATGTTCAGAAACTCGACAAAAGTTAAACAAGTACAAACCACAGACTGCCTGTGTCATGGTGAATACAGTCGCTGCTTTATTTATGTCTGTATAGGCCGTTGTTGTGAGTGTGGACGGTCGGGGCATATACTGCGTTAGCTTAGCCAATCTCCATCTAGAAAAACACGAATTTTAAAAGGTTTTTCGCCTGCCGTCTGTCTGCAGACTTGACAAAGCATTAATTCATGGTTTTTACTAACCGGTATCAGTATGTTGTTACTTCGGCATCATTTTGAAACGTGTATTACAATTAAATCACGGTCAAATATGTCCATCTTGTTGTAGTTCTAGCCCTCTTGCCAGCGCTCCTCTCTCTAGTTTAGCATACTCAGCCCGACTCAGCCCTGTTTGTTGGCCCCGATAGAACCACAATTTTCTAGGGCCAGAAAAGAGGGGAAAAAGTGGCCCCGCGCCGTGCCGCGCCGGAACGAGGCCTAGTGGAAGCACAACCAAAAAAGGGGACGGCACGACACGGCACGCTTAAAGCGAGCTACGCGCTGCAATGGAAATGCGCCATTACTGTATCGAAGTTGATGTCACATGAGCTCCAGTGTGGAACCCCACTGCACCCCCTGGTGGATCAATGATCCATTGCAGCTGGCTTCACAATAATTACATTTATTTATCACGGGGGCGGTCTCAAGTCAGACTGGAGGCAGTCTCTTGATCACGGGCCGTTCACGGGCCGTTCACGGCCGTTCACGGCCCGACCACGGGCCGACCACGGGCCGACCACGGGCCGACCACGGGCCGACCACGGGCCGACCACGGGCCGACCACGACCCTCGCGTTTCAAACTGTCCTAAATTATGTATACAACAGAAGAGCAGCAAATCCTCAACACTGAAGCAATGTTGTGTGTTTTGGCTCAGTAGAAGTCACAGGAAGTATTAAAGGGGTGCCTTTAGAGCATATTTTGGGTTTGTTCTGCAGAATGGACAAAAACAAGACATTTGAAGACATCTATGTTTTGGCACGCTTAACACTTAACAGCCAGGCAACATCACTTCAAATTTGTACGGCTCTATCAACATTTCGGCACAGTGTATTCAATCTGTCTATGTCAGCTCAGTGAAGGAAAGGCAGTGTGCACTCTCATGAAGGATTTGTAACTACATTGCCAACCCACCTGTATGGAGACAGACAACCAGCCGAGGATCAAACAGCATGACACTTACAGTATATCCAGTTTATTTTTCAACCTTCAGCCAAAAGGTTAAATACCAACACTGAATCAATTTTGTATCTGATGTAATCCTTGTAGAACTTTCAAAAATGACCTGTTAAAGGGTGCGTGTTCAAAATCCATGTTTTGCGAATCCTACATAAAATCAATTGTATGGGTATTCTTTTACAATATCTATAACATGGGCACAGCCTCTACTTAGCAGACCAAAAACGACTCATTATGTACTAATATTTCTGACTGGTCAACTGGATCCTTGCTTTCTTTTGTCCAGATGAAATAGAATTATGGTTTTGGGAGTGTTTTGCATGAAAAAATCCTTATAGTTCAAAATGTATATCCTAATTTTTCAGCCGTACGGTCAACATGTTACTTCGCTGCCCTCTGACCTTAATGGCAACTCCTAATGAAGCCACACTTTGCACATGATTGCTGCTACATCATGTGTTCATCAATATATGTAGGTGCAGCAGCATTACCTCTCATTCAAATAAATAAATATTCATATCAATTGATTCATAAATCACTGATGCAGGCTGTGACCTTAATTTAGAAGAATAGATATATGTTGAGGCATCCTAATGTCTGTCCTCACAGATGCGTGTTTCTACTCGGACCTTTCATGGATCTCTTTGAAACGCATGCCTTCGTGGTGCTCGAAGCATCAAAACATGTCA
The DNA here is from genome assembly GCF_902827165.1 of Trematomus bernacchii. NCBI lineage: Eukaryota > Metazoa > Chordata > Actinopteri > Perciformes > Nototheniidae > Trematomus > Trematomus bernacchii. The sequence continues at coordinate 12,448,160 of NW_022987803.1, read as the reverse complement.
CCGCATTCCCTCTGAGGGCGATTGAGCTTTTGAATATTGTTTTCATTTTCTCTTTATTGACACAGTGAACCGCCATAGCAGCTTTTTGTCCCTCTGTAGCAATATACACATCAGAAGCCATTTGGTCGTAACATTCAAAACCACCTTCCTTTGCTTCAATTCAAGCACTGCTCTTTTTTATCTCCTGTGCACGTGTCTCGCTGTCTTGGCATGTCTCTTGAACCATAGAAAAACTGATTAAATATGTAGTCGAATCTGCATGAACTTTTTCACAGGAATCCAATGCAATGTGAATCCTTCCTTTTTGCTAGCATCCTTAAATGGACTTCTCCACAAGGTGTCCCACAGGAAATCTAAAGAGATTTAGACAACACATCCTGGACACTCACTTATTCATGTGGGGGACGTGGGAGGAAGGAGGGAAGGAAACACGACGGCTCAGTCAGCCAAAGGCTATACGCTCTAATGCAATGCAGGATGAGGGTGCTGAAAGGCTTGCAGGACAGATATCAGATAAGGTCAAAGGGAAAAAGGGATTTGCCATCCATTTCCCGGGGATTTGATAAGTAGACCATTGGCAACATGTCCCCTGTAACACTGACACCTCAGGCTTAGTATGAGGATATCAAAGGTCCGATGGGTGGCGGAGCTGAGTTGGATCGACTCTGCAGCGGGGGATAACGCGGCACACCGATGACTCCGCTGATGGGTCATTTAGAAGATTTGTTCTGAATTCAGTTAAACGTTTTTTTTTTTAAAGAAATGCAATTTGAGATAATGAAATGTCATTTCTCATACATATCACACAGGGGTCATTTGAGCACCGTGGCAAAGATGATGCAGAATATATTTGACTGTCTAAGATGACGGAGCAAATAAAGAAGCAAAAAAAGTGTGGATATTAAATACAAATTCAGAATACTATGATCATTTGGACCTCTTCCATCAACATAACAGCCGCTCCGGCAGCTGTTTCTGAAGTCCTATAACCTCTGATGATAATTATAACCCCCATACCATAGAGAGGGGATTTATTCAAATTAGTCATGTCATTATCCCCAAGATCACTCCGCTGAGTATTACTTACTGATGTCTAGTCACAAAATGTCCTAGTCTGGAGCGCCTGACCGAGTCACTGCAGACCCTGGGGAAAGTAAAGCTGAATGTAATATACAAGTAGTTGTGAGATGCATCAAAATATTGTCAGGCATTGCCAAATGTTCTCGCATCTTAGGGGAAAAAAATGGCCACACAAGGGGAAATGAATGAAAAATTCACTGCTGTGTAATTTCTATTTTCCTCACTATTCAGCACATGACAAAGAGGGTTGTTGGAGGAACCTTGTATCCCATTGAAGCTGCGTTTAATGGCAGACACGTTACTGTAAGCAGTACTGTAGCGTCCTTGTGCTTCTGACTGGCACAGAGTGCGGCTCGAGATAAGTGGGGTTACAGTGTGAGTATAGAATAATGAACATAGACAAAAGGAAGATGGATCGCATTAATCTGAGCGGCAGAGCCCCCTCCCCAGCTCTCCTTTTTACTGTGAATACTGCAGTTGTGGAGCTGACACCGCAGCCTTCCCATTTGATGAGCAATTAGCATACCCTCGCCTGGGTTTGTATCGTGATGATCCATTCATTTCCGCGGTGTAATTATGTGTATAAGGCTGCTCATTTGGAAAACATTGAACTCATCAATCTTTTTTGCGCCCGTTTTCTAATTCGGCCCATTGAGAGAACCCTGGGGGACACCAAAACCGCACTTAATTGTCCTCATTCCAGACAGCTTCTAATTACACCCAGTGCTTTAGATCTCGTTAGAAAAAGTTCAAGATCCTCCTTGCCTTCTTTTTTCTTTTTCTTCCGTAACTGAACTGTTCTCAATGTGTAGGGAGAGAGTAACAGGGAGAGGGAGAAATTCCCTCGTCACCTCGCCCTCTGGCAGCTGTGCCCGGGATAAACAAACACGCGTCGCTGCACATCAGTCAGCAGGGTGGGAGCTGGAGCTTGATTAAAAAGCTCCCTCCGCTGTATCTCCATGGCCTTGCTCCTGAGAGCGCCCAGATAAATAAATTAATGAATAGCTGCTTGTTGAACTAATGGAGGGACCGAGCGGTGGTCTTTACAGCGGCTGTACTGTATTGTGTTGAGTTTAAGTGATTGAGTGGCGCATATTGAGCCACACTGTAAATCAGTGGAGTCCTGATTAGCACTTAAAGAGATGATTACCAGCAGGAGCACATTTGATTTCCCCCTTACCTATCCTTTGCTGCTCTCTTGTTCGGCTTCAGCTAGAGAGAACCTGACCTGACACAGATGCTGGAGTTAATTTCAGTTGCTCATTAAGTGTAAATCTGAAGGTATGGGACCTTTTGTTTGCGTGGAGGGCATGTAAGAAGAGCAGTGATACATGCTCAAGCTGACCCGAGTTTATAAAACACCCAAGGACGAGGATTATTTCTCGGCTGAAGGGCACAAACAAAGCAGCAAGGAGCTTTATAAGGCAAGATGTTCAGCAGGGTAGCCTTGGTTGTCTAAGAACATATTGGTCTGGATGTCACAATAAGAGAAATGTAGTAGACCATACCAATACAAGTGAAATTCCACCATTATCGATACCATGATAACATGCACCTCTTTTATGACCGTTTCACACTGGTTTTTGATAGGAACTTAAACAGGTCATAACTAAATTTTTTTACATATGTTTTGTGTTTCTGTAAAAACAACCTCTTCAAAAAAGTGTATTCAAGTTTTCCTTCCAAAACAAAGTATTTCATAACTACATCATGGTAACGTTATAATTGACCTATGCCTAATACTCATATTTACTAACGGAGCTTGAATGCACCACGATGCTACTCTAGAACCTCGTTGTCATTGGCTGATGATGGTTAAAAAACAATGTTTACAAATGCTCACAATATAGCATCATCAGGAACAAAATGGGCGCCACTGCCCGTGTAGAAAGTGAGTCTATTCCGTCCCAAACACAATTTCAATGTTCTCTGGGATCACGGGACAGAATTAATCTCGAGCCCAATAAAGCATGCTGGTTTGCACACTTGCATACTAAATGAGAGGATGAAAATATACACAGTTTTATAAATAGTATTATATACTATAATACATTGGCAGCATTGGTTTTGAAATGCACCTGTAGTGTTTGCAACAGTGGCCGTTTCTTGATGAGGCTGCCAATGCTCTATGGTAATGTGTTGCTCCTACAGCATACAGTAGCATCCAGTTATGTTAAAAAATATGCTAACAAATGGATGAAGATGCTTTGAGGAGGTTTCTAGATTGTCTGTTAGAAATGACTGTATTCGTATTGTCTTTATCTAGTTTAATTTGGAAGATTGACCACACAAGTATAAACATTTCTCAAGATACACATGTATGCTTTCCTGCATATGTATTATGTTTGAACAATATTTCACATCGTCACATAATACTAGTAGCACAATTTCACAGAATTTCCAGGAGGAAAAGCAATGGTGTGAATAATGAAATGTATTTTGAATTATCTCTCACTTTCGCCACTGTTATTGGTAACACTTCTGCTTTTGTTACTATGACATGTCAAATATCTGCTGTTACCAGGGTCAGTGGTCAGGTAAATCATACCTTTTAAGAAATACAAAACCTACAAATATGAACAAAATAAATGAAATGATTTTTCTATGGGTTTCATTTGCTGTTGCTACTGTAGTGTTTACACGAGCTCACTGCTTCTGACACTGAGCTAAAGAGCTGAATAGCTTAGAGTCGCTGCTATGGCAACAGTGAAGAGCTCTGATAGGCAGCAGAGGCTGATGAGCCCGGGATTTTAAAGTGGAAATGGACTGAATCAAGAATCATATATCCTCTGTCTAATTTGACTCTAACTGGATTAGTGTTTCCGTTTGTAATATGTATTGTACATATAGAATGTGTGTAAGTGAAATGTTATACACATGTGTAGTCCTTCCTGCTTATTGCTACACAAAGTCAGAATTTGGACATTCAGAAATACATGTGAGATATGTTCGGGGGGGATACAAAAAAACATTCCCACCTACACACATGTTCTTGCTCTCTGCTGTAGAGAGACACTCACAGACATGTAAAACACGCACAATCCCCTGCTGCCTGCTGAACATCAAGGTCAACCCGGATCTGCGTGTACCTGAGCCAGATCACACAGCTGGACCACTGTGAAGCTAATGACCTTGCACACACACTGCGGGTGCAAACACACACATGCTTACACTCAGGAGTGTGTGTAACCTCGAACAACATTACACAAATGCACACCAAATGCATTATTCAGAAAGCCTACGTACATGTTAACATCTCTTCAATTCAACACTTAAATTGAATGGCATATTTGACCTGTTGGCTCGGATTTAATAGCCAGAGGCATACCATTATGTAAACAAAGCTCCTGCCATCTTTAAAACTTCACAGATTCAAATAGGGGTCACATTTGTAGGACAAATGTACTTCTGCCTGTGCTTTATAATTTATGCAATGAGTCAACGAGAGTATACACCGACTGTGGGCACGTAAACACTTGAGCTGGCTTTAAAGTAGCCAACAGTGGTAGAACAAAAGTGTGAAATGTGGTGTGACAGCCTAAAGCCTCAGCTGAACCGAGTGTGAACTGTAGAGTAACAACGTTACAGTATATGGTCTATCGCCTCCATAATAATCCTCTATCAGTGGTTCTGTTTTGAACTGGCCATTGTTTGTTTATGCTGCAGACACTGCGGCAGCATTTCTGACGTTCAGGAATTTAGCAATGTCCAGAACACATGGGAGAAATTCCTGTCGAACATTATCTGTTTACTTTTGAGCTTGAAAACAATTCACGGAAAGGCTGAAGAAGGACACCATCAAGGCTTTTAGACTTATACTTTATTGAAATGTAGTTTGTTTCAAACTAAATAAGTCATAACGTAAACAAAAAATCATTTTATGCAAGCCTACGTCGTAACTCTTAACACAAAGAAGCTTAGCCTTTACGTCTTCTTATATAACATTTTAAAATAATAAAACCATTTGTAAACAAGCCAAAATACATACAGGCCTGGCTCTTCACATTTTTATTAAGGCGGGCTACTCCAACTTGAAAGGAATAATCCTCTCTCAGCCGGTACACTGGAGACGGGATCACACATGCTACCGAATAGATTCAGCACACACATACTTATGAGGACAGACCATTAAGATATCCAGTTCTCCTTAAACACTAACTGCTGTCCTTACAGTGATTGCATCTTGTTGCAGACTTCTGAAATCGATGAGGGGCTGGTATTTACCCTTTTTTAATTACACTGCAAATTGTGTTTGAATTTCTTTCAGTGGACATTATAACCGGAGAGATTGAAATTTGCTGTTTAAAGGTCCCCTATTATACTGTTTGTCATCAATATATAGGTCTCAGATATATACAAAACATGTCTCTGAAGTGTTTGGCTGAAATACTAAACAGATCATGCATTGTAGCATCCCATAAACCCCTCTGTTTCAGCCCTGTTTCAAAAGTGCTGATTCTGTGTCTGTTACTTTAGATGAAAATAAGGAGTCACTCCCCACGCCCCTCTGAGAGATATTTGGTTAAAAAGAACACAAAGGTGCTCTAGTACCCCTTTCACACCAACGCAACTCCGGTTCAAGCTCCGTGCTAGAGCTTTTCAGGTTCGGAAACGGTACTTCGGTTTAGCTCCGGCTCTTTTCACACCGCTCAGAGACCGACTGGTGCTGCCGCTGCTGCGTCATGACGTCACAGTTTACGTCGCTGAGTTTCTCCCCAACGCCGGAGCTCACCTCACAACAACAACGGGCCGGGGACTGCGTTGCTTTTAATCATACGAAGCCAGATTAAATTAAATAACGACTTCTCCAACCTTATACTTTTCTCCAGAGTGCCGTGGTTCATTGTTTATTAATGTGTTTCAGCGGCATTTACCGACCGCTGCAGTGCTGGCCGGCTGCTCTTCCACGAGTGTATTCTCCCGTTAGCTCCGGGTTAGCTCACACGGCTCTAAAGTATTCACTGTCTGACTGTCACACAAGCAGCTGATACATATCCCCAGTTCCCCTTAAGTGAATGTGTGTCAGTCTGAATTGACGCTGTTTGGTGTCAGTCTGAATTGACGCTGTTTGGCATCACAACGCTGTTATGAAAGTTTCTCTGGTATAACATGGGTGATGTTAGCATAGCAACCGAAGCTAAACTGACTACTTGCTAAGCCGTGTTCTACAGGCACTTTTTACCGACGTATTTTTCATTATGATTCTACTTGTGATAGTCGGACATGACAACCTGTGCAGCCCATGTATTGATTCCATCCGATAGCTGCTATAATAACAAACAAAACGTCTGCCTGCTCTCCACAATGACCAATAACAGCGAACGGATGGTCAAAGTAAGGTACAAATAAACAGAATCACAAGAAGCCTGGTTAGTGTTGCCTGACTTTATAAAGCGTGTTTTTTTTTTACAAGTGTGTGGTTGCGTTCTAGTCACTTTGCTCAGCACTACTGCTTGTTACAACTTTTATTTGCCGTACTCCCCTTAACTGTTATCTCAGGTTAATCTCGCCCCCCTCCGACGTAAGCGTGACGTATGCGGTTCTTGCTTCTAGACGGACAACTTTTTGGTGCTCGAAACGAACCGGATTCCGGAGCTTAGAGGCTGCTCCGCTGCGGTGTGAACAGGAAAACCCGGTGCTTTTCAAGCACCAGCACCGAACCGGCCCCGAAACACCGTTGGTGTGAATGGGGTATAGGAGGAGATTCAGGTGATAAGGGGGGGGGGGTGTTACCTTGATTGGTGATTGGCTAATGGTTACACAAGCCAAAAAAATCGTTATGACATCATAAAGTGGCCAAAATCTGATCAGCTCATTTTCAGACAGGTTGTTATATAAATGGATCAGGACAAAAAGTGAGCGAATCTTTTTTCCTGAAACTTTCAGAATCTCTTTACACAGAGGGGACACATGTTTATGTATAAAAGACATGAAAAAGTGCATTTTGCATAAATTAAGACTTTGCATCTTTAAAGTCTGGTATATACCTGTTAACCAAGTCACTGCACGTTGGAAACTGCCAGCTGTGTGCTGAGCCAAAAAAGGTGACCAACACTTACCAAAGTTAGACATGGAAGTAGTTTTCCGAAAGTGACCTGCTGCGGAGCGTCCTGCACAGAGGGATTTATGTCCAGCCCAGGAAAGTCTCCACAGAGCAGACTAAGCAGTGGGGTGTGCCCGGGGGACAAGCCGCTTCATCATCGTATCGATTTGTACCAGTGCTTAACTGACTGGATCGCAGCATGGACTTTCATGATTGATTATTGATATCAGAGAGTGTCATCAATGCGCAGCGTTAATGAAACCGCATCTTTTGGTAGTGACTCTCCACACAATTCCCATTTGAATTGGAAACAAGGAGAGAGCAAGGGCTGTCTGCATGGTAGAGTGAGCTTGTGTGTTTGTGTGTGTGTGTGTGTGTGTGTGTGTGTGTGTGTGTGTGTGTGTGTGTGTGTGTGTGTGTGTGTGTTTGTGTGTTAGGCAGGAGCAGAGAGAAGCACCTGAATCATAATCACATTTGTTGTTGCAATCGAATGCACACGAGCTGATTTCAAAGAATATTTTAACGGTTAAACAACTGGCTGCAAAGAATAACTTTTCTATCTGCAGAGGCGGTGGGGTGGGGTGGAAGGGGGGGGGGGGAATAACTTTGCAACACATTCTCTTATCTCGCCTTCTCCGTGATCTCAGAACAAGTAAATAAATAAGGATGAACTTCAACATAATCATTTTTAATTTGGCCTGTCAATTTGCTTTTATACAGCTGATTTGAGAAAAGCCTGTGTGTTTAGATGGAGTGTGTATCAGTGTGCACTGCTGTACGTGTGTGTGTGTGTGTGTGTGTGTGTGTGTGTGTGTGTGTGTGTGTGTGTGTGTGTGTGTGTGTGTGTGTGTGTGTGTGTGTGTGTGTGTGTGTGTGTGTGTGTGTGTGTGTGTGAGAGGGATCAGCTTGTGTCGGCACGTCCAAAGAGATTAGTCAGTCATCTCACACTTTGTGATTCTCAATCCTCAACATCATTTTCTTAATTTGCGTGATTATCAAGGAACACTCACCTGTGAATTTCACAATGTAACACCACAGGATAATCCCGTTTCACTCCGTCTACAGAAATTCAAACAGGAAATTCATTGGGGAAATAGAGCCAGAAAGCAGTATTTGTTGGACTGAAAATGCTACTTTTCTTTTTATAAACCAATTTACCGTGGTTCAGGCTGAATACATCAAATTAAACAATTTGGTTTTATTTGCATTTTTCCTTTCCTTGTTCAGGAGTGTAATTATATCCAGGATTAGTATTGAAGCTTATGGTGTACAGTGGTGGTCCACAGGGGCTGGATTTACGTCTTTTCAACTAGTTTACAATGGATTTTGGTACTTTACACAAATCAAATCAAATCAAATCAAATCAAGTTTTATTTATATAGCACATTTATAAACTATTTTTGGTCGAGCCAAAGTGCTGTACATATAGTAAAAATACCCTACAGTAAAGACATTTTACAGCTAATACAACAGCACAGTTTGTTCAGAATATCAGTAATCAACCACTTTCAAGGCTAGAGTTTAAAGTTTTTTGGCAATTTTCCTTTTTTGCACTTAAGAATTCAAAATGCCTCAAGCTCTTAAGTTTTCTTGGAACTTTTTTTTACGCGGTTTTCTTGTTAGTGCAGCTTTAACAATACCACAGAAAACAACTTTTATTTTCCAGATTTCACAAGCCCCAAGGCGAGTGAGTAAGCAGAGAAAGCTTTATCCAGAGATTAAATCAGTAGCCTCTGTTATTGCAGAATCCTGAGAAAGGGTCTCCAACAAATCTCATCACAATATAGCGAGTATGCTCACATTGGGAAGAGGCTTTTTCAGCGGCTCCAGAAAGCCTTTCTTCCAGCCTTGTAGCAGTGGGTAGTACCACAGGTGATGTACCGTGTAAAAATTGCCTTTTCACAATTGAACCATTTGAAAGATGTACCTTTGGTTGCCACTTAATACCATAATGGAGGAGAAAATCATAGTGCTCAGTTGAAATGTTAGAGAATAGTAAACGTTGAGGTGGAGACATAAAGTGAACAAATAACATGTATTTGTGCCAAAACGATTTCCATGGGGTGCCATCCATTAGCAGCCTGAGGAGAGAGGGATAGATGATTGCTCCCTATTTCCAATACATTTTTCAAAGCTTTGTCATTTTATTTCAACAATTGCGCCGAACAAATGAGTTCAATGCTGCCTCTGAGAGCCATTTGGCATCTTTTAATAAACCGACATTTTGTTTTGGGTTGTCAGGAAAGTGATGCTATTTTATTTTAATTTTAGAGAGATTTCTGAGAAAATCTGCCCCCTGAAAATGTGTGTAATATGATTTGATCGTCAGGGGACCAAATCACTTACATGTATTGGATGTCTTCACCACTTTTTCATTAACCCAATCATTATTGATTTAAATGACAGAGGCAAACCCCTGTTGAGGCGAGCATATGCCTTTAGTTGTGTCTTATGCTAAAGGAATATCAATGTCGTGAAATCAATTCCCTCAAGGACGGCACAAAACCGCATACAAACCCTGTGGCGGAATAACCACACACCACAATAATAGCTTATTTCTCACCGACATACATTAAAATGCCGTCGTAATAAAAATGTGATTATTGTGTCATTTTGTTTTATTTGATACACAATCACCATAGTAATGTAACAGTGATTAAATAAAGAATTCTCTATCTATGTGCTGACAGTTTCCCTATTAATAAAATGTCAAAATGGGGTTATCTAATGCATATTAAAAGTCAGGAGGCTGCATGCTGGCTCAGTGGCTTAAAGCTCATCTCAGGTGGTAATTTGCGGCCTATTTTCCATATAAAAGAGACAGAATCCAGTTAATTCATCCAGCTGGAAAACCAGGAGTGTCTAGCTGTCTGATGTAGTAATTTGCCACTGTAATGCCTTAACCAGTTCTCAGTGTGTACTCTGGCTAGGTTTCTGTGGTTTTATATCTCCATTTCAGCCTTAACCTTCCAACATCCACACACACACACACACACACACAAACATTCACCCTCACTTATACTCATGTAGCCACTTCCCGAGGGACAGGAAGTGCTGCCAGAGAAAGGGTTGTATGTTTACGTGTGCACTCTCTCTCTGTGCAGTTGTACATAAGACTGCACCCTTTACGTCCCCGGGGATCGAACCAGACATCATTCACAACCTGCATGCTCTTTTTCTGCTACACACACACATTGGCATCAAGTTTGCAGCTGTATAAGCGAAAAAGAGAGCGTGGAGTTTGAATCAGTTGGAATATACTCGTGGGTCTGAGCTTCATGACTCAGAGGTGGTGATGGGCAAAATTACAATGGCAGAACATTTCATAGGATTACAATATTAGATAGGCGAAGCATTAAATTAATGCTAGTGGAGTGAAGGGAGGGAGGGAGCGCCTGTGTCACATTTTATATTCAATCTCCATTACCAGACCACAAGAAATAATATGAATTTGGAATTATATTATAAGAGAAAAAAGTTAATGCTAGCTTGCAATTGTTTTTATGCTAGACAGACTCTGTTAAGCCAGATTGAACTCGAGAATATAAATGTGTCTTTCCATTAAACGCATATCCCTGAAGACCCCAAAAGTAAGAATAAACATCCAAGTGACCAGCCCAATCTCAAAGCTTGTCATTAAATTCATAGCAGTGGTTTGTGGTGTTCGCTCTGTGAGGTGTTCAGGTGCACGGTAGCAGGCTCAGGCCCCCCAGCCTCATCTGTTCAAATCCACCTCATGACCGTTTCATCCTAGCCCATCTGTCTCTCTCTGCTTAACAGAATGTTAGGAGAACAAAATTAGCTATGGGTAAAAAAAACAAAGAGTTTGGAAAAACATGTAGTCGTGCAGGGAGTTGGGGGATTTAAAGCCCATAGGACACATGAGTGCTGAGCCCCTCTGAGTGGAGACTTCTTTCTTTTACCTGCCTGTGGAGGGGCAAAAAAAAAAACGTAAGAAATGTGCATACGATGATCCGTAACATTGCTGTTGTATGCAAGACAGTCCTATAAAGGGTTTGAAAATGCATGAATTTGCTGATTATGTTATCAGCAAATTCAGATTTATTTTAAGGCTAATACTGGTGCCAAGTAACTAATGAAGTTTGGCAAAAACAACTAGATGAATGTATTAATTAGCTGTTTTTTTTTTCATGTGCAGTGCAAGGAATATTTCCATGTTTTCTTTGAGGCCATCATATATTTACACACTTAGTATTAAAGTGCTCCTATTATGCTATTTTTAGGCATATATTATGGGTCTCAGATATATAAAAATATATAAAAACATGTCTATGATGTGTTTTGTTCAAAATACAAACAGATCATGCATTTCAGACGCCCTTCATATCCCTCTATTCCAGCCCTGTTTAGAGAAACGCTGATTTTGGGTCCTTAGCTTAAAAAAAAAAAAAGAGGAGGCGGAGCTAATTCCTGATCAGAATTCTACCGGAGATAAAGTTCAATTCTGCCGTGATAAAACGCCATCATGTTCTAAACCACATCAAGGATTATTCCTGAAACAGTATGGAGCTCAAATGCTTTTCTTCTTGCGGGTTTATCACAAGGTGAGTTCCTTTTTTTATTTCCTGCTTTTTAACACATATTACACATACTCTCTCCAGTACTGCGTTAGCTCTGAGTGTTAGCGATGCTTGCTAATGTAAACAAAGACCATATTACGTCCAAAACAGTCAGGCATTGTTTCTGATAGCAACTTTCTGTGGGTCCACCGTCCGAAATTACGTAATATCAGCAGCAAATCTGCATCAGCTCGTTGTAGCCCCGTTTTTAAAAGATTTGGGTACGGAGGAAAAGAGAGAGGGTTTTATTTTCTGACGCTGCGTGAGTTCCCTGACACACCGGGGACACATATCTATGTATAAAGACATCAAAAAGTGCATTTTGCATGATAGGTCCCCTTTAAGTGAATGCTAAAAGTTGTATCATAGGTCAGAGCAGAACCCTCATTCCTTGACTACGCTCAGAGTGGAGTGTGGAGATGTATGAGTCTGTTTATTGAGTTTTTCTGTTGCCACACACGTGTTGATACATTATCTTAAACAGTCTGGGAAACTTGATACTGTTTTATAAAGTTCATTTACATTTACACAAGACTGAACAGTTTTTTATGTGAAAATCCATCTCGGCTTGAAGGATTGCTTTTGTTTGACGGGACATGGAGAGACAACTTTTTATGTTCAAAACGATGGCTCCCCTTAAAGAGATTAGTGTAGGCTGCAACGATGTTCTTTATATCAGAGTTTTTCTTTATGGAAATAACTTTTTACTCAAGTCTTTTTCTACCGTGAAATTTGTTTTCGCTCTTCTGTTGACTGGCTTTGGCATATGTTTGATTGATCGATTTTCATCCAATTTCCTGTCAAATATTGTTTTCTTTAAAGTGCCTGCCCTTTTCCAAACTGTTTCCAATGACAGCTTCTCAGATGGTTCTGGGTAATAAACCATCTGGCGTGTCAGGTTAAGAAAAGCTGCGACATCAGTGGAAATCAGTCATAAAATATCTGCTGAAATCAACATAGAGATTTAGAGAGTGTAATGTAGTTTTTGGATTACAATTTGGGAAAATTTTTATTTTTTATTTCTTATCCATCTGACTTGAAGTACAAGCAGGGAATAAAGTGTCAAGTCACCTCAATGGCCGATTATACAGTTTCACAATATTTTTTCGCTCATCTGACTCAAGGGTTTACAATTCTAAAACATTCTACATCGATTTTAGAAGTGGCAGACATTTACTATTATTAATTTAGGACCCTGAGTTTTCACACTGCTTACCTGGCTCCCTGAGCACAGACATCTGTCTTTCTTGCGTACACACAACACCCACATTTACTTTAGGGCTTTAAAACGATCTAATCAAGTAATAAGTCAGTTAGTAAATAATAAAGGCTACATGAATTGAAAACAGCATTTTAGATTTTATGTTGAATATTTATAAATGTATCATCCCATGACGCCAGTATACCACATTTAAACATTCCTCATTGGAGTTTTTTGCAAAGCTTTCCTTTATTCAGGCACATAATGCAAATTAATAACTATCTGGCTATGACAAAAAGCTTTAGAAATGCTGAATAGAAAATCACAAAGTCTGAAGATGCTTTTCATTTTGATGTTCTATTTATTGTGACAGGGATATTTCACTGGTCTGGATGTTTTATATTTGCAAGTATATTTACAAGGGCCATAGAAAACACAGGCAATATTCCAAATGAATTCAGATGTCAGGGTTTTTCTTTAAAGAGTGCACAAAACAGATATCATCCATCATCACTGCTTACCCGGGAGCTTTAGAGGAAACACTGAAACCAATTATGACTGTGTATACTTCAGTTGAGTTAACAGAAATCAAAAACTTTGGACAAATTAAACATTTTCAAACAATCAATGAGGGCTTAAGGGATGAATGCTGAAGCCTTGTGTCATTTTAGTGATTTGTTATTTCACACGTCACGCTCATGTTTATATTTATGTGGAAATCAAAACCTAGAACAGAAAACTCTGTCTATATGGGGAAATAGCAAGTGACGGATCAGGCTAAGGCCAGTCCATTGATATTCATGTGGGGGTCCAGCAAACTAATGCCTCTCATTTGTACCTAAGGCACATCATAAGTGGCAGTCTTTACCCTGACGATCTGGCCCTTTGACTTCAAAGGGTGAAGAAAGATCCTATTATTCTGCTGCAGCATAAATCACGAGACTCCAAATATCTGATTTGGCGTTTGAGGATAGTAAGTAGTGAATTGATGCTGTACTACTGCTCTACTCATGTCTCATATATGTATTTATACTACAACAGAGAGAAGGATGAGCAGGCAAGAGCATCAATAAAAGGAGTAAAATGATATTTGCTCTGAAGTCCAAAGTGCTTTTTCAAAGTGCAAACTGCAACCTGCAGGAAACTGCCCTGCTGATGTGTCTTTGAACGACACAATCGCTCCCTGAAATAATAAAGATGTTTTGTAGCTTGGTGTAAACTTTAGGCACTATTTGAGGATATCATAATATAATGGAGAAGGGGCCATTAGTCAGACACGTTTGCCCCTGGCTCGTCTCTTTGCCCCTGGCTGGATGTGCTGGGGTTATCCCAGTGCAACGAGGTCTCAAATTGTTTTGATATTTTAGGTGTTCGTCTTTCGTCGCTAGATTAGTTTTGTGTTCACTGGAGAGACTTGTCTTTGGACTTACTGTATGGATTGCTGTGTGCAGTCACCACGGCTAAGCTAGCTGTCAAAGGTAATTGAGTATCTAACTGGACTGGCAGTTTATTCAACCGCAATGACTTGTTATCTTTTATCTGCTTGTTATAAAACACTAAATGTGACATTTGGGGAATTCTTACAGTTTAAAGGCACCTTTGCTAAGGCTATGCTGAGTACTGAAAGAGCAACACCGGGTGTCACGATATGAATAAAAGTAGCCCATTGAACTGAATTGTAACCATGCACAGTGTTTAGCTGCACCCTCTTCCAATACATGTGCACATCATTTGCCAACATCCCATCAAATAGGCATTATGGATTAGGACTGCTACGATATGGTAAAAGGTTTGTTTTTCCTTTTATTTCCAGTGTAAAGTTTACGCATTGAATATTCCAGGAACCCTACCTCAGATTGATCTTTAAACACACAAGACTCCACGTCAATTGATAGTACCATTGCCTATATCCTGTTAAAAGACATGTCAGTGGGAAAAGAAAGCATTTACTTCAGGTGATGTTTTATATTTAATGTTGCTTCACTGTAAAATGCCACACAGTGCGTAATGTATTGTGTTGTGGGTTTCTTTGCCTTCATTACTTACCTTTTATTCCTCCATACTGCATTCTGTATTAGTCAACGGTGTGTCTGACACCAAACTGGGTTCATGTTAAGTAAGGTGATATTTCCTGTTATGACACATACAAAGCAGTGAAATGCCATGCTCTGCAGGTACATATACTGCAGGGAGGGAAGAACATAATGATATGTGATCTGACAGTGACAGGCCGTTGCGGTAGAAAAGGTCTTTTTTTCTTTATAAGAAAAAGTAGAGCTCATCATAATGCTGCACATCATAGCCATTTTTGTATTGCACTCTCACATTTAAATAAACAGAGCAGAGCTTTTTTATTTCCAAGTTTTGCTACATTCCTGCTAATGAACAAATATTTGCGTCAAAGCTGTTTTTCACAGTGCTTTTCCTTGAAGCACAAATAATGAATCAAATGGAAACCTACCGTACGTTTTACCCCAAATTAAACCAACACTTCATAATTCGTAGGCAAAGCCTGATATCATTTCTTTATCCGCCCCATAGACTACTATTTATGTGCAAAAACGTTTAAGATGATAAATGAAACATTACTTATTGCATCCTTCACTATTGCCCCCCTCCCCCTTTTTTTTCAATAAGGATGCCCAAAACTTAGATCCTGAGCTTGTGTACAAAAAGCAATTCGGACATAACATTCGGCACCTTTAGCCCAGCATATATAATCTATTTGTTTGTGAGCAGTCAGGACTTTGGGTGGAAACTAATTGTTTTGATTAATGGTGGAGAACCAGCCCCCCACTGATTAAAACAGACATTAGGAAACAAACTGGAGCACTCAGGTCAACTGAATTAATCTTTTTCTCGACACAAGGCATTCGCTAACACCAGAGAGCCTGTGAGGATGCAAAACTATTCGCTGCCCTTTAATGTACCCAGCAGATGAGTTAAAACAGCATGTTGCGTGCTGAGTTAATGCACTTGTCTTTAAGGTCACCACAAGCAGTATGTCAGCATGTCATCCGTAAATGTACTTCTAGTTTCTAAATAGGCATTTACCTGTAAAATAACCACTTAAACATTACTCTGATGGTACATGCATTACAGATCAGATCAGGTGAGACGCAGACAAACAGACTGGTCGGTAACCATAGAGACAAAACTTAACTGGCTGTTTCCATCACAAAGCTCTGCGCCTAACCTCTCAGTGAGCACAACCCATATCATCAGAGGTGGGAAGTAGTGGAGTACAAATACTTTGTTACTGTACCTAAGTACATTTTTCTGGTATCAGTACTTTACTCCACTACTTATTTTTCTGATGACTTTTTACTTTTACTTCTTACATTTTTAACACAAATACCTGTACTTTCTACTTCTTACATTTTCCAAACAGGCTGGTTACTTTAGTTTTAATCTGTGTTTGGTGGCCTGGGGCCTGATTTATAACGCCTTGCGTAGGATTGACGTGAGAAGGTTGCTTACGTAGTACAAAGCAAAAAAATAGGTACAGAAATGTTCCGACATTTTCCGATTCACAAAACATTGCGTACCGGCGAGGGAAGTGCGTACCGGCACTTCTTACGCCTGTTTCCCTATATAAATCACAATCGACTCGAAATGCGGCGCAGCTTTTGCAGGCTTCACGTAACGCCCATATTTGCCTATAAATAGTCAAAGAAACGCCCATTCATTCATTCATTCTGACTGACTGCATGAAGAAGATCGCAGGAAATGACGACAGAACAGCTAAAAAAGACATCTCACACCGTGTCAGATTTTGGTTATTTTGGGGAGGTCGAGATAAATCATATTGTTTGGTGGATGCAGTTTGAACCAGAGTAGCAGCATGGAGGTCGGATCGTCACCAAAATAAATAAATAAGTGGTCCGAAAAAAGTTAATGACAAAAAAAATACACATAACCTTCCTCAGGCAGTGTGTTTGTCCCGGGGACAGGAGACACCCCCTTGATGAGAAACTGTAAGAAATGATCGGGGAATCCCTCCGGAGTGTAGTCATGACGACTGGATCTGAATTATTTTGTTGTATTTGGTGGTTTGTGTTCCAGCTGTCGATCAGCAACTATATATCCATAATCCACCAGTTAAAGGAAATACAACTAATGTGTTGTGTTATATTAGCTGTACAATTGACCACATATGGTGTTCTTAGTTTCCATACCTCCTGTGTTTTACGAGCGACTTATCAAGTCTTGGCAAACGGCATAAAACACGATTAAACATGATAGTATATAAAACCATGCTCGTATCTACAACCTATAGAAATGCAAAACGGCGTCAGTTTAGACGTAATTCTGTCCTCCTGCTTACCGCATAATTTATGAGAAAACATTTCATAACATTAACACAACATATTCGAGGTGGTTTTAAATAACATATCCGTATTTATTTATTTCTCCAAGTTATGTTTTTGTGTGCACTGAGGAGTCTCAAACAGGCGTTTGTTTAATCATTTTAAGATTGGCTTTAATCAATGTTTGAAAAATGAATTCTTCATATTTGATAAATGAGAGGTAACATTTTATTTATGGTATTATTTCCACATATTTCTCTCCATTCTTCCTTCTGCCAACGGTGTCGCAGTTTCTCGTCTCTCCCGTTTGTGTGCTTAGTGCGTACGCATGGGTTAGAGTTAGCGTGGAGGACCGCACATTTTCCCATCAAGTTAGTATTTTATAAATCGCAAACATTGCGTACAAACTGGCGCACGCCATTTTTTGAGCATATATCCCTTTATAAATGAGGCCCCTGATCATTATGAGTTATTGCGTGCCTATTGATTTTAACACGATCCGTGTATCCATCACTTCCTGGTCTTCTCTAAAGAAGAGCGACCAATGAAAACGTTGTCATGTTGCCGTTGTTCGGCATCGAAACATTCATTAGCTAACAATGACATTATTGTTCTATTAATATAAAGGGAGGTCAGTTACTCTTTAAAACAGTTGGTAGTTATGGGTACTTTTTACTTAAGTGCATTTCAAAGCCCATACTTCTTTACTTTTACTTGAGTAAAGACGTTTAGTCGGTACTTCTACTTTTACCAGAGTTTTTTTAAACACGAGTATCTGTACTTCTACTTGAGTAAAGGATGTTTGTACTTTTGCCATCTCTGCGTATCATGTGAATGCAGGTTAAGCGACAGGATCATGGTAACAGGTTAACTGTGACATACACAGATCTGGTAGTAGCAGAAAGAATAGCAGGTTCAGATAATGAAAAGCAAGTTTGACATTTTGAACATAGTCCACTGGTTGTTTACAGTAAAGAAGCTCATCTTCTATATCTGATTCAGGATGCAGGGCCACTTCCCAAATGTTCTGCCTGAGCTAGCCGGCTGTCAGGCTTTGCATCATTAATATTCAGTATTCAACACTCGAATGCAAACTATCATTTCTTAAGATTACATTAGTCACAACCATGTTTTGGATCTAAATCCTGAAGAACGAGCATTAAGTGTGACACGCAGAAATATTGTGATCAGCAGTTTTATTTTATAACTTTGTACTAATTATTTTTGTTTGACGCTTGCTCTTCCCCGTCCTGCATCTGCAAAGCTGCTGTTGACATTCTTTCCAGGCAATAGCAAACCACCGAGCACCTCCAAAGCCTTTTGAAAAATGCATGACTGAATCATCATTCACTTCGATCCTCAATTCCTAGCCTACACTACATACCTCCTTTCTGGTAAGTGCAGACATACATCATAAGACTGTATAAAGCAGCCAAAGACCTATAAATCATGCAGTAAGACACATTTTCAGTGCAGTCTATTTGCTTTTGTCCTCCGTATATTTTAAAGCTATTTTACGTGAGCACCACTCTAATGTATGTACACAAATAATAGCCATATAGTATAGCGATATACTGCGTCTACATTTGGTGCCTCATGTATTTATTAAAGCAGCAATGGCTATGGATCACTATTTGGACGGTGGTTGAATGAACATGAAGTGTGAGCGTGTTGTGGCATAATAGAGTGAGCCTGCATGTTTTATTTAGACTTGAGCTTGCTTCGCTTTCCGCAGATGCAGTGTTCAAAAATTAAATTTGGCTGAATTTCAATTTTGGAATCAATCAGACTTCTTTTTATCAAGGCGAGTTGACTGGAAACTATTGTGCAGGAGTCATTAGCCGAATGAAGACGGAGCAATTCCGCTGCAGTCTTTTCAAAAGCAAATTTGTGGGTGCGTATTGGCTGTGGACGTCTGAGAGATTGTTGGTAAATTGTTTTGCAGATGAAATGGGCAGGTGACAGGAAGCAAAAGAGCATATCACAGGCACACATCTAATTCTCCGAGCACCTTGGTATTGGCCTTTATCTTAAGGGAGCTCTCTGCTTCCACTTCACTGACTGTCCTCACAAGAGGAGAGCTCTCAGTTCCAACTCCAACCACTTTCCCATTATGCAAATGATTTCCCCGCAGAAAAAAGCTCCACGCCTGGTGCCCATCAATTCAGCGAAGCCTCCAGTTTGAATACTTGTTTTTTTTCCTCTCCTCCACCCCCCACTTCTGAAAAGAAGGTCTATTTCGGATGCATAGCACTGGTGTTCACATTGCTTTGGTGGGGGAATAGAATGAGCTCTTACCCAATCAATTTACACAACTGCCTTTGAAGAGTATGACTCTCTTTTTTTCTATGGTGAAATTATACAAATGTATGGGGAATACTAGCTGTAAAAAAGTAAGTAAAACTCATACAGCCATGGGTTGTTTAGATTGACGGCATTGCCATTCAACCTGCATACATAACACCAGGGTGTATAAATAAACTTCCCCAACACATTTGATTAACTTCTTTCAGGCCCTGGAGGTACAGTGAGTGGCCTTAAAACCTCACCATAGTTTAATCCTCTCCTCGGCAGAAAATTCCTGGAGTAAGACCATCAAAAATAGCTTAATTCTTTGAATTGCCACTGGCGAACAGTCCATCTGCAACTCAAAACATAGCGAGTAATATTGAGGTTATTTTTGTATTTTCCCCCCTTGCACTGCTCTGAATATGCATCCAATAAGATGTTAAAGAGATTCACAGCATGTATGAACAGAAGTTGACCCAATATGCGGAAACCATGCAATTTATCACGTTTAGCTTTTCATACCGCTTTTAGATGTAATCATATTTGAACTAATAAAAAAAGAACATCATTGTTTTACAATAGCTTTTCATCAAATACAAGCATTACGTTTGTTCATACAGTATGTCAGATTGTTAGCACCAGAGACAGAACGAAGGTCTTATACAGATATGGAACGTAGTTAATCTACATTGGTAATTGATTTAACATTGTATGGCTGTTATTGAGTTCAGTTTGTGAGTCAGCGTGTTTGTCATCACAGCAAAATGTGGTCCTGTTGACATGAGCCTGGTGTTTGTATCGCAGTCTGTAGGCCTACAGTCAAAATGAGGCCAATTTCACATTTTCCAACATTCACAACCCTTTTCACAAGCATTTTTATTGCTTTTTTGTTCAGTAGATAATTTGTTCTTTTACATATTCCCTTTAACACTTACCCCTAAAGAAACGAAGAGACTCTGAGCAGCATGCACTCTTAATTCTTACAATATTCAGCAGAACACATAGTATGCCCCATTCCCGTTATGTGGGTTTAAAATGTAAAACCTCAGTTGCCTGTAGGTAGGGCAAAACTCAATATGACAGCTGCTATTATATATTTTTTCCTTTTTAAAATAACTCCTGCTTTTGCCTTTCTTGCCCTAGGATGTAGCGGTTTGACAGTTGATGGTCTGGTGTTAGTTAGTTAGTGTCTAACAAATAAATCAAAAAAATCAAACCACTTTCAAACGGTTAAAAACCTAACTCATGAACAGCAACAGAAAATAACCAAAGACGCCATACTTCCAGACTTTAATAAAATCCACACAATACTTAGGGTTTCAGTATATCACCCACAGCAAGACCATTCGATTCATTAGGGTCAACCAGAAATAAACCCTACTTTTAGTAACATTGGTAGAGCTTCAGGCCAGATACCTGCTCATTACTTTGCAGCTGAGAGTCAGACAGGAAGTAGTTTCTCCATCCAGATGGTGAGAATGGCAATAATTGAGGATGTTCCTGAGGCTTTGGGTCAGTTCACGACTCTATAGGGCGCCATCAAATGAGGACAGTTTTGACTTTGCCAGAGGTGGGCTTGGGACACATTGACGGACCAACTTCACGGGACACTCCATGTCTCTATAGGCTACGCTGTCCTTGTGAAGTTACAGGTTTGAACCGTGTCAGTGTGGATGTCCATTACCGGATGAATGAGAACATGTGTATTGGCAGAAGTAGATGTAACCCTTAAGCAGGAGATAATATTGACATTTTCAAAGTGTTAAATCGTCCCTGGGTGCAGGTTAACTAGAACTGCAGGGTTGATTTCATGAGAATGATACTGGCTCCAGCTGCTTTGCATCAGCGTTTCCTCATTAAAGACCCTTTCAACAGCACACAGCAGCTTTCACTCACTCTGCCTGATTCGACCGCTGTGGAGGTTGAAATTGGGCGGCGCCATACAGGGACATATATTATGTCACAGCGCTATATGTGCCAATAAATATGCCAGAAGTGAAACAAGAAAGTGTCAATTAGGACATGTTTGTATACACCCACACAGTCCAGAGAAGATGTATAATCAAGAAAAAGAAATGAAGTGATCCGTGTGACATCTCAATATATCCGATTTATCTTATCCTGGCAGATGTGGGTATCAGACGATTTGTAGGATGTCGTTTAATACAGACGGCACATTTTCTTTTCAACGCCCTTCCTTTGAACTTGTCACATCAGCTGGCGTTTCATCAATACGACTTGACAGCTCTCTTCTTCCATGCTAAGTCTCTCAACCCCCAAAAAGTGGACATTATGCTAACTGGAGCTGACCGCAGGTTCATCCATAAGATTAACAACCCCCGGCAGGCATCTTGCATAGAACTGCTGATCCCTACACTAACATTCCTCTTTCCCTGTGTGATCTCACGCAAGCTGTCACCAGCACTGGTTGTGTTTGCATTCATTCTTTCCACATTGCTATGGGTTTTTTTTTTTCTTCTTTTCTTTCCTCCTTCCCATCACAGACGGGCAGATGATTTCCGCAGGTTTGTAAAGCAAACACATGGCGGATGAAGTAGGAGGCATGGCTCGTAATGAGTGAGTGGCCCACGCTATTTCCTTGTGATTCAGAAGAGATTAGTGTGATTACAGTGTGACAGCTGTGTAATTACATGCGAAGCTCCCAACAAGAGAGTAGGTGACATGTTTGAACAGCTGCACACTGACTTGGTCCCTCTGTCACTTTAGTGTGTATCATTCCCTAAGTGTGGACATGACTCTGCATTTATTCAGGATCTGGTTTAAAATTACAGGTGATGTCTTGAAAGACTCTGTGGCATTAGAGGTAGAACACTGGTGTGGTGATGTACGTAGATGCTTGGTGCCTCCCATTGGTGCTGGCAGAGATGGCAAAAGTACACACATGCTTTACTCAAGAAGAACTCGTGTTTAAAAATACTCTGGTAAAAGTAGAAGTACTGACTCAACTTCTTTACTCAGGTACAAGTAAAGAAGTTTGGGCTTCGAAATGTGCTTAAATAAAAAGTATCCATAACTACCAGCTGTTTTGAAGAGTAACTGACCTCCCTTTATATTAATAGAACAATAATGTCATTGTTAGCTATGTTTCGATGCTGAACAATGGCAACATGACAACGTTTTCATTGGTCCCTCTTCTTTAGAGAAGACCAGGAAATGATGGATCGTGTTAAAATCAATAATGATCACGCCACCAAACGCAGATTCAAACTAATATAAACTAACAAACCTGTTTTGAAAATGTAAGAAGTAGAAAGCACAGGTATTTGTGTTAAAAAAGTAAAAAGTTGTCAGAAAAATAAGTAGTGGAGTAAAGTACTGATACCAGAAAAATGTACTTAAGTACAGTAACAAAGTATTTGTACTCCACTACTTCCCACCTCTGAGTGCTGGGCAATAGTATATTATATGGATATGGTGATATGAGATTAGACATCGTGTTTTGGATATTGTTACACAGCATTAGCATGATGTCTTTTCCAGGTTTTAAAGGCTGCAATACAGCACATGATATCAATATAGTCAATATATCCACATTACTAATGATTATTGATCAAACATATAATTGTGTGAATACTTTGTATAAGCACCAATGATCAAGCCAACCATATCTTTGAATATATATATATCCAGGTTTTTAGTTTAATTTCTTTTCTTTTCTCCATCACAGATGTTTTCTTAAATTATCTTATGCCTCCAAACTTCTCAGCAGAACATTTGAATGTCAACATATGTTAACCGTTTTTTAAGGAGATGCAGTTGTACATATATACATTTGAGTTAAGACTGTAAGAGGCAAACAAGTGATGAAATGTAAAGCTATACAAGGTGACCGCAGACTTTTCACTTCAGCACAGCCAGTTAAGTAAAATAGGCAGTCCCTCCATGTACCTCACTCCTGTAGTTATGAATATGATTATTCCTGTATTTGGTTATTTGCTGCGATTATTTCCACACGAAACGAGGTATCTAAATAAAAATGAATTGAAATGGAAAGCAGACTTGACTGCAATATGATACATTAATGATTCACTGAATTTGTGATGGTGGTTTGCTTCGGCTACATTTCCCCAGTTTCTTCCCTTCCTCTGCCTTCTGCATATCAAGCAGAAGACGCTG
Organism: Trematomus bernacchii; assembly: GCF_902827165.1. Lineage (NCBI taxonomy): Eukaryota > Metazoa > Chordata > Actinopteri > Perciformes > Nototheniidae > Trematomus > Trematomus bernacchii. The sequence goes on along the minus strand of NW_022987803.1, from coordinate 12,424,520 downwards.
ACGGCAGCCTGTCTCAATGGGCGAAGCGCGCAGGTTTTTTTTTAAAAGTCACGCCAAGAAGACATCCCTTTGGATTTAAAGCGCTGATTGGGAATGTAACAAACAATGGTAATAAACAAGAAAATACAAATATGTGACTAGTTTTTAAAGCAGGAAATGAGATGCTCAACCGTCACCACCGCAAACTCATTTTTCTAATTGAATACTTCCTTCTCATTTCTGACTCATATCAGGTGCAGGATCTTTCAGTACAATTACCCTCATAATCAGACTCTGGAACAAATTTCCTTTTTTATTAAATAATTTCTTAACATCGTTTAAGTATGATCACAGCCCCACAGTCAAAATAATTTAGCAGAAGTTAATTAATTGAAGAGGAAAATGAGTTCCTTACAGTATGTTGAGGCTGCTAGGAACTCTGATGATACCCGAGGAAACGGAGCTTAAACGGCCCTTAAATGTCTAACCAATCTTCTGCTGCCTCTTAAATTGGAGGAGTAATTAAAAAAACATCTTAGCCAAAGATGAAAATGATGTTGTACTGCCTTGCAACAACTAGCAGGAAGCCCCATCGAGAGCATCTTGAGAAGCAGGACTCATCATTAGCCACTTATAAGTTTCATTGAATCATTTATTGACACTCTCTGTGGCTAAGGGCTTTATTTCAGTCCGCTGTGTTGCACAAGGCAAGCAGCCTTTTTTTCTGGAGCAGTGAAGGTTCCTCTGGTATTTTAGTGACTGCCCATGCACCTGAGTACAAAAGCCACACAGCGGGGGGTGCATAGTTGGCAATTCGGAACCGTTTTAGTGTCTGTATTAACGTTTTCTTTGGCATGTGCTGCCAGCAGGTCAACAGGTCAACACATTTATTTTTTTTCTGCTATTTTCTTTACTTTGATAGGCGGAAATGTACTCACACAATACCTGCAAAAATACTGCAAACCCTTTCTATGTGTATTTAGCTTGTCAGTTTCATTTTCACTTCACATTCATCACCCGGCGAGACACTCCGAAATGCACAGCAAACTTTTATAGCAATTATGGCAATAATACCAGCAGGGCTGCGTAAACATTCATGTCTATTCTTATCAGCATCTCTCATCCACCCTGTGTTCAGCTGATCAGCTCCCTTCACAGCCGTCTCAAGGTGACAAGTATGTTTTCCATCTGCAGACTCTAATTTGAGTGACAGACATTGTCACAGTGTAGGTATGCACGGCAGATATGCTGTGTTTAAATTGATTAAATCATGCACAACCACACCAGGCTACTGCAGAACTGACTCCACATTGTGTGTACTTAAAACTGCTATCTAACTGAGAGCTCGGAGGAGGGTGCCTGTTAATGACTCTAGCCAAAGAGCACTTCATTACTATTCCATTACTAAGAAAGTTCATGTTTGAAAGCATCCAGAAACAGGCTTTTACAGTAGGGGGAAATGTTAGCTAGGATTTACAGTGTAATGAAATTTGGATATATAATTTAAAGTCCCATAATAAAAACCATAAGAACCTCTAAAACCTACCATATTTAGATTTTTCCTCTGTTGCTAATCTTGACAACTCACACAATTTTCACTTTACAAGTATCTGTAAAGTGTCTTTGAGTACCTTTTTAAAAAGTGCTCAATAAATAAATGGTATTATTATGAATTCCACAAGCTGCTGGAAAAGAAAGTATGTTGAGAGGCTGCAATGTAACAAGTCACCGGCAGACATTGTTAAAAATAAGTCCCTTTCATTTGATTTGAAATGCAAAATCCAACAAGGGGCATTCACAAGGTTCAGCTAAGGAGGCTTTGCTAACGTTAGCATCACTACTTCTAACATAGTTTTTTTTCTATGATTCAAAATGCCTTTTTTTCTTGTAATGTTAGGTATCAAAGCAGCCAAACGGGGTTAAGTTATAACACATATCCAGTCTTTTAGAACAATATCATGTAATCATCAAATGCATCTTAAGTACCCTTTTTAATTCTTGTGATATTAAAAGCGGTGTTCCATACAATAGATCGCCAAAAATCAACCTGGCAAAATATTGTGCTCACTTATTTAAATGTATAAAGCTGTATATTGGCATGTTTGTCTCTGAAGGTAAGAAGCTGCTCAGGACTTTTTGTTCTAAAAGGCTCTGCCGTTCTTATTCCAGAGTTTACATTTCTCTCAGTTGTTTGAACCATCTGTGTTTATTTCTCACACGTATTGCGCCTGACTCGTCAGTCTGGATCTGGCATCTTGCAGACTGTGATAATTTTACGCCCCGCAATCTGTCTGGCCACGTTGTGAAGAGCGTGATGGCTGATGTCTCTCTGTTTGTTGTGGATTTCTCTGTATTTGTGCATAATGATAAATGTGTTGTTCTTATTTGCCTCGCTAATGGATAAGCATGGCTGGATAAGCAAGTCTGTTAACACAACAGCAGAAAGAGATCTTTCTCTGCTGCTGCACACTATCTTCCCAAATCCCCTCTGCCATGTCAGTGCTGAGCAGTCTGTTGTTAACTCACTCGCACAGCACACAACACCGCCATCACTTCTCTTCGGCAATCACTTCTTCTTTAGAGCAGGAGATGGGCAATTGCCATGAGGAACCTGTTGTCATCGGGCAAAGACAAAAGAGTAATCCAGCTGCGGGGTATTCACAGATAAGCATCCTGTTGTCTTAACGCTGTCTTGGGTCGCAAACAAATGACCATTTCACAAAAAAATAAAAGGTGCTGTTGTAAAACAGATGCAATCCTGCCGTCTTGGGTTCTGTCTTTGTTTGGCAAACTTTGAAAGGAGACAAACAATGTTCACTCATGTTTTCTGGATTGTTAACGCTTGCGTTTCTTTATTTAAAAAAAATACACAGCAGGATCGAATCTCATCATTTCAAGCAATGGTCCCATGGGCAAGCAAGCTCCTGATTGCTGAAGTACATAATTGGTAGCAATAATGTAATCTTAGGTACAAACCAGTGACGTGCGGTGAGGTTCATGGCTGGTGAGGCACTGACTCTTTCAGAGTCAGATTTACAAATATTATAGCCTATTTTGACCTTAATCGAAATATTCTGTTATTTTCAAAAGCTTTTTTAGTCTGATGCTATGATTCATTTTAAACAGACCGATCAACAAAAGGATACCCAAAATCTAAATATTGGATTGTTCTTTCTAAGTAAGATCCCATTTTCATTACAGTTGTGGTCTTACCTTGACTTGAAGATGAATATAAGTCCATGCTATCCTTCTGGACAACAATCTCTATTACTGTTTTGTAAAAGTCCTCCTTATCTTCCTGTAGTTTCAAAAGTCTAGTTTGTTGTTTGCGGTAGAATAACAGTAGCAACAAGAACCTGTGGGCTCACGTGCGCCCCCTTCAGTGCGGCAGAGGTTATGGCTGCCTCCCCTGGTGCTTTTTTCATTGCCGTTGTACGATGAGACCAGCGAGCCTAAATAAGTTATTTAGAGACTATGGATGGCGAGGATAAATGTAATAAAGGGATCTACAAACATTACATTGGTGACCTACAGTGAGATGGGAACAGGCATGCGCTTAGGGCCCGCTTTCAAGCCAGTTTCTGTGGGGTGACGCATTCTGAATTGAGGCAGAGCTCATCTGTGCCTCACCTCACCCCACAGTAAATGGCTTGAGCGCGCTCACAAAATAAGTGGCTAAATTAGTGCCCGCGCTCCAGCAAGTTACTGTGGGCTTACGTGAGGCTCCCCTGCCTCCACTGACTGCACGTCGCTGGTACAAACCACTACAGGAAAAGGCAATTTAAAGCATCTTAACACAGCCTTCCTAACTGTGCCAATTAAATATACAAGATTATTTGTACTTTCTTAGGAAGGTCGTCATTTCCTCTCTAATATAAAACTGTGCCAGAAACGTAATTTTACCAGGTAACTTTTGAACATATCATTATAATTTCATTATTCACCTTCCCCAAATACTATTTTATTAGAATAGTACTCAAACTCATCGCGACGCAAATCAATAGTAGCTCGCTCCGCTAACGTTAGCTTATCGCTCCTGTTCTCCCTTGTTTTTCCACAGTACCACAGATACCTGGAGACTAGAGCAATGCTGCGTAGCTTGGGGCCAGTGAGGACGTTCCTATAGAAAACAATGCAATTCAAACAGATTTTGTTGCAGATTCTCCCCCGCGGCTACTCTAAATTGAGACACACAGCATTATTCTCGAGGGACCTGGTAGAACTTGCAGACCACAGGGCGGGACTCCTACAGTGTTTATTTGTTGCTACAGATGGCTATACAGTAGGGCCATGACAGATGACTTGACAGCTTGTGACTTATGGCATTGAAATTCAATAGACCACCATGATACAGATGAGAAATATCAAAAATAATCTGGTTTCTTGCTTTAAGGAAAACAATATCCAGGTAGAAAATCTCCCAGGGATGCTTAACAGCTGTACGGTAGGTTGATGAATGATACAACTATTGTTCAATTCAGTGTTTCTGCTGATGCAATGGATGGAACCAGAGCTGGGAGTGGTAGATGAGAAGCCATCACGAAACCACTAGAGCAGCACAGAAAACATGAAAACACTGATATTCTAACAGCAAGCCAAAGTTCCTGAGATGAGTTTTAAAATGACTCGTACAAAAAGGTGTTTTTATTGTATCCGTTTGTTGTCCTGCGAGGATCTTATACTGTTCATCATCACTGAAAATGTGTTTTGATGTTTTTCTTTGTTTAATTCCTTTTGTTCCGATTCACAGTGGAACATCCATGGCTCTAAGCATAAAATATAAATGGTATGTGTGTTTGAAGTCTACATAGAAAGGATGTATGTTGGCTTTAGATCTTTTTTTAGCGCCTGTTTGTATCAGAGCGCACGGATTGTAGCTTCAGTGCTCAAGGAAACACAGGGCAGGAGACTCTCCATTTACATAAAGGTGTAATGTGCACTTTTGATAATGGATGGCAGTACTGCTTTTAAAAGATGCTTACGTGTTTAAGAACAGCGGGTTTAATTGCGTGGGAGTGTTCCTGTGCGTGTGTGTGCGTGTGTGTGTGTGTGTGTGTGTGTGTGTGTGTGTGTGTGTGTGTGTGTGTGTGTGTGTGTGTGTGTGTGTGTGTGTGTGTGTGTGTGTGTGTGTGTGTGTGTGTGTGTGTGTGTGTGTGTGTGTGTGTGTGTGTGTGTGTGTGTGTGTGTGTGTGTGTGTGTGTGTGTGTGTGTGTGTGTGTGTGTGGTGCTGCAGGGCCACTGGGCTAAGGATGTGCTGCAACTGTAGTAACGAGCTGCCTGGTGCCTCAGCATTTCTGATGAAGTCTTCCCTGTGATCACTCCTATATCTAATCCCTGTCGGCCAGGTTCCTAGCAGCCTGCCTTCCATTAGCACAGCCGCTATCTAATGCATGCCGAGGAACTCTCACATTAACTCTCTCCTGACCGGATAAAATAAAAACGGCTTTCATCCCACAGTGGAGCTTAGCATGCATTTCCATGCTAACAAACCTCTTGTAAAACATGATGCACATTTCGCACTGCCTAATGAGGCCTAGATACAATACATAGTGTCGGGGAGAAAAGAAGAGGAACAACGACGCTGCTCCTGATTTTATGGGTGTGTAAGGTCAGATCCTACAGAGATGAGGATTAACTTGTGCTCTTTCCTGCAGCGCTGTGTCTCTCGGGGGCAAGGGCCCATCCGTATGCCACTGTATCCGCGGATTCCTCCGTCCTTCTCGCCCGCTGAATTATTCATGTGCCAAAGCCACTGCTCATATCTGTGGAGGCAGCAGCTTTCCCCACGTTATGAGCCTGCAGTAATGTGACTTTATAGGGACCAAAAGCTCCCTTTACCCGATCCAGACAATCCCACATTCTTTGCTCTCCGCCTCGGCGTTTCCCCCCTTTACCTTTCTGTTCCATTTCTCAATCCCTTCCTCTATCCCCTCTCCCTCTGTCTTCGTCTCTTGTGTCCTTCTCCCACTCTCTCTGACTTTATAAGGACAGCCACTTTAAACCTGCTGCTTACAGGTTTTCTTTTCTCTACCTGTAATATCGCACTCTCCTTGTTTTTCCCCTCCAGCGTCTAGCAATCAAAAAGGAAACCTTCCCTCACATATCCTACACTTCCCGTCCTTACCTTGCCTTAATGTCCATGTCCTCACTGTCCACCCGGAGAGGACGCTGACCGGCCATCAATATACAGTAATGTGCCTTAGATGCACAACCAGCCCCTACCATGGACTGCCTGGATGTTAACTGGATCCAAGGGCATTTGTCATTATTGCCATTGAACCATAAAGATCCATGCAATGCCATGTGAGATTTGCAGCGATCCCAGAGACACATGGCTGCCTTTAACTATGCAACGCTATAGGATCTATGCTTTTGTTGTTGTTGCAGTTCTGTATCTGTTCGATGTCAGGGCTTATACATTCTCAAGATGAACAGAAACATGAAAGTGTTCTCAGAGAAATGTTGTTCTGTAGCTGAATATCTTTTCTTGGACCGTTGGACTTTGTCATGTTGTCCAAGTGATCAAGTTTATTCCTTGGGGAAATGCTAGGCAGACTTGCTCAAACTGTACAGTTTTTTTTAACAGTCAGTAGGTGACAGTACATGACGAATCCTCCTACAGTTAAACATGTCTTTATTCTTTGGTACATCATTTATATAAGTTATGGTCAAATGTTACATGTCATGCTGGACACAACTTTGGAAACCCAAAATTAATCATTTATCTCTTAAAAGTACATTTAAATAGCCACCAGAATCACCAGAGCCACAGTCGACATATTCAAGTTGCTTGTTTTGTAAAACGGTTGGTCTAAAACCATAATACATGACAAAAAACTGAGATAAATTGAATAATATTGAGAGTTCAGAAGTTCATGGTTTCTGCGTCATCAGAATTGTTATAGATTGACTGTTTTAAAAAAAGGATCAAGCTACAGGACTGAAGATATGTTTTTTAAGGATACAACTGATGGTTATTAGTTATGAATAATTTGCTCTTCATTTCATTGATCAATTGTTATTCCAATAAATGTCGAAAGAGAACAGAAAAATATAACAATTTCTTCACCTGGAGTTCATACTCAAATGTGTTGTTTAATTTAAAGTGGACCTACAGTATCATGCTATATTTGAATAATATATTGTAGGGCCATACCTATATAAGGTATATTTATACGTTTTCTTTTTCAAAATACCAAACAGATTATGCATTTTAGCCATGCCTCATTTCGCTCTATTTTGCTCTCCTCCACCCTGTCTTTGCATGCGCTGCAGCTGACCACGCCCCCCTGCAAAGGAGGGGGCCGAGTTCTGGATCAGTTTTTATCAGATCCGTTGCAGCCCCGTTTTTAGAGATTTGGGTATGGAGGAAAAGAGAGAGGGTTGTGTTTTCTGACACTTCTGAATTAGATGTCCTTCCAACATACAGCAGCTCCTCAACGCAGTGCCAGTATTCTCTGATCCTGGATGTCAGCCATGAAAATTGCATTTTCAATTACGTAACAACACAACCATATCATAACAACAACAAAAGGAAATACTCTCCACCGTGATAAATGACCTCATATAAAGCAAGTTACCAGTGACATGCTAGTAAAAAAAACACACACAATTTCTATCTGATAGACTAACACATATATAAAGGGGACATGTTTGATGCTGATTGGCCCAGACAGGCATGTCATCGTTCATACGGTGAAACATGTTCACTGTTACCTTGGTATCTTATTTTTCCATTTCATTTTCACGGGCCAATGCATAAACTTGTACCTTATCGTCAGTGGCATTTCAACAACTGTCATTTTTTTAAATAACAAAGCATCCTGAATTAACAGTGAAACTCAAATGAATGCAATGTGGAGGAGAAATTAAAGGTGGGGTAGTTCATTTTGGAGAAACCAGCTCGAGTGCGCTACAATTTGAAAATACACAACCGGAAGAAATCTGCCACTTCCTTATAGAGCCCCTCCTCCAACACACACGAACGCGCACATGACCAATGAGGGCACGAGATAAGTTTGTGCACAGATGGAAGGCTGACAGGCAGGTAGGCCATCCAGTTATTTTAGCCGGGCCGGCTCAAATGATTGGTCGTGCTTTTTACAGCGCCACGGCTTCCACAGATGACATTTTTGTATGGATTTATTGTCAAAGCATTTAATATATTCATTGCTATCGGGATGTTAAGAGCATTCCATGGAATATAACAAAAAGTGTTTCTGAAGTGAATTACATACGCCACCTTTAAGTCATGCAGGATATTCATTGAAGCATATTATAAATAATAAGACTTTATGAAATCAATAAGCCTGACATAAAAAAGGAAAATAAAAGCACTCTTTTTATTAAGCCAATACAACCGATGATGTGTTTAATAAAGACTTAATTGGCGCCTTTGGCTTTCCTATGCAAGCTCTACTGTCTATTTTTAGCATGGGTTTAATATAACTGTGTCATTGCATTTGATTTCTGCTTATTAGCTCTGTGGGCGTCCACAAGTCATAGAAAATGTCTCCATTCCATTTCCCAAATTGTCACAAAGAGCAAAGGGTCCTTCAGAAATAATTAGTTTGTTACATGCTGTCAGCACCAGTAATGCAAATCAAGGTCCAACATCTTGTTATGTGATAATTTATCGATCCAGTCGGAGGAGATAACATCTAATTTACTAATGGAGGCTGATTGAACAGTACACCTCCGAGGGGAGAGGGAGAGACAGCTGGAACGTTTTCTTTCCCACTATGTTATCACAGCTTGCTAATAGAAGTTCTCTGTTCCCCTCACATATTGGAAAGATATTCATCACGCTGCTGTCAGTGAGATGATACAGTAATGCATTTTGGACAGAGTCGTTCTCCTGTAAGATCAGGAAAGAATAATATGTCCTTTTTTTTCTCAATTTCTTTAAAATAAGGTGTTGCCGCTGCCTGTACTGACTCCTTGTCTTTTCGGGTCTAATATATCAAAGGGGCAGTAGTAATGTTGTTCTATACCAATGCTACAGATGATAAGAAGTCAGCCAATGCATTTTCTAAAGGAGGCAGCTGAGCTTCTTTTTACAGACCTGGTTTCACCTCAAGAGTCTCAGAAATGTTTTCATCAGACGCAATACTTTTCTAAGGATTCGTCTTAAGAAGTATTTTATTGCTTCTGAAACCAAGATCCGTGCTTCCATTTCTTTTTCCTTTTGAAGGCTTATGAAACAGATCTTCCTCATTGAAGACAATGTTCTCTGTTTGTTCTAGTACATCTGTATCAGTGTGTATTCTGAGTGGAGATCAGGACAGACCAGTTTACCAAAGTCGAGCACTTTCACCCCGATGGAGGAGTCTAAATGCTGCTGCTGTTATTGGGGAAGATGATAATTCACTTTGTCTTGAGCGTCTGTGGCTAGTGGATTTTCTTCTATCAACCACTCTTAATTTTTGACCACATATCAAGCACTCTTTTGTGTTAGATTGTATCTTGCTTCGAACACACATTTTACCATAAAAGTATTAATTTGAAATGTATTCACTTATAGTTATTATTTTATTTCACACACAGAATTTCTATGCACCAATTAATATTGGAAATGTCTTTTATTTATGTAAAGGATACAAAATTCAGGCGGCTGAACGCACTTTAAAATATAGAAATACAATTCAGTAAGGCTCCAAGGAATTGTACATATGTATATATGTATGTATAACAATCAAATATTTATTTTCATGTTGAACTTTTCTCATTTAATGTTGTGTGGACTTACCATAGGCATGATTTGATTTATTTTCCTCTTTTGTTCTGGGAAGTAACTTTCCATCATTGGCATGTGGCGCTCTCCTCAATAATACATTCATTTGAATCATTCATAAACTCCTGGACTTATAACTTGTTAAAGCAATATTTCTGCTCAGATTTATACTTCTGCATGCTGCTCTTCATCAGAAGTGGAAAACCTAAACCACCTTAGAAAAAAAGGCCTCAAACTCCCTCTACTGACAAACCTAACCACGCTTCTTTGCCCTTGCTAAGCTAGGGCGTTTGAATTGTTTATCTAATGTCTCGTTTGTTTACCTGCCCTGGATGGCAGGTTGTCAAAATTCACCTGCGCTTTGTTCGGTAGTGCTAATGTCGAAACCCTGATATTAAGGCAGCATGCTACAGGTGCAGCTAAGTGGGAGTATAAGGGCTCTGCTAATTAGTAATCGACTCCTGTGTGGGTTAGAGGAGGCTGGTAGCATTAGCATACTCGATAAGAATGCTGTAAACCAGGAGGGAGTTGCCCATTAGCTTTTAATCAGTGGGATAATAAAGGGAAGTGGGGAAATATAAAAATGAAAAGATTTCAGCTTACTACTCGAGAGGACTATGATTCAAAAGGAGAAATAAGTATTTTAGTGTTTATTGTTGGACGAGTAAAAATAGGAAAGGCCTTACTCTATTTGCTTAATAATAATAATCACATAAAATGTATTAGTATATGTTGTGGAAGAAGTAAGCGGATCATTTTCTTAAAGGAGAGGTGTCATGGCCATTTCCACTGATCATAATTCCATTGTTGAGGTCTACAAAAATAGATTTATATTGTGCATTTTTCCAAACTCACATTGGTTTCTCATGATACAGCATCTCTGTAAACTACTTGTATTCACTGAATTTCACTCTCTACCTTTAACGGCTCGTTGTAGCTCCAAAAGCTCCAGCCCCCACCCTCCCTGTGAGCACAGTGTGCTCTGATTGGTCGAGACGTTGTGAATCGCACTGAGCTCCGTGGAGGTGTTGTTTCCTTGTTTAGGATACATAGCGAAACACAGCCAAACTCATCCTGAGCACACACACAAACTCACAGCCGAAGTAAAAACAATAAGTGTGGCTTGATATTGAGTAAGAAAAAGGTTGATAAACGCTGTGAGAATGGGTCTGCAGAGAGAATTTCGCCGCGATCCCAACTGTCTGTTATCAGCCTGCAGCCAGGGAGGAGAAATCAGCTGAGCTGCCTGCTCCCTGCACACAGATGTGTGTGTGAGGAAGTCCGTGGATCGGTCAATTTGGACCAATCAGCGGGGGCTTAACGTAACGGCTCCGCGGACGTAACGTAACGGCTCCACGGATTGGTCCATTTCGTTCCGGGTACGGCTTGACATCATGCCGTACCCGGAAGAATCAAATGGACAATGACGTATCTCCAACGAGGCGTTTTGGGGAGGTATTTTCTGTGTTAGAGTTTTACTCGCTATAGGGTGTACTTTGAGGGTTTTGACTCTGCACACCGTTTACATGCATAAAAACCTTCATAACACACAAGGGGACGGGTAATAACCGGAAAAGCATGACACCTCTCCTTTAAATGAAAGTATCAAAACAATACTTCATTATAAGTAGAAGTACATTATTTTTGCGAGAGTTACAAGTAGAATGTACCTAAATATCGTCTTTCCACTGCAGGCTCAGTGATTTGTTGTTTTTTATTTTTCCTTGGATGCTTGGAGCTAGTTTTAGGAAATCACAATTCCCATTTTTGAATGTATTTGTACCTTACTGAATAGACTGTAAACACAACATAAGTAAATGGCACCTTCAGTAAGTCTGCTGTCTACCATTAGCTCCCCTTTAGTTTGATAAAAATAAAAGCTTAATTTACAGATTAAGAATAACAACTGGACTTCTTCATCACTGATCAATTCAAAGTGTCTATTTTAATTCTCAAAGCTCTGGTTTATCTTGAAAACATCAGCTGTATTTTCCATGGTTTCCACACATTTCATCTTGAATGTAAGCGTTAGAAATGAAAATGCCATTTGTTTTCTTGTACTTTATGAACGAAAAGGACCTGGTCCAGTGCCAGCTTTAGACTCTCCTCACAAGAGAAACAACAGCATTCTGGGTTTGTTCTACTCCAAAACATGACCTATATTAATGTGTTCCTGTAAAAGACCTCTAGTGCCTCTGTGAATTATTACCGGCCTCTGTCAGAGGCAAAGGCCGACGTAGCACAGTATTCTTTTTCATCAAACCCTTGTAGGAAGGAGGTTGATGTGGATGAATGTCTTTCCCTTTTCCCACTGAAAGTCAATGTTTTATTTTAACCACTTCCCCCATTCATCCCTAACCTTATGTCCTTTTTCAAACCATATTTTTAACCTTGAACCTGACATTATCAATATTTTTATACCAGTTATAAATCTTCAGCTCATTGCTCTGGTTTAGCAGTTCGCACATTTTCTGTTTTGTACACGGTCTGTGATCTCATTGACGTTTGAGCCACAGAGGTAAAAGATAGCTGAGCATTTGTTTGCTAAAGAGACAGATATTTCTGACTGGATATGATCAGTACCAGACAAGGGAATCTGCATCTGCTGCATATATGTTGCTTGCTGAAACATTTGCAATATCAACTTTATGAGTTGATATTATGACTATGTTTAAACCTTGTTCAAATGAACCAAAGCAGGGGCGGCTGTGGCTCAGCAGGTAGAGAGGTTGTCCGCCAATCGGGAGGTTGGTGGTTCAATCCCCAGCACTGCGGTCAACATGTATTTTTGGGCAATATACTTAAGTATCAACATGGTGTTTGGATGTTATTCTCCCAGAGTATATCGCCTTTATATGATAGTGCGTCAATCCTTGAATGCTGACTTCAATATGTAAAAGTGCTTTGAGGGGTTGCAAAGACTGAGCAATATGAAAACAAAATGTAAGAAGAATTTAAGAGGATTTTGTTGCATCTTGGACATGCTAAGCATCCAAACTAATGCATGCACTTTTTTTATCTATGAACATATTCCGGCCAAAGCCCCCTGAGTGACACTGTTTCCTTTTCATTCTTCGTCTGCACTACTTATTTTCTTCCTCTTAGTCATATCTGTTGATAGTTTTTGGGTTTGCAGTGGCATCCCCGCTCTGTCCTGACATCCTGACCCTCCTTACTACACTGAGCCACATGTCCTTGTTGCTTTGTGTGCAAATGCCAGAACCGTTTTGCGCCTTAGGGGGTAGAGATCAAATGGCCACAACTCAGTGTTGTGAACCACAGAAGAGAGGGGGGGGGGGGGGGGGGGGGGGGGGGGGGGGCGAGGAATGTCACCAGAGGTCTCCCAAGAGCACACTGTGTTCCCAGATGAAGAGACCTGCTGATCACTGACTGATAGTTAGCCCTTTAACTACCAGACCAAGAAAATTGCTATGGACAAATTATTTGTTTGCATTTTTGTATCAAATGGGACACAAATAACCACAAACTATTTTTTTTTTTGACTGACCTCACAGTTTTGTTTTTATGAGCCTCTACCAAATGGTCGAGCTGGTCTTATATGGTAAAAGTGCATTTTCAACAATCATCATATACAGTACAGTATTTGTATGCATCAAACTCAAATAAAACACAAACTCAAATACATTTTTTTCTTTTATGGAAAATGAGCAATATATACAACCAGATATATTCATACAAGATAATAAATTATAATTGTAAAAAAAAAAAATGGAAAAAAGTAATGTTAAGGTGGGGTAGGTAATTTTGGAGAAACCAGCTCGAGTGCGCAAGAATTTGAAAATACAGAGCCGGAAAAGATCTGCTGACAGGCAGGTAGGCCATCCAGTTATTTTAGCCAGGCCGGCTAAAATGATTGGTCGTGCTTTTTACAGTACTACGGCTTCCACAGATGACATTATTTTATGGATTTTTTGTCAAAGCACTTAAGATATTCATTGCTATCGGGATGTTAAGAGCATTCCATGGAATATAACAAAAAGTGTATCTCGAGCCGGTTTCTCAAACTTACTTACCCTACCTTTAAGTGTTTTTCATAATAAAAAAAAGACTTGCTCATCTTACTGTATATGCTGAATTGGCCTAACAGGAAACCACTGGCCTAACAACAAATGTCTATACAGTATCCTGTGTTGGCCTAACTTGCTCATCTGTGTGCAACTTTGGGCTGAATGCCATGCATGAAAGGTGCTATATAAATTAGTATCACTCTTTCACTCTGACTCATAAGGCAGTACTAGATTTAGTAATATTACCATGAATCTAGCTATCTATTTACCATATTTTATTGGAAAACATCTCTGAAACTCTGAAAAAGTCAAATTGCTAGTTTACCATAAAAAGCCAATTCGACTGGTTGAGCATATTTTCCCAAAAATAATTACCCTTGTTAAAACTTTTTGTGCATCAAGTTATCTAATTATGTTCACTCAGTGCTCTGACACTAAAATATTTCAAAAATGATCTGGTTACCTTACAAAAGTTGACCAAAAAGAGTGATTTCTTCAGCAGTGATTTTTAGCATGCCAACTTTCTCAGTGGAAGCTAGCTGAAGGCCATTCTGTTCGAACCACATTGACATCGAGAGGTTGTTTTGTGCATAACATATCAACCAAATGGTAGAGCTGGCTGAATCAGATGGAGTTAAACTTCTTCTTTTTTTTTTTCAACAAGATATCAAGACACAAAATGTGCTCTACCAAATGGTGGCGCTGGCTGTTAAAGGGGTCTCAAGGAAAACACCTGTGCTTTTCTCATTGCACTAGCTGCGCCACTAAAGGCTAAGAAAGAACTTGGTGGGAACTTGCTTTTTTGTTATGCTGGGCTCTGCATCGTATTCAGGTGTCTTTAACAGATATGAAATTGTAGCAAGGATTTGTTTCTGCAAAAAAGATGGACATAGCAATATTGCATGATGAGTCATCTTTCATTGTGTGGTCTGAAGTATGTTTGTAAAATAAATGATTTGCATTCAATTATCCATGAATACACATGAGCCAAAGACACAGAACAGCCACATGAATTTTGGAAAGCAGCCCCTCTTTCACAGAGACAAACATATAATCATTTGCGTTGCCATGGGAATTAGAGCTTTTTGCACACTCCAGTGAGAACGGCCTGCACTAAATGCTTACACAAGATACTGTTGTTGTTACATAAGTAGCACAAACACTTTGCAAGGCTAGCCCATTTTTGAGGAGCTGATATGCCATCGTCTCAAGAGTGCATCGGTACGTGGGCGGCGTGCAAACCAATCCTGAGCGAGAGCTGATCGAATCTGCACTGTCGGCACAGATGGGACTTCCTGAACGGGCTGAGCTGCTTCCCTGATTGGCTGTCACTCGGCGTCAGTCACTGAAAGCCCCACTTTCAGTCATACAGAACACATACGTACGTGCACAAACACAAAAAGGAATAGGGCTGTGGAGACGCCAGATTATTTGCAAGTAGATTGCAAAACGTTCATTCAGAGAGAATTACCCCAGAGAATGGATGGGGAACGGTTGCCTGAGCCCACAACTGTTCCACGGCAGTAGTTTACTTGTTGAAATGTGAGATGCTCATTAGGCCTAGGGTTCCTTGATCAGACAGTTTAATGACATGCCACTGGGACTTGTGCGAGTGGTAGAGCTGCCATTATAACTTTTATCAGCACTGTGAAGCAGCAAAACACAACACAAGTTCTGTATAATTGTTTCTATGGCCTTGCGGTATTCTTCACAACATGTGCATGTGGCTTTTATTTTGTGAAGCTTTATTCCTGGACAACAAAACACACTACATTGTTCAGACCATGCAAGGTGAGGCCTCAATCCAGTGTTACCACAATGCAAGAAAAGCTGAAGATTTATTTATTCTTTGTAACGCAATTATTTCTATGGCCTTGCGGTAGTCTGTACGACATGTCTCTGGCTTTTATTGTGTGACGCTTTCCTCAGGACATCAAAACACACTACGTTGTTTTGGACCAACCAAGGTTAGGCCTCAATTCAGCCCTACAATGTAAGAAAAGCTGAAGAGGGTGTATTCTTCATTGTGTGCACATACATGGCCTTCTAATGGAGTCAATGGGTATTGACAATCCGAGTTTGCAAAGTGTTTGCAAGCATACAACAACAGGCACTCTGACAGGTACCAGCGGCCACCCAGAGTTCATTGTGCTGCTTCCATTCGTAACAGATTTGCTTCTTACCTTGCCTCTCACATCCTTCAGTGTAGACCTTCATGTGGTTGAACCCTAAGCCAACAGTCCTGCTGGTTCTCCCTACGTATCAGTTCCTTGAGAAAATCATTCCTCCGTGGAGCCTGTTGTTTCCCCCCTGGCCCAGCGGTCCCCTAAGCATGCAGATGTGATTAGCTAATGTCACCGCGCGGCAGGGCTGAATCAGGCCGTTCCTCTCTGCTGGAGTCGCTTCGACATTGCAATCCTGAGAAAATCAAATTATAGAGCCATTAATTTGTCTAGGTAATCCAGCCTGTCTGCTGCTCTGGAGGAGTAATCTCCCAGGGCTGCGTTCATCAAGTGTGTGATGCCAGCAGAAGTGAAGCATTATCTAATTAACAGGAGAGGACGGAGTGGCTAGGAATTACATCTGACCCCAATCACCTGCCTTCACACTAAAGCTGTGTTGAAATGTAGGCAAAGCTGGGTATATATGACTCTGAAATATCATCTCCATAGAACTGTTAAAGAAAGGACTTAATTCCTAGGTCCTGATCTTTTTATTTAAAGTGGAACTGACAAGTTACTGTGCACGTTCCCTGAGGGACTCCACAAATGTCTTCTTTAATCTTATTGTGTCAAGACAAAAACAGAGCGACTTTTTTCAGTGTGACAGTGACCAATGTATATTCAAGACCGGGTATTAGAAAGGATGCAAACTTCCACGTCAGCAAACCCACACAAGGTGCCATCAAGGTGACCGCCCAGTATTTGCCCATTTAGCTTATTTGAACTGTTGAAAGGGCATCGAGAGCAGTTGCAAGCATTTTGTTGACGTGCTCATTAATAAGAGCATCCTGAGAGCTAATGGATTTGTTGGTTAAGTGGAACTGCTCATAGTTCATGGCTGAAAGAAAGTCAGTTTTATTGAAAACAAAGTTAATTATAGGAGATAGGAGATATTTATTATCTTTGCTTTGTAATGCCTGTTGTAAAATGCCATTATATAATGTGTTTTTACTGTATTTATTCATAAAAAGTCTTTTAATTTGTTTTGTAAAGCACTTTGAATTGTCGCGTACAGAAAAGTGCTATATAAATAAGCTTGCCTTGCCTTGCCTTGCCTTGCCTAGCAGGTGAAACTGTCAAAAATA
The DNA here is from genome assembly GCF_902827165.1 of Trematomus bernacchii. Classification (NCBI taxonomy): domain Eukaryota; kingdom Metazoa; phylum Chordata; class Actinopteri; order Perciformes; family Nototheniidae; genus Trematomus; species Trematomus bernacchii. The sequence goes on along the minus strand of NW_022987803.1, from coordinate 12,407,473 downwards.
CAACAGTAACAGCAACAATTTTGGCACAGCAGGATGAGTTACACGGGGACATTTTCCATAGTATTCATCTAAAGTTCAGTTCAGTTTCAACAACCCTCTTCAACCAGCGATACCTCCAGATATATTTTAACACAGTTCCATCTTTGGGTAAAAGAGTCAATTTTTATCTGCAGGCTCGCCGTCATTTTTTCCATCGTGTAGACTGTGCATCCACTGAATGATTGTCGGAGGTTTTGCATTTTTCCAGTTCACAGTTATAATCTTTTTGGCAATTAATAACAGTATCCGTAATATGTACTTCTGGTCTGAATCGTAAGTGTCTGTAGGTATATCTCCGAGCAAGAACAACATACTGTAGGCTCCAGAGGAACAGTCATTTCCAGGATGTTTTTAATCTCCTCTTTAATTAACAGATTTCCAAAATCCTTCAATTACTGGGCAATCCCAAAAGATGTGTGTATGATCCCCTATTTTTCCGCATTTCCTCCAACATAATGTGACCAATGGTCCTTGTACATATTTAGAAATGAAAAAAGGAGTGATAAAAAATCTGATTTTCAGATTCCAATCAAACTCTTTCAGAAACAGCAACAATAATCAGATAAAGCACTATTTTCGTGCCGGGTCCTTTTTTATAAGCACATTCAAGGTGTACTTTTTTATAAATGTAGCCATCATTCCTGTCAGAAATATTAGTGTCATTTTTATTAAGTTACTGAATTGCTGAGATGGGAACACAACTACATTTTTTAGGAATAACTTTAAATATCCAAATCAACTTTTTTCTAAATCTAAAAAGAATATAAATGTTTTCATTTAATCGTTTATTTGGCAGGGACAATGCACAGTAATGAACACTTAACACATTCAAATGTGTCCAGCGTAACAGTGCCAGATTTAGCTTTGAGCTCATTTCCATCCGCAGTCCCTCACATAAAACATTTAAGAAGATTACATTTTACAAACATAGCAAAAACTAAATACATGATGCAAAAGGTGCAAAAGAGCAAGAGCAGCATACACAAGTATTTATGACATGGTAATAAATAAAGATTTGAAATGAGTAACTATACACATTTAATCATTAATCATTTTTGAGAAAAAAATGCTAATTCTATTTGATTCTGAGTCATCATTTGCTTTCACTCATTGAGACTATGAACAGAAGAGGATTTGGTCTTGCGCAATATATATGTAAACGCAAAAAAAAAATGGCTGCCATCGGTGAAAATCATTCATCAGTAGAATTTCAAAAGTGTGTGATGTTATCCTATCTCTAAATAATTAGCTTGTTCTGCTTGTTTCACATAGAACATGCAAACATCTTGATATATCCAACTTCCTAGTGACGCAGGTCTATCCTTTTAACTGTACAAATGTATTAACTGAAAGCCTTAGACTCAACTAAGTCCATGCTGATGATACGGCAGGCTGCTTTGATACACTTTATTTGAGAAAGTAAAGCATTCGATGCCAACATTTGATCCATGCTTCATGTTTTTTTCAATTGATTTAACCAAACAGTCTCTGATTCAATTTTGAGCAGCACATAATACAAGCTTTGATTTGACTCGAACTGAAAAAGGATGATACAAAAATAAATAAAAGATATTACAATCTCATCTGGCACGAAACACAAACGAAATGGGCTCCATGCTGTGGTCAAAAGGAAAGCGGCCAGTGAAGTGATCTTGTGTAATGGAGAGAGAAACCAAGAAGGGGATGATAAAAAGTACATCAGCCTGCCTAGTGTTTCAACGCCTCTCTCATTAGCAGACATGAAAAGAGTTGAAGATTGCTCGGAAAATATGATTTTGAAATATTAATTTTCTCCTTGATTAGATTTGAAACTGATGAGAAACTTAAAGCGTAATTAGGCATTGATAATGTCAGCCTTTACAGTGACAAAGTGATCAGAGAGAGGTAGAGAAGTATGTCTGTCTTATGATCACTTTGTTAGGGTATAAAAAGCAATAATTATGTTAGCAAATCATTCAGCATTGAAAGTTGTTTTTTCTCACCCTGCTCTAATTCTTGTAATTGTTTTTATGCTGTGTCAAAGCTTTTTGGCAATCATCATCCCACTCTTCCTCCTCGCTTCCTTTCTTTTTTCACCATTCACTTTCAGCGCTTAAGGGTATGACTCTGTAATCACATTAGCAGATCATTTGTGACAGCTCTTTCACAACATGTCATGTGTTTAACTCTACAAAGATCTCTCGTGTTCTCGCATGTTGCCAGGAGGACTCTGGAAGCAGACATTTTGTCAAAATAAAGACTCGTAAGGATACAAATGGATCACACTTTTGTAATTGTGAATGTAATCATCAGCGCTGTTTGTGTGCATGCTTTCCGAATGCGTCTGTGAGGAATAAATGAGACATCATTATCACCAATCCGCTTTCTTTTGTGTGAAACGTGGCCTCGATCCTGCGAGTGAGTATTCCACCATTTCGAATACACATAGGAGAGCCGGGTGAATAAAAACAGCTTCTTGCATACTGAACCCGAACCTTTGCAAATGCCATCGTCGTCCCTGTGACTACGTTTACTGCTGCTATTTGTGTCACAACAAACAACCCCTGGGTGTGGATGATTGACAAGCTGTGAGTGATAATTTGTCACATACTGTCATTATTCCTTTATGCTGACTCACCTTGTATTCTGAAGCACACAGCAGCACTGTCAACCGAAACCGTGATGACACCTGACACATAAGAGGAGACGGCATCCTTTTTCATAAGAGAGAAAAAGGTTCAAACTTTAGATACAAGTGACTTTCACACCAGGGGGAAAAAATACATGTTTGTTTATCCCAATGGGTCGATTTGGCTTCAAATGAAACGATTAACTCATGTGCTTTCTACCCAACGGCACGCTTTGAGCTGATGCGTGTGATGCAACCTCTTTTGAAATGCATAAACAACAGGCCTCAAAAAAGTGCCTGGCATCGACCGGAGCCGCCGTCCTGGCATCAGCCCTGCGCCGAGCTGTTTAGCAACTCGCCCCATTGATCGCTTAAAGTGAGCACCCGCCACAATCGGCATCCTATGACACGGGGGGGGGGGGGGGGGGGGGAGTGCAAGAGGTGCAATTAGCTGCTCCCAGGAGCACTGGGGGAGTGACAGACAATCAACACAGAGGGGGAGAAAGAAAGAAAGGAAGGAATAGGGGAGAAAGAGATACAAGAGAGGGGTGGAGATGAAGGAAAGGTGTGTATACATGGAGAGGGAGGGGGAGGGGAAAGATGGTCATTACCCAAATGGGTCGTTATGCCCCATCTATCCATCCCATGCTGCCAGATTCTCGCCCACGCCACAGGAGTTTTAATTGGCCCAGTACACAGTGTTTGCTCAAGCACTCTGCAAGTTTGGAGAAGGGCTCTGTAGGGGAATGCGGTAAGCTCAGTCATGCTGGAAATATATAAGATGGAAAAGAGTGGGTAGAGGAGCCAGTGTGTTTGTGGCTGTGTGCGTGCATATGCATTTCTGTGTATGTTTCACCACACCTCATATGAAGATTTTTTTCTGTTTTTATATCCAGCCACGTGGATAACGAGCAGCTAGAGTTTTGGTGATTTCCTGTGTGGGCCGCATAAAGAGGAATCAGCAATCTTCAGGACTCATTATATTGCTGCTGTCACTGCATTAAAAGTACCGGTCACTAAACCGACACTGCCTGCCAAGATGGAGCCTCGCTTTATTGTAGAGCTCCATATGACGGGATTTTTTCGACAGTGTTTCTCAGAGCTGGCACCACGAGAAAAAAGTTTTCGCCTGCCGGGAATGGCTGAACCGCCGCGATGTGTAAAGCTTCGGTACTGATGACTTGGCTGCTCCTCATAAATGCCCATATGCGTACGGCTTGCACCTCACGTGCCATGTTCATTTAGATCCCTTTGCAAGAGAGGAGTTGACTTAAAAGTTGAGCAGACCTTTTCGCCCCCGGCAGAGGGTAGAACTGAAGCTTCCAGTTTGAGATACGGTGATGGGAAGACAGAGTGAAGTCTTGTCTTTTTCAATCTGATGAATACCCTCTATGGGATTATTTCACCTGGCAAAGATGGAGTCCTTGGCTACAGGGCAAGTCCTTGCTTTGGGCAGTGGAACTATTAAAGCTACAGTATTGGGTATTATAACAATTCCAATTTTCTCAGTGTGCCAGAAATTCTTGCAACTTCAATAAGGTCGCAGTCTCTTTCATGCTGTCCGCCACCACTTCTTAAACCTGTCCACATTCAGCACATTGTGCAATTATAGACTCTGTTGTAATTCGGCTGTTATATTCAGAATATTCAAGGGGCACTTCTGAAAGGCGTGAATACAATTAAACATATACTGAAAGTGCAGAAGGTCTTTTAAATCTATTGAAATACTTCTTCAGGGAGTATGAAGTTAACATACTGCTTTACTGGTCTCACAGTGGGAACTAATAAAGAATCTTAAAATAGGACTTTCTTATATACTGTAACATGCCAAATCGAAGCGAACAATTTCTTTACTTTTCTTATTTTATTGAATTAGAAATAAATCAGATTTGCGTCATGACGGGTTGCAATGCAAATTCAAGTACAGTGTGTTCAACACATTATACAATCTTGTTAAAAAACCCGGATATAGCCTTCAAATATTACAACACATTTAGTGGAGCTATGCTAGTGGATAAGTCTTAGAATTCTGATTTCCCAGCAAATAATCTTTTTTATCAACTTTGAGTTTTAGCAGTTTCAGATGTGCTCTGGTTTACAGAATGTGTACTGCTGCAACACCAACTTTAATATATTTCCCCAACTTGTTGTTCTACAAACCTGCAATATACCTATAAACACTTTAACATCTACTGTAAGGGCAACATCTGTAAAAGATGCTGAAACCGACAAAAGGTCCTTGAATTGGAATGCATTCTCGCCAGATTTGTTAGTATTATTTCTCTGTTTAGTTCATATTGTCAAGTCCGCGTCTGCCAACCCTTTTTTGTTGTCTGTCATTTCCTGTTTTACTTTGTGAGTTTCTTCTCTAATTTCAGGTAGTTTGACTCCTACCTGGTCAGGTGTGCCAATTGACCTGATTACCTGCCCCCCCCTTATTGTTTGCACCTGTGGAGTCCCTTGTGTGTGTATTTATTCCCTGTTTTCTCTGTGCCAAGTGACAGATCGTTTTGATTCTTGTGATGCCTGTCAGCCAGTTGTGTTCTGTGCTACGGTGAATTTAGGTTCGCTTTTTGAGAAGTCTTTTGAGCGTTTTGTATTATCTTGTAAAAACACCACAAGTAAATCCTTTTTTGGAATCATCTTTTGTCTGGAGTCGTGCATTTGGGTCCTATCATTTTTGTGTGTGCCCCAGTCGTAACATTACGATCTGGCCAACAAATGGACTCAGCCGACTTTCAAACCCTGAGAGCAGCGCTCTGTTCTCAGGCTCAACGCCTGCGGCAGCAGGAGGAGGACATGACGGGCATAAACCAGGGAGTGAAGGCCCTGACTGACAGCCAGAGTGAGTTTCGTGGTGCGGTTACGACGCAGATCAATCGTCTGGCTGAACAGTTCCATAATATACTCACTCGTTTGGATAGTGTGCCCGCCGCTTCTTCCGACGTGGCTGCCCCAGCCCCAGAGACTACAGCTGATTTTCTCGTGCCAAATTCCATGATTCGTCTTGCTCCTCCTGCGAAGTTCTCAGGCGAGTCTGGTAATTGCAGTCCTTTTCTAACTCAGTGTGACCTGCATTTTACCTGCCTGCCTGCTGCTTTCCCCAGCGATTCAGCCAAGGTGGCGTTCATTGTGTCCCACCTCACGGGAAGAGCGGAAGCCTGGGCTACGGCGGAGTGGGCACGGAACTCTCCGGTGTGTAAATCATTACAACTGTTCATTGAGACTATAAAAAAAATCTTTGACCGAACCACACCGGGGAGAGAAGCTGCCAGAGCCCTGACACAGATCTCCCAGCAGAATCAGAGTGTGTCTGATTACGCCATTGACTTTCGCACTTTGGCCACGGACAGTGGATGGAATGAAGACGCACTATATGATATGTTTCTCAGCGGACTCAGTGACTGTGTGCGGGATCTTCTTGTTCTTCTTGATCTTCCGCCGGATTTGGACAGTATGATCGCCTTGGCTATACGCACAGACACTCGGCTGCAAGAGCGACGGAGGGAGAAAGCCAGGAAAGCGTCACCTCTGCTAGCTAAACGAGGAAGCTCACCTCCTGCACGATCTCCACGACGGCCCGGATTTCGTACCCACTATTCCTCCTCTACCGTGAAACCTGCTTCGTGGACCACAGAAGAGGAACCCATGCAGCTCGGAAGGGCCAGGCTGTCTCCCGAGGAAAAGCAGCGGCGTCTCCGGGACCGTTTATGTTTCTACTGTGGGAAGCAGGGACATTCCCTGGGAGCCTGCCCATTAAAAGACGGGGCTCACCAGTAAGACGGAGGGTGCTGGTGAGCCGACTGACAACCGCAGATTTTCCTTCACGTTCCATGACCCAAGTAGAGGTTAGTAATAATGAGCACAGCATATGTTTGAAAGTACTTGTAGATTCAGGGGCTGACGCTAATTTAATGGACTGGGGGTTAGCTAAACGTTTGAAAATTGCCTCCGTGCCTTTGACTCAGACACTTGAGGCTAGCGCTCTTGACGGTACTCTCATGTGCAAAGTGACTCATAGAACCATGCCTCTTAAAGTAACTATTGATCATGAACACACAGAGCATATGACTTTTCATCTGTTTGATTCTGCACAACATGCAGTAATTCTGGGCTATCCCTGGTTGTGTAGACATAACCCTCACATTGATTGGCGGACTGGTAAAGTTTTGGGGTGGGGAAGCGACTGTTCTCATTCGTGTTTCAGGGAAAAAACTGCTGAAACTGTGAGAGAGCCCATTATAGACACTGACATGGAAGATGAAAGTAGCCAAGACTCAGACTTCCCCGACCTTTCGAACGTGCCCAGCTGCTACCGAGATCTCAAGGAGGTGTTCAATAAGACTAAAGCGACATCCCTTCCTCCTCATCGCACCTATGACTGCGCCATCGATCTCCTGCCTGTGTCCCCCTTGCCCAAGGGAAGACTGTACTCTCTCTCTGCTCCAGAGAGAGAGTCTATGAGGGAGTACATAGACGGCTCTCTCAAAACGGGCCTCATCCGTCCCTCGTCATCTCCCGCCGGAGCTGGTTTTTTCTTCGTCGAGAAGAAGGATGGATCCCTGAGACCCTGCATCGACTACAGCCCCCTAAACGACATAACCATCAAAAACAGGTACCCCCTCCCGCTTATGGCCTCAGCGTTTGAACTTTTGAAAGGTGCTAGAGTTTTTTCAAAACTAGACCTGCGTAACGCTTACCACTTGGTAAGGATACGGGAGGGGGACGAGTGGAAGACTGGTTTTAACACTCCAAGCGGACATTATGAATATTTGGTAATGCCTTTTGGTCTAACAAACGCACCTGCAGTTTTTCAGGCTCTCATAAATGATGTGTTGAGGGAGTTTTTGAATCATTTTGTTTTTGTCTATCTTGATGATATTTAGATTTTTTCCCGTGATGAGGATTCACACGTTCCTCATGTTCGCCAAGTATTAAGGAAGTTGTTGGACAATCAACTTTATGTAAAGGCTGACAAATGTGAGTTCCACGTCAGTTCCACTTCATTTCTGGGTTTCATCCTGGGTCCTGACCAGATAATGATGGATCCTGCTAAAGTGAGCGCTGTGGCTGATTGGCCTACACCCTCTTCCAGGAAAAAAGTCCAACAGTTCCTTGGATTTGCAAACTTCTACAGGAAGTTTGTTAGGAATTTTAGTTCTATTGCCGCACCTATGCATGTACTCACCTCTCCTTCTGTTCAGTTTGTGTGGACTCCACAGGCAGACCAAGCTTTCCAGAAGTTAAAAAAGGTGTTCACAACAGCTCCAATACTTACCATCCCGGATCCTCAACGACAGTTCACGGTGGAGGTGGATGCCTCCAACGAGGGCATCGGGGCGGTCCTCTCACAGAGGGCAGAGAAAGACAGTAAGCTCCATCCGTGTGCCTACCTTTCACGTAAATTGTCTGCTGCTGAAAGAAACTATGATGTAGGCAATAGAGTTATTAGCCGTGAAGGTGGCACTGGATGAGTGGAGGCACTGGCTAGAGGGGGCAGGACAGCCATTTATTGTGTGGACAGACCACAAAAATGTGGAGTACATACGCAAGGCTAAGAGGTTAAACTCCAGACAGGCACGATGGACCTTATTTTTCAATAGGTTTAACTTCACTCTCTCCTACCGTCCTGGCTCACAGAACACCAAACCTGACGCGTTATCCAGGCTTTTTGACCCAGAGGCCCTTTCCAAGGAGACCGAATCCATTCTACCACCCACTCGGGTAATAGGAGGGGTGACATGGCCAGTTGAGGCTAAGGTAAACCGAGCATTAGAGGGAAAAACTGTACCCAGCGGAGGTCCTCCTAACCGTCTCTTTGTTCCCCCATCTGTCCGCTCTGACGTGATTCACTGGGCTCACACGTCTGTACTAACATGTCATCCAGGTATTAAAAGAACTATGTACATGATAAAACAAAGGTTTTGGTGGCCTAAAATGGAGAAGGAGATAACTGAGTATGTGGCAGCCTGCACTACCTGTGCTCGGAATAAGACCTCTACCCAGTCTCCTATGGGTCTACTGCAACCTTTGTCCATTCCAAGCCGCCCATGGTCTGACATCTCGCTGGATTTTGTCACTGGACTGACGCCCTCTGCAGGTAACACCACCATCTGCACTGTTGTTGACAGATTTACCAAGATGACTCACTTTATCCCCATGCCTAAATTGCCCTCTGCTAAAGAGACAGCAGAAGCTCTTTTATCTCATGTTTTCAGGTTGCATGGTTTTCCTCGAGATGTGGTGTCAGACCGTGGGCCGCAGTTCGTTTCCCAGTTTTGGAAGGAATTCTGCAGCCTGATAGGAGCCACTGCCAGCCTCACATCTGGTTACCACCCACAGGCTAATGGTCAATCAGAGAGGATCAACCAGGAACTGGAGACGTGTTTAAGGTGTCTGGTGTCCCAGAATCCCACAACTTGGAGCAAGCAGCTGATATGGGTGGAGTATGCCCACAACACCCAACCTACATCTGCCACGGGTCTCTCCCCGTTTCACTGCGCCTATGGTTACCAACCTCCTCTTTTTCCAGAAGTAGAGAAGGAAGTGACTGTCCCATCAGCACATGCCCTGGTGAGGCGGTGTCGCAGAGTCTGGGCAGGAGCCCGCCAGATTCTCCTGAAGAGTGCTGCTCGCATGAAGAAAGCAGCAGATCGACATCGTCGTCCTGCACCTGCCTACAGACCCGCGCAGAAGGTTTGGCTATCTACGAGAGATCTACCCCCTATGTGTGGCCTCCAGGAAGCTGGCTCCGAGGTTTGTGGGTCCGTTTCCCATAACCAAAGTTATTAACCCGGTGGCTGTTCGCCTGCGCCTGCCCAGGTCCCTGAGAGTTCATCCTACCTTTCATGTTGCTAAAGTCAAACCGGTTCGTGAGAGTCGTTTGGTTCCTCCATCCAAGCCCCCTCCTCCCCCCCGGATGTTAGACGGCGGTCTGATCTACGACGTCAAGAAACTGCTAGCAGTCAGGAAGAGAGGACGTGGCCGACAGTTCCTGGTAGACTGGAAAGGATATGGTCCAGAACATCGGTCGTGGGTACCAGCAAGCTTCGTTGTGGATCAGAGCCTGATAAATGACTTTTTCAGGCTAAATCCACAGGACTCTGGGCCGTCCGGAGTCGGCCGTAGAGGGGGGGGGTACTGTTGTGTCTCGCCAGATTTGTTAGTATTATTTCTCTGTTTAGTTCATATTGTCAAGTCCGCGTCTGCCAACCCTTTTTTGTTGTCTGTCATTTCCTGTTTTACTTTGTGAGTTTCTTCTCTAATTTCAGGTAGTTTGACTCCTACCTGGTCAGGTGTGCCAATTGACCTGATTACCTGCCCCGCCCTTATTGTTTGCACCTGTGGAGTCCCTTGTGTGTGTATTTATTCCCTGTTTTCTCTGTGCCAAGTGCCAGATCGTTTTGATTGTTGTGATGCCTGTCAGCCAGTTGTGTTCTGTGCTACGGTGAATTTAGGTTAGCTTTTTGAGAAGTCTTTTGAGCGTTTTGTATTATCTTGTAAAAACACCACAAGTAAATCCTTTTTTGGAATCATCTTTTGTCTGGAGTCGTGCATTTGGGTCCTATCATTTTTGTGTGTGCCCCAGTCGTAACACATTCTTTGCTCACAGATTTTGTTTAAAAAGTTTATAGATACTACAAAGCACAAGAAAAATGTGAGACTGTATTAAACATGGTCTTTGATTATTTTAGGTTTTAATAAATAAAATACAAAAATATGTTTTTACTCCTTGTAGTGAAAAAGATATACAGCTTTTGTGAGGAAACCTTCAGAACTGATATTATTCAATATTTTTCGGTGAAAATTCTTCACACCTCGCTTTCTTTTACACACACGCCAAATTGAAAATGTTCTGATAGCCTTGTCTGATCCAGGTATGTCAAACTAAAACATCACACACACTCACACAAGTCTATAATTGATGTGCTCCAACTTCTCCAGTTGGAGCAGAGGAATGGGATGGTGAATTAATCATGGAGGGATGTCTGTGAGCTCATAGGAGAAAGAGAGCATGGGACCTGGTGAGCGATGATGAAGGTTAGGACAGGAAGGACTGCAGCCATGAACGGGGGGGCAACACATCATGTCATGCCACATGACACCATGCGAACTGCGTGTTGTAATAACTGACCTCATAAATACGGCAATAAATCACTGCTGGAAAACCACTTGACATGAATTCAATATTCATCACTCAACAACCGGCTGCAGTCGGTCACTGCGGAATTATTGTCTGTTTGCCGTTTGATATTTCGCAGTAAACAAAATATTGTTTTATGTAACCAGGCGGAGAGAATTAGGCTGAACTTCTTAAGTTAAAAGTTATTTGAATCAAAAGATAGATTGTTGTTGATGGAATGAACGACCCATTTCTGGAATTATAAAACAAATCCTTGATTACGCTTGCTCAAATTGAGGACTATTCAATGTTTTTGGAACATTTTGTACACCATGTGAACATACATATTGAGGTTCGTCCCAATCACAACTGCAAGGCTGTCCAATAGAGAGCTTTGGGGTTCTCCACCTGCTCCTCACATACTTCTGGTTTGATGTTTTTAGAACAGACTCAATGACTGATGGTCATCCATTTATATCTTTATTTTTTCCCTTTTAAAGAGTCATAAAAAAGATCCTTTTATGATGTTTGGGGATACCTTCTCCTGTCGTATGTAATATAGGTTTTCATGCAGTTTTTTTTCAATTGTATATGCTGAGTTAACGTTATTTATTGCCTAGCATGTTTTAAAATATAATCCCATTCAAGGACCAATGTGGAGTCAGAATGTTTGAGGTTTGATGTGAAAAAACCTGAACAAACTTACTTTGAGAGAATCTCTGTTATTGTGCCTCATACTAGCTATTTATTTATTCTTCTTCTGACACCACTGCATACTGTTCTATAATAAAATATGTTTGCTTCATTATGGGGCATTAGTCCTTATAAAAAAGAGAAAACGACACTGTAGAACTAATTGGTTCCTTTTTTTAAATCTAAGCCTCATTTGGAAAGAATTTGCACTTATTTCCCCCATAATCACTTCAGCCCTATGCTTCCCTATTTCAAACTAACAAAGTACAATGTTTTTAGAGATTCTTAAAAAAAAACATGAGTGCACATACTTTATTTATATATGTCTATCAATGAGCAAAGTGTTTATCATTTTTCAAAACTATACTAGTGTACAACCATAAATGGCTGCATTATAATGACTTGAACCCTGACCTGGCCCTCCTTCACTCAGTGGCGGAGCTGGGGGGTAGCTGAATCCTGGCCACCCTATTGGCCACCCCAAACACCCTCACCACGGGGGCCCAAACAATTTTAGAACATTAAGAAAAAAATGTTTAAGTAACCTTTGATCATTCATCAAGAATTAACATTAATAGAACGTTATATTGATAATGTACTCACTAAACTTACAATTCATTTAACTTATTTTCTTCCAAAAGTTAATTATCCAAAGCCTCTGTACACCCCTTTCTATGTACATGTAATGGTTTGATCCCGCCTCCACCTCCGCCTCCGCCTCCAAAAAAAAAAAATATATATATATATATATATATATATATATAAAAAAAGATAAAATCTAATTTCAATTATACATTTCAAACACAGTATTTTTACACATATTTAAGTTATATTTATTTGGATTTATGCATTCATGTTGAGAATGTTCCATTCAAAAATGTTATTATTAAAAAGGCAT